>NC_080072.1:57514459-57814459 GCF_949987535.1 Balaenoptera acutorostrata | reverse complement strand
GGGCTCTGAGCCAGATTCCACACCCCACCTTTGGGCACAGCTCTCAGCCCCTGTCCCTCCCGCTACTGGGCTACCTCGCCCCCAGTCCCGGAAGAAGCCAAGTCGTCTCGCTGACCCAGGGAGCCAAGGACCAGCGGACCAGAGTGGATACAGACTTCTTCAGCCCTGTCTGTCTTGGCAGGGGGGAGGCAAGGCCACCAAAAGATGAAGGAGTCGAGGAGGAAGGTCAGAGGTGGTCTTGAGGGACAAAGGAGTTAGACCCCCAGATGCAGAAGGGCAGCGGGTACCTGCGGTGGTCCCCCATTTTCAGGCCAAGTGGCAGTGCAGCTGTTGCCGGGTGGGAGAGGCAGAAGGATGAGGACAGCAGGAGGGGAAGACTGAGGAGGAGGGGCAACCCAGAACAAGGAGCAGGAGACGGGGTGACGAAGACACTGCGGGGCCGGGCCCCCGGGACAGTGGAGCCACAAGCCCGGCGCTGCCGCTCTGGGGCAGAGCGTAGTCCTCTTCCCCGAGACCCCACCCAGCCAAGAGCACCGCGCCCACGAGGCTTGCACTGTGCTGGGCGGTGCAGCACGTGGGGTGGGAGCACCGACGTGGTGGGCGGGGCCGAGGGGGGAGCCGGCGGAGCTTTGGGAAGGTGCGTGGTGGGGGGGACGACTGAGGGGCCACCCCGGGACGGCCTGGGCGGAGACACAGGGCGGGAGCGGAGACGCTGCAGCAAGTGAGCTTCTGCAAGATGGGCAGTGCGGCAGGGGAGGCGCTGGTAACCGATGGGCTGAGAGGCAGGGGCGAAGGCTGGGGGCGGGGGAGGCGCAGGTAGTGGTTGAGTACATCCGGAGGGCCTGGTGGCGAGCCCCGGGCGGTGGCGTGGAGATGCAGGGCGGAGCAGAACGTGAGGAGCGGTGTGGTGGTCAGGGGAGCGGTGTGCATGGCCGCAGGCAAGGGCAGCTCCCAGGACTGATGGGTGGCGGGCAGAGCAGGGCAAAGGAGCAAGCAGGGCGGAAGAGAGCCTAGTGGACGACGCGGGGGAGTGGCCGGCAGCTTGTGCCCTTTGGCTGAGTTTTGTGTCAGGTCCCAAGGAAGGTACAGGTGTGGCCTGGTGACAGGCCAGTGTGTGTTCTCAGCTCATGTCACCCTCTGTTGCCCTGTCGAATCCCAGGTGCCTAGCTACAGGGACAGGAGAGGGCAGGCCTCTCCTCCCATGGCTTAAAAGGCCACCAGATCAGCATCACCCTCTGCCCACCTTTGCCAGGGACAGGAGGAAGGGCATCACGCCAGGCTCTTTTCTCCTAAGTCTGGGGAGTGGGGCTCTTTTATGTTAAAGTTCTTGGCCAAATTTTTAAGAGTTTCAGAGGCAACGTGGGCAGACCAAATGTTTCATCCTACCCTGGGGTGAACAGACCTTCTTCCTCAAAAAAAAAAAAAAAAAAAAGATTCCCCCCCCCCCCCATTTAAGGGAGGTGGCTACCGCTCACCTTTCTGCTCCTGTGAGCCTGTGTAAAGACGCACACCCCAGGCCTGCGGCCTGACCTTATTACATCCCGGGAGAAATTTTCTCAACAGTAAACCCCTTTCCTCCTAGTATTAGTCATATCAATTCAATAAGCATTCATTAACGGCTGCTATGGCCAGGTCTGGGCTAGGCACTGAGAACACAGGAATTAATCAGACTTTGTATTTGAGAAGGTCACAGTCGATGAGAAAAAAGACAAAGGACACGTTGGTAATGGCCATGAGAGACACTTAAAATGCTGATAATGTGCAGAGAAATCGAGGCTCCTTCTCTAGGAGGTTGGTGCTGGGGGCAGGAGTGGGGAGGGGGTGGAGATCAGGGAAGGTGGTTTCTAGGAAAAGGGGGTGCCTGACAGGAGCCTTAGAGGAAGAAGGGTCAGATTTTTAGAGGGAAGGAGGGCAAGGCTGGGATCCGGTGGAGGAAGATGGACAGAGAGACTTAGAGTACCTTGTGCTTTGGGAACAGAAGACCTTTGGGAGTATGGGCCCAGCCTCTCAGAAGCAGTGAGGCCATGCCTCGGTGTTCCCACAGGTGAAATGGTAATGGTGGTGGCAGTGGCCTGCCCTGGGCAGGGTTTGGTGGTTCACTCTGCCCAGCCCTGTGTCCCTTTAAGGCCCTCTGCAAAGGGTCTCATGTGGCAGAGCTTTGAATGGCGCCACCCCTGTGCCCCCACAGGCTACAGGTGGGCCCAGGTATTGGTACCCTCAGTTCCCAGCATCCTCCCCTATAGATCGCCGGGTGCCCTAACAATGTCAGCATTTTCTGAATGTGCCATGTTGTGAATGAAACTGGGTGGAGTCTTGAGAGACTGAGGTGTTCAAATCTAACCACCAAGGAGGCCTCCCTCCAGTTCTTGGTTCCTATAACCCCCAAACCCTTCAGGTGGAGGCGAGAGTAGAGACGGGAGGAAGTACAAGAGAAGAGGAAATTGGCCTGTTGAAAGCAGAGACTGGCTCAAAAGCCCCAAGTACCAGGTATCTAATATTCCCGTCTGGTCAGTGTAAAAAACTGGTCCTTTGGCCTTCAGTGGGTCACAATCCACCTCTCCTGGTGGCCTGGCAAGGACTGAGACCCCAGGATGCCTTGTCAGCCCGCATAGCCCACACAGGCCTCGTCCTGCCTGGGGCTCCTCAGAGAAGAAGCTGTTTTGCCCCCTTCCAGCTCCACCTCTGCAAGGAGTGGTATGGAGCTGTCTCCCCTTCCCACCTTGGTGAAGAAGGGCCCTGAGGCCTCTTCTGTGGCTACTCCCTGCTCTGTAACGTCTCTCTCTCTCTCGAGGGTCTGGATCACCAGGGATAGGCGGCACCCAGAGCATTGGCCAGTTAACCCAGTCCCCTCCCTAGACTGATTTCAGTAACGTCTACATTCGAAACCGTTCAAATATGTCCCATTCCTAGGACAGAAGCACAGCTGTTCTCAAGGGATTTACCTGCCGCAGGGCTAAGGCCTCAGCCCCAAGCTACGGCTGACCCACACCCCTGTGACAGGGCTCTGGAAACAGAGTGCCGGGCAGGAGGGAAACTGGCACGAACTTCCCCCTCTCTGGCCCTTCTGCAAAACGTGGGGGCAGGAGGCTGAGCGCATGAGCTCTAAAGCCCCCTCCTTCCAGAACGCACCAGGCTCTTTGGGGCCAGGTGGGCTGCCTGATGAGGGGGTCCCCCTGGAGATTCAGGCTGTCATGTGATATTTGGTGGTGTGTGTTCTTATGTGTTCGTTGGTTACATGTGTCTTGAAATTTAGAATCATTTCCCACAGAATCGTTGCTTTGTCAGGAAGAGAAAATGGGCTAGAAGAAGCCCAGTCTTAGGTTTCTGGCCCTCTTACCATTTAAAATTGACATTTAATTTTTCAAATCACTGTTGGTGCCTAATCACTTAAGTTATTAATTTATTCTGTTTTCTTTTTAAAAAAAATTTGTAACACGTATTTATCCTGTGAGTAGGTCTGGGGAGGGGTGGGAACGTGTTCACATGGGTCCTGTTTTTGCTGTGGTGACACATGGTACAGGCCTGGAGCTTGCAGGTCCCTTTTTCCTATGGTGTTGGGTCTGGACAACAATAAAGTCCATTAGACGCAACCAGGAGGGCTTCTGAGTCTGTCTCGTCCGGAGGGGCTGGGGGATGGAATCCACACACACTTGGATCCCGGCTCGGGGCTGCCGGCTGTAGGCTTGCACATGACACCTGTCCTCAACAAGATAAGCCTTCCTCTCACAGTCCTAGGACAGCACTGTGCCAGTCTGCTCCACTTCCATTTGAACAGGAAAGAACTGGGTACCTTTTCTTGGCTGAGAACGCTCTTGAGTCTTCCTTACCTCGAAATTTGTATTCCTGGTGCATGAGATGGAAATTGTAATAACATCTGCCAATTCATCTTTCTTAGGAGGCTCAACGGACCAAAGAGATGAATTCTGAGCATGACTCTGTCTCTGACAGACAGACAACTGTCGGCCCACTTTCCCTGGTCCCTGAGGTCTCAAGGTCTATGGCTTTTGGGCCAAAACTCAAAACTCCTCCATCTGCAGCCCTTGAAGCCCCCGGCCAGGCCCCTGCAGTCCCAAGCTCCAAGATGGCTGGAACCTGAGGGCTGCCACCTACTTTCCTCCTGGCCTGAGCCCAGCCCAGCCCACCCCAGGTTCTCAGAGGTAAGAAGGGAGGAATGTGGTAGCAGCAGCAGCAGCAGGAATCTCTGGGCAGCCCAGAGTTCCTGGGGTCTGGAGGAGCTCCAGCGCCACCTGACAGATCAGTCCCTTAACAGTATCCTGTTAGGGCGGACCCCAGCCTGTGCACCCACCCCTCCACCCCTATCATCAATCATCTATCTATCTGGGCACATCCCTGCCCCCAGTCCTCACTGTTGATTTACACAGCACTTCAGTGTAGGGCACGCTTGCCTCCCCTGGGGTAGCACACAAGTCAACAGGGCAGGGGGTGTCCCCTCCTTCCTGTCCAGACACAGCAAGAAACCAAGGGTAGAGCCGACCTCACAGCCAGTGACTGAGGTGGGAATGAACAACGGCTTTAAAGGCTTCAGAGAACCTATTTTTATTCCTGTTTGAGACCCTGGTTCTCTTCTCTCCAGTTACTTAGAAGGGGTACAGCAGTGTCAGGGCACAATGAGGTCAATATCTACTCCTCACCAGACCGCCCCCATGGTGATGGCCAACGGCTGAGGCGCTGAGCCAGCCAGCTTCCCTCAGGACAGACGTCGTGAGAAACACAAACATACTTGCAGTAAACTGAGGACTCGCTCTCTCTTAACCAGAAGGGGGATGCAAATGGTGGCATCTCAGGCACTGAGGCGGGAGAGAGGCTTAAGAGGCTATCCTCCCCTCTGTGCGTTGTTGCTTGGTGTCGGGAGGACAGTCTCTGGTCCTGTGCCAGGCTGCTTCCCACCTACACTCCTCTCAAAGTACAAACAAACAAACAGTGTAGGCACCCACAGACGTTGCCTCAGACCCCTCAGAGAAACCAGAAGGCGGCCAGAGGGGTGACACACAGCCCCCTTCTTTATGCTAGGGCTTGGATCCGCCTCTGCTTTGTATACTACAGAGAAACAAGATTGTCTGAAAGGAGCTGGAAAGGAACTGCTACTTGATGGCAAAACACCAGCGCTGTGACGTTCAGCCCTGTGGGGCAGCCTGCAGGGGGTGGGGGACAAGGCCCAGAGAGTGTCCATCTCAGCTGCTTCAAGCTGACCAGGACACTTGGGTGTAAGTAAGTCTTAAACAGGGCTGATCCCAGTGTCGGGGCCTGAGGCCCGGTTTAAGGGGCTTGGGTCTCACCTCTGTATCTATCTGAGTGAGTGAGTCTCCGTGTGCCCTTCAGGCTGAGGGCAGGGGCCCAGAAGCCCCCGCTCCATCTCTCTGGCCCTCGGAAGGGCCTGCCCTCAGGACTGGACCTGCGCAGCCTCCCTCAGACCCCACCTGGCTGAGCACCTCTGCCCGGGACCTGGGTCCCCCCCACTGAGGTTGCCTGTGGCACCCTCACAGGTGCTTAGCAGGCCAGGGGATGAGGGTTCCCATTAGAAGACCAGTCTGTGGAAGTCACCACCGCTGCCACCTGCAGGGCTGCAGCCCCCCGGAGGGCCTTCATCCTCATCTTTGTCTTCGTCAAAGCCCCTCCCCCAGTGCGGAGATGTGGGGAGTGCAGAGATGTAGGCCGCCCTGCTCCGTGCCTCCTTCTCCTGCTCCTGGAAATACAGAGGGGGATGGGGCCGGACGCTTAGACGTCAAAGTCAGTCAGGCCCTGAAGCCTCAGTTCTCCCTGCACGCCCCCAATGCCACCCAGCCCCTCCGCGCATCGCCCCGGTCCCCAGGGCCAGGCACAGAGGAGCCAAAGCTTCTGCCCTAGCGGCACTCCAGCTTAGTGGGAGGATGGGCTCCCAAAGCATGCTTCCTCCTCCCCCGAATAAAAACTCCCAGCCCCGGGAGGAAAGGAACGCACTTCTACTAGCTAGACTGTGCACAGCTGACAAGGGCCTGCCGTGGCACCAGAAAGCGGGAGGTGCAGAGACTTCAAAGGGCACCTCAAACCCCCCGGGGCCCTTCTGCAGGCTTCCTGACGCGGCTGTCCAGCTTCTGCCTCCCAAGGCACGAGGAGGCTCTTCCTCCTGCTGAACTGAGGCCAGCCATGGATTCGCCTTCCCACGGGCCCAGCCCTGCCTCCACCTGGACAGCTCGGCAGAAACGCAAAAGCAGAGCCAGGGTCCCCACAGCACGCAGGTGCTGCTGGCCAGGGGTCCTGACGTGACCACACCGGCTGTCTGTGGCGGCACTCCTCGTGCTGGTCCGCGCGCTGGCTGTTTCAGCGGCAAAAAGTATTTTGATACCACCCTCGACTCTACAGAGTGGAGTCCAAGGCTCAGTGAGAGGGAAGGCTCACTGAGTCGGGCAGCCCCCCCCCCATCCGTTCGTATCCACTACTCACTCGCAGAGCCCCTCCTCCAGCACACTTATGACACCTTAATAAAAAACTGATAATTCCTCATGTCTGTTCCTCTGAAGTATGGGGCTACGTCTGTCTGGCCCACCAGTTTTCCCCAGCACTAAGTGATTGATTGATTGATTGATAGCGGAATGGATCAAAGGTAAAAGGAAAAGACTCCGAGAGAGGAGCAGTCAGCATCTGAGCTGGTGGGTGCTGGGACGCCCCTCCGCCCCCAGGGTCTGCTCACCTGCAGGAAAAGGATGTTGTCTTTGGAAATGGCTTCCATCAAGTCTTTGTGGAGGGTGGGCTCTGCCCGGGCTCGGGGAGAGCCGGGCTCAGCCTCAGGCCCCTCCCGGGGCCGCTGCCGATAAAAGAGCACGTAGGCGGTGTCCTTGGGGAAGAAGGAGGTGACGTTGCTGACAGACTCAAAGGAGGAGAAGGACACCCGGGTGTCGTTGAACAGGTACCACTGGTTGTCGGGCTCGGGCCTGTCGGCCGCTCCCGGGTTCGGGGCTGGGCGGGCAGCACCCTCGCGGGCGTAGCAGTAGTAGTGGCCGCTCTCCGAGGACACCCCGGAGTGCACCACGACGCTGCAGAGGTCGTAGGCCTGGCCCCGGCCCCCCGCCAGCGGCAGCCGCAGCAGCAGGGGGATGGAGACGTCGTCCAGGATCTTGCGGCGCCGCATGGTGCGCAGGTCGAAGGAGAAGCGCAGCAGGGTCAGGATGAGGTAGCGCGGCCCCTGGCTCAGCTCCACCACCTTCTCGGCGTCCTGCAGGGAGGCGCACGACTCACAGTAGTAGCGGTTCTCTGCCGTCAGCCTCTCGGGCGACAGGAAGTAGTTGACCAGGTCCAGGACGGAGCGGGAACCCTCCCCAGAGGGGGTGGAGGCATTTCTGAGGGTCCCTGGGCCCAGGCCGTCCTCCTCTTTCTCCTTCTCGGCCTCCTTCTCCTTCTCGGTCTCCTTCTCCACCTCGGCCTCCTTCTCCTTCTCGGCCTCCTTCTCCACTTTCTCCTCCTCCTTCTCCACCTTCTCCTCCTCCTTCTCCACTTTCTCGGCCTCCTTCTCCTCCTCCTCCTCCTTCTCCTTTTCCTCCTCCTTTGCCTCCTCCTCCTGACTGCTCTGCCCCCCGAGGCCCTGGGGGCCCAGGCCTTCAATGTTCAGGACGGTGGGGGGAACGTCCCCTGTGATGCAGTGTTTCCTCTGCCTCCGAGGAGCCGCCCTGCTTGGCGCCTGGGCTCGCGATGGCGAAGGGAGGTCCTGGGCGCTGACGTCCTCTGCAGGGAGCATCACTGAGCCCAGGCGGCGGCGGCGGCAGCGCTCAGGCGGGGGAAAGGCGAGAGAGAGGTCCGTGAAGGCCTCCTCCCTGGTGGAGATGTTAAGGCAGCGGAGACAGCATATCCGAGTCACAATCTTGCCTCCGAACATCTTCTCCACAGAGGTTGAACTCGGGCTAGGGGGCTCCTCGGGCGGGGAGGGCAAGCTGGACTGCTTGAGCTTTTGGCAGATCCTCGTCCCAGTTTTCTCCTCTTCATGCAGCCTGGTGCAGGGAGCAAAGGGCCTTTGTCCATACACACAGACCCATCCCCAGTGCAGTGGCCTGCCCTGTGCATCTACCTTACTCAGCTGGCCACATGTTTACACGCATGCAGGAGAAGGCACGGGGAACATACATATGCATGTACAAAATGGCATTCGTGCACATGCACTCATAAGCCAGGCACACATGCTACATACTTACCTGCATAAGGCTCACAAACCTGCCACAAAAAGACGTGCATGTGCCCCCAGAGAGCTGATGAGAAAACACACACATGCACACTCAGGCAAGCACAGCACAGTGTACATACACACACTTACTTACCCTCCCAGTCTCGGTTCATGTCAGCATCTCCAAAACTTCCCTCCCACTCGGCCCCTGTCCCCACACTCACGACACACATCTGCTCCAAGCCTTTCACAAGTGCAGGGCTGTGCCCCCGTTTCCAGGAAGAGACAACACAGCCCAGGGGGAGGGGGCTTTCCCACGAGCACCCTCTCCAGACCTGGAGCCCCCGTGCAGAGCCAGGCCTGGCCTCCCTTACCGGTCCAGCAGGTACTTCAGGTACTCTGAGCAGTCCTGCTGGGTGCCAGGGCTGAACCAGGGTGTCCAGGATGCAGACAGAAAGTTCTCTGGAGAAATGGCAGGCCGCTAGGACCAAGGAGGGAGAAAGACAGGGCCAGGAGCCGGGGGCCACTCACCAACCAGCTCCACAGCACGCTAGGCCTGAGGATGGCCCTGGGGACTCTCTGCCCCAAACTTCCAGCCTCCTCACGAAAGTCCTCCCCCTTCCCTGACTCATCCCACCAAGGCCATGCAGCCTATAAGCAGGACATCGGGTTCACGGAGATGGACAGTCCTCCAGGAGTCTGCTCTTCCCTGACACACCTCACATTTCACTCCAGGCCCTTATTTGTTGCCGTTCCCTCTGCCTGAAACACCCTTCTCCCCTGTCAGGAGCTTAGCTGTAGAGTTCAAGTCCCAGGTGCCGTTAGTGTCACCTGTCCCACAGTGTCTTCCCAGCAGCCCCCATCCCCATCGTGATCAACCCTCCCTCCCTGACACGCACACTACACTCGCGTTGCCCTCTGCTCGAGCACTACAGTTGCTATCTGCAGGTTCCTCTTCCCCACCAGACTACGCGCTCCGTGAAGGCAGGACTGCGGCTGACTCATCTCTGTGCCCCCGCACAGGGCCTGGCATAATGCCTGCCTGGCCAAGGGCTTTAGGTTCCAGGAGGGCAGAGACAGTGATGAAACCAAATACAGCCCTCAGGGTGCCTGGCAGGCAATATGAGTGCTCAGAAATGACAGCAGACCAACAAAGCAACACCTAATAGAATGGACTGAACCACTGATGGGAGAGATGTGGGCAGCACAGCACAGAGGGGCTCAGGAGGCACTCCCTCACCTGCCTGGTAAGGGCGCTGAATCGGCCCCTTGGGCTTTAGCCGTGAACCCATGCCAGCCTGGACTGGGTCCCAACAACTTACACCAGAAAGTGGGGGCCCACAGCCAGATGCAGGCAGGTCGTGGGGAAGGAGAGGTGTCGGACCGGGCCTCCTCTCCAGCACCCCCGACTGCCCCTGCGCTCACCTGGCTGTGCTCCAGGAAGGCGAAGAGCCACTGCAGCTTGGTCATCAAGGGCTGGGAGTTGTTCTCAGTCAAACGGAGCACACAGTGTCTGAAACTTCCAAACAGAGCGGGGCACCTGGAGTAAGCCAAGGGCACCCAAAGAACCTCTACTCACCCGTACTGTGGCAACCCAAGGACTCCAAGCTAAAGGCAGGACAGACACCTGTCGCTCCAATCTGGGCCAGGCGCCAAGGAGGAGGAGCATGTGAACAACTCGGCCTGGACCACAAGGTGACCCCTGCAGTCCCTTCCAGTTCTAACAGCCCGTGACTCCACAATTCGAAGATTCGAATGTCCTAAGGTCTTATGGTCTCAGGGTTTTAAAGTTGGAACTCTCAGACATGCTCCAGAGTCCACGCCAATATCACCACCAGCCACTCACACCCTTCTCCCTACTTCCCTGAGAAATGGCATTCAGACCCATCCAGAGCAGCAGGCCCTGCTCCAACCTTGGCCCTCCAAGCCAACTATTACAGCCCCTTCTCAGGGCCCCTGCCACCCCAAGTTGTCCCTCTGCCTTCAAACGGGAGGGGTCAATGTGAGGAATATGCTGAAAAAAAAGGACAGGGGTAGACTGGGGCTCATGAAGGGGTCTGATCCCATGGGAGATAAGAAAGAGGCCCTCCTGACAACCACATTCCCTGGAACAAGCCAATTCCCAAGCCCCAGCTGAGCTCCTGTTCTCCCAAGAAGCTCTGGCTAGACAGGTAGGCATCTCTCCAACCTGCACCCACTGCGCAGGACAGTATAACCAAAGTGCGGTCCACTTAGCAGTCTGTGACAAAGCAAGTTCAGAAACGGAGACTTTAGAACCTTGTATAGTGATTTGACAGTACTATGACCATACAAGCACACAATCATTTCCTAGTAAGTCATTTTATTGTATTCTACAAAAGGAAGAGTCTGCAGCAGACTGGAAGTTCAAAAAACGAAACAAAACTAGTCCTTCCCCAGGCAGGTTGAGAAGCACAACAGCAGCATGTTAGGAAGTCCTAGAGTTCAGCTCCAACCTCCTCCTGGAGCTGAAGCTCAGAGAGAAGAAACTGCCTGGAGGTCCTACCACAGCCAACACCAAGGCTTACTTTCACTGTGACTTTTTAAAAAGATGTCTAAGTGTAGTACTGGTGAAAGAACAGTTGAATAGATCAATAGAACAGAATAAAGAGCCCAGAAAGAGATCCCCATAAATATAGTCAACTGATCGTTGACAAAGGAGCAAAGGCAATATAATGGAGCAGAGAAAGTCTGGTCAACAAATGGTATTGGAACAAGTATACATCCAAAACCAAAAAAATGAATCTGAACACAAACCCTACACCTGTCACAAAAATTAACTCCAAATGGATCACAGACCTAAATGTAAAATTCAAGACTATAAAACTCTTAGTAAATAACAGGAGAAACCTAGTGACCTTGAGTGTGGTGATGCCTTTTTAGATACATCCCCAAAGACACAATCCATGAGGGAAATAATTGATAAGCTGGATTTCATTGAAATTAAAAAATTCTGTTCTGTGAAGTATAGTATCAAGAGAATTAGAAGACAGACCAGAGACTGGGAGAAAATATTTGTAAAACACACATCTGAGAAAGGACTGTTAAAAGAAAAAAACAAAAAAAAACTCTTAAAACTAAACAATAAGAAAACAAACAGCCTGATTAAAAAATGAGCCAAACATTTTAACAAACATCTCACACACACACACATGCACACACACACACACACACACATATATATATATATATATATATATATATATATATATATATATATATATATATATATACACACAGATGGTAAATAAGCACATGAAAAGATGCTCAACATCATGTCAATCAGGGAAATACAAATTAAAACAACAATGAGATACCACTACACACCTATTAGAAAGGCCAAAATCCAGAACACTGACAACACCAAATGCTAGCAAGGATGTGGAGCAACAGGAATTCTCATTCATTGCTGGTGGGAAAGTAAAATGGTACAGCCACTTTGGAAGACAGTTTTGCAGTTTCTTGCACAACTAAACATACTCTTCCCATCCTATGCAGCAATCACACTCTTTGGTATTTACCCAAAGGAACTGAAACCTTATATCCACACAAAGACCTGCACAGGGATGTTGATGCAAGCTTTATTTAGAATTGCCAAAACTTGGAAGCAACTAAGATGTCCCTTCAGTAGGTTAATGGATAAATGGCACTGTGGTACATTCTGGCAATGGAATATTATTCAGTGCCAAAAAGAAATGAGCTATCAAGCCACAGAAAGAAATGGAGCAACCTTAAATGCACATTACTAACTGAAAGAAGCCAATCTGAAAAGGCTACATACTATATGATTCCAAATATATGATTCCAAATGTATGATTCTGGAAAAGGCAAAACTATGGAAACAGTAAAAAGGTTGCCAGGAGTTAGAGGGGGGTGAACAGATAGAGCAGAGGATTTTTAGGGCAATGAAAATACACTAGATGAACCTCTGGAACAACATTAAATGCACCATTTGCGTTAAAGGGGTCCCAGAAGGAGAAGAGAGAGAAAGGGCCTGAGAAAATATTTGAAGAGTTAATAGCTGAAAACTTCCCTAACATGGGAAAGGAGGAATACATCAAGACACATATTAATCAAATTGACAAAAATTAAAGACAGAGAAAATATTAAAAGCAACAAGGGGAAACCAACAAATAACATACAAGGGAATCCCCATAAGGTTATCAGCTGATTTTTCAGCAGAAACTCTGCAGGCCAGAAAGGAGTGGTATGATATTTTTAAAGTGATAAAAGGGAAAAACCTACAACCAAGAATACTCTACCCAGCAAGGCTCTCATTCAGATTTGACAGAGAAATCAAAAGCTTTACAGACAAGCAAAAGCTAAGACAATTCAGCACCACCAAACCAGCTTTACAACAAATGCTAAAGGAACTTCTCTAGGCAGAAAAGAAAAGGCCACAACTAGAAATAAGAAAATTATGAATGGGAAAGCTCACTGGTAAAGGCAAACATACAATAAAGGTAGGAAATCATCCACACACAAATATGATATCAAAACTAGCAATTGTGAGAAGAGGAGAGTATAAATGCAGGATATTGGAAATTAAGAAACCAGAAACTTAAAAAACAATCTTGTATATATATATACAGACTATTATATCAAAACCCCATGGTAACTGCAAACCAAAAATCTCCACTAGATACATACACAAAAAAGAAAAAGGAATCCAAACTCAACACTGAAGATAGTCATCAAATCACAAGAAAAGAGAACAAAGAGGAAGGGAAGGAAAAAGACCTACAAAAACAAATTCAAAACAATTAACAAGGGCTTCCCTGGTGGCGCAGTGGTTAAGAATCTGCCTGCCAGTGCAGGGGACACAGGTTTGAGCCCTGGTCCAGGAAAATCCCACATGCCACGGAGCAACTAAGCCCACGCGCCACAACTACTGAACCTGCGCTCTAGAGCCTGTGCTCCGCAACAAGAGAATCCACCGCAATGAGAAGCCCGCGTACTGCAATGAAGAGTAGCCCCCACTTGCTGCAACTAGAGAAAGCCTTCACGCAGCAACAAAGACTCAACACAGCCCAAAATAAATAAAAATAAAATAAATAAATTTATTTAAAACAATTAACAAAATGGCAATAAGAACATACATACTGATAATTACCTTAAATGTAAATGGATTAAATGCTTCAACCAAAAGACACAGACTGGCCGAATGGATACAAAATCAAGTCCCATATATACGCTATCTACAAGAGACTCACACTTCAGATCTAGGGACACATACAGACTGAAAACGAGGGGACAGAAAAAGGTACTCCATGCAAATGGAAATCAGAAGAAAGCTGGAGTAGCAATACTCAGACAAAATAGACTTTGAAAGAAAGACTATTTCTAGAGACAAAGAAGGACACTACATAATGATCAAGGGATCAGTCCAAGAAAATATAACAATTATAAATATATGTGCACCCAACATAGGAGCACCTGAATATATAAGGCAAATACTAACAGCCATAAAAGGAGAAATCAACAGTAACACAATAATAGTGGGAGACTTTAACCCCCCACTTTCATCAATGAACAGATCATCCAGACAGAAAATCAATAAGGAAACACAGGCCTTGAATGACACATAAGACCAGATGAACTCAACTGATATTTATAGAGGATTCCATCCAAAAGCAGCAGAATATACATTCTTCTCAAGTGCACACGGAACATCCTCCAGGATTGACCACATGCTGGGCCACAAAGCAAGCCTTGGTAAATTTAAGAAACTTGAAATCATATCAAGCAGCTTTTCCGACCACAATTCTATGAGATTAGAAATCGATCACAGGGAGAGATCAAGATATCGGAGTAGCAGGATGTGAAGTTCACCCTCTCCCACAAATACATCAAAAATACATCTACACGTGAAACAATTCTCAAAGAATGTCTACTGAATGCTGGCAGAAGACCTCAGACTGCTGAAATGGCAAGAAAATCTCCACGTAACTGGGTGGGAAAAAAGAAGAAAAGAAAGCAAGAAAGGAATCGGGATGGGACCTGCAACATTGGGAGGGAGCTATGAAAGAGGAAAGGTTCCTGCAACCTGGGAAGCCCCCTCACCAGCGGGGAGATCAGCCAAGATAGAAGGGGAGCTTCAGAGCCTTTGAGGAGAGCGCAGCAACCTGTTTGAGGCAGCCAGCGCAGAGGGAGAACTGCACAGATGGTCAGCACCACCCTGTGCCCCCTAGCCTGACACACATCTGCCAGAACTGGCAAGGGCTGGGTGCTGGAACTCGGGCTTTGGAGATCAGAACTGGGAAGAGGACTGGGGATGGCTGTGCAGAGACAGACAGGGGTGGGAGTGGTGCTGGAATCCAGTACAACCACGGCTGGGGGTGTATGTGGAGGAAGCCTGGGACATCATAGAGGTCAGTCACCACTGTTTGGGGGGTGCACAAGGGGAGGAGTGGGACCCAGACTGCAGCCTTCTTCCCTGTGGGCATGCATGCAGAGGGCAGGACACTGCCTGCACGGGCTCCAGGGGCAGTCGCAAGCCTCTACTGCCGCCCACCTGAACACCAGGAGCAGTCACCAGCCCCCACTGCTTCTCTCCCACAAGCCAGGAGTGGTCATGGGCTCCTGCCACCTCCCTCCCAGACCCCAGGAGTGATTGCAAGCCCCTGCCATCTCCCTCTCAGACCTTAGGAGTGGTCATGGACCCCACCACTGCCCACCCGAACTCCAGGAGTGGTTGTGAGTCGCATCCACTCCCATCACATGCCCTGAGGGTGAGTCTGAGCCACTACCACTGCTGAGAACCCCAGGACCGGGCACCAGCCACCACATCTGCATACACCCTATCAAGGGGATAACACCCAGCACAAGCTGAGAAAAGAGGCTACAGGTATCCATACTAAAAACAGCCCTCACACCAAATTTATTAAACCCACACAAGCTACACAGGGATGAAACCACATATAAAGAGCTTTCCAAGACCACAGTAGATAATGGTTTCTCCTAAACTTACGGAGTAAGAGAAATATAAGTAACATGAAGAAGCAGAGGAACCACTCCCAGTTAAATGACCCAGCGCATTCCCCTGAATGAACAATGAAGCAGACCTCTTCAGTCTAATAGACACTGATTTCAAAAAGGAGATAATAAAAAATACTGAAGGAATTAAGAAAGGCTATCGACAGAAATGCAGAGTACTGTAAAAAGGGACTAGAAACTAGAGAGAGGAACCAAGAAAAATTAGAAAACATATTTGCAGAGATGAAAGCTGAGCTAAAGGCAATGAACAGCAGAATGAATAATTCAAAAGAATGAATAAGTGACCTAGAAGATAGAAAAATGGAAATCACCCAATCAGGACAGCAGACAGTACACAGATTTAAAAACAAAAAACAAAAATATTCTGTGAAAGTGATGATAACCACAATGAACAGCAAAAAGATGAACATGAAGATGTAAAAGAAAATATCAAAATCATAAAATGTAGGGGAGGAGAGTAAGAAAATGTAGAGTTTTTTTCCTAGAATGTGTTTGAGCCTATATGACTACCAGTCTAAGGCAAGTAGATACAGGAAGGGGTTAACATACTTGAAAAACAGGGTAACTGCAAATCAAAAACATACAATAGATTCACAAAAAAACAAAAAAAAGAGAATGAAAGTATAATACAAAAGAAAATCATCAAACCAGAAAAGGAGAAACAAAAAGAAAGGGACAGAGAGGAAATATAAAATCAATGGGAAAACATGGTTTAAAATGACAACAAATACATATCTATAAATAATTACCTTAAAAATCAATGGACTGAATGCTCCAATCAAAAGACACAGAGTGGAAGGCTGGATGAAAAAGCAAGAGACTACAATATGCTGCCTATAAGAGACCTACTTTAGGACAAAGGACACACATATATTGAAAGAGAGGGTATGGAAAAAGATGTTTCATGCAAACAGAAATGACAAGAAGTGGGGCGGGGGGGCTGGCAATACTCATATCAGACAAAACAGACTTTAAAACAAAGGCCATAAAGAAAGATAAAGAAGAACATCATATAATGATAAAAGGATCAATACAAGAAGAGGATTTTACACTCGTCAACATATATGCTCCTAATATAGGAGCACCCAAATACATAAAACAAATACTAACAGACATAAAGGGAGAAACTGACAGAAATACAATAATACTAGGAGACTTTAACACCCCACTCACATCAATGGACAGATCTTCTACACAGAGAATCAATAAGGCAACAGAGATACTAAATGATACAATAGGACAGTTAAACTTAATTGATATTTTTCAGGACACTACATCTAAAAAAACGAGAGTACACATTCTTTTCAAGTGCACGTGGAACATTCTCTAGGACTGACCACATACTAGGGCACAAAACAACCCTCAACAAATTTAAGAATATAGAAATTATCTCAAGCATCTTTTCTGACCACAGTGGCATGAAACTAGAAATTAACCACAGAAAAAGAAATGAAAAAAAAAAATTACATGGTGACTAAACAACATGCTACTAAACAACCAATGGGTCAATGATGAAATCAAAGAGGAAACTCAAAAATACCTTCAGACAAATGACAATGAAAACACAACCGAACAAAATCTATGGGATGCAGCAAAAGCAGTTCCTAGAGGGAAGTTCATAGCAATACAGGCCTTCCTCAAAAACCAAGAAAAATCTCAAACAACCTAAACTACCAATTAAAAGAACTAGAGGAGATTAACCAAGATGGTGGAGTAGAAGGACGTGCTCTCACTCCCTCTTGCGAGAGCACCAGAATCACAACTGGCTGCTGGACAATCATTGACAGGAAGACCCTGGACTTCACCAAGGAGGACACCCCACGTCCAAGGACAGAGGAGAAGCCACAGTGAGACGGTAGGAGGGGCGCAATCAGAGTAAAATCAAATCCCATAACTGCTGGGTGGGTGACTCACAGACTGGCAAACACTTATACCACAGAAGTCCACCCACTGGAGTGAAGGTTCTGAGCCCCACCTCAGGCTTCCCAACCTGGGGGTCTGGCAAAGGGAGGAGGAATTCCTAGAGAATCAGACTTTGAAGTCTAGTGGGAATTGATTGCAGGACTGTGACAGGACTGGGGGAAACAGAGACCCCACTCTTGGAGGGCACACACAAAGTAATGTGTGCATCGGGACCCAGGGGAAGGAGCAGTGACCCTGGGGGAGACTGAACCAGACGTACCTGCTGGTGTTGGGGGGTCTCCTGCAGAGGCGAGTGGTGGCTCTGTTTCACCGTGGGGATAAGGACACTGGCAGCAGAGGTCCTGGGAAGTTCTCCTTGGCGTGAGCCCTCCCAGAGTCTGCCATTAACCCCACCAAAAAGCACGGGTAGGCTCCAGTGTTGGGTTGCCTCAGGCAAAACAACCAACAGGGAGGGAACCCAGCCCCACCCATCAACAGTCAAGTGGATTAAGGTTTTACTGGGCTCTGATCGCCACAGCAACGGGGAGGGAACCCAGCCCCACCCATCAACAGTCAAGTGGATTAAGGTTTTACTGAGCTCTGACCGCCACAGCAACAGTCAGCTCTACCCACCACCAGAGCCTCCCATCAAGACTCTTAGATAGCCTCAACCACCAGAGGGCAGACAACAGAAGCAAGAAAAACTACAATCCTGCAGCCTGTGGACCAAAAACCACAGTTACAGAAAGACAGAGAAGATGAAAAGGCAGAGGGCTATGTACCAGATGAAGGAACAAGAAAAAACCCCAGAAAAACAACTAAATGAAGTGGAGATAGGCAACCTTCCAGAAAAAGAATTCAGAATAATGATAGTGAAGATGATCCAGGACCTCGGAATAAGAATGGAGGCAAAGATTGAGAAGATGCAAGAAATGATTAACAAAGACCTAGAAGAATTAAAGAACAAACAAACAGAGATGACCAATACAATAACTGAAATGAAAACTACACTAGAAGGAATCAATAGCAGAATAACTGAGGCAGAAGAACGGATAAGTGACCTGGAAGACAGAATGGTGGAATTCACTGCTGCGGAACAGACTAAAGAAAAAAGAATAAAAAGAAATGAAGACAGCCTAAGAGACCTCTGGGACAACATTAAACGCAACAACATTCGCATTATAGGGGTCCCAGAAGGAGAAGAGAGAGAGAAAGGACCAGAGAAAATATTTGAAGAGATTATAATCGAAAACTTCCCTAACATGGGAAAGGAAATAGCCACCCAAGTCCAGGAAGCGCAGAGAGTCCCATACAGAATAAACCCAAGGAGAAACACGCCGAGACACATAGTAATCAAAGTGGCAAAAATTAAAGACAAAGAAAAATTATTGAAAGCAGCAAGGGAAAAACGACAAATAACATACAAGGGAACCCCCATAAGGTTAACAGCTGATTTCTCAGCAGAAACTCTGCAAGCCAGAAGGGAGTGGCATGAAATACTTAAAGTGATGAAAGGGAAGAACCTACAACCAAGATTACTCTACCCAGCAAGGATCTCATTTAGATTTGATGGAGAAATCAAAAGCTTTACAGACAAGCAAAAGCTAAGAGAATTCAGCACCACCAAACCAGCTCTACAACAAATGCTAAAGGAACTTCTCTAAGTGGGAAACACAAGAGAAGAAAAGGACCTACAAAAACAAACCCAAAACAATTAAGAAAATGGTCATAGGAACATACATATCGATAATTACCTTAAACGTGAATGGATTAAATGCCCCAACCAAAAGACATAGACTGGCTGAATGGATACAAAAACAAGACCCATATATATGCTGTCTACAAGAGACCCACTTCAGACCTAGGGACACATACAGACTGAAAGTGAGGGGATGGAAAAAGATATTCCATGCAAATGGAAATCAAAAGAAAGCTGGAGTAGCTATACTCATATCAGATAAAATAGACTTTAAAATAAAGAATGTTACAACAGACAAGGAAGGACACTACATAATGATCCAGGGATCAATCCAAGAAGAAGATATAACAATTATAAATATATATGCACCCAACATAGGAGCACCTCAATACATAAGGCAACTGCTAACAGCTATAAAAGAGGAAATCGACAGTAACACAATAATAGTGGGGGACTTTAACACCTCACTTACACCAATGGACAGATCATCCAAAATGAAAATAAATAAGGAAACACAAGCTTTAAATGACACAATAGACCAGATAGATTTAATTGATATATATAGGACATTCCATCCAAGAACGGCAGATTACACGTTCTTCTCAAGTGCACACGGAACATTCTCCAGGATAGATCACATCTTGGGTCACAAATCAAGCCTCAGTAAATTTAAGAAAATTGAAATCATATCAAGCATCTTTTCTGACCACAACGCTTATGAGATTAGAAATGAATTACAGGGAAAAAAACGTAAAAAAGACAAACACATGGAGGCTAAACAATACGTTACTAAATAACCAAGAGATCACTGAAGGAATCAAACAGGAAATAAAAAAATACCTAGAGACAAATGACAATGAAAACACGACGACCCAAAACCTATGGGATGCAGCAAAAGCGGTTCTAAGAGGGAAGTTTATAGCTATACAAGCCTACCTAAAGAAACAAGAAAAATCTCAAGTAAACAATCTAACTTTACACCTAAAGAAACTAGAGAAAGAAGAACAAACAAAACCCAAAGTTAGCAGAAGGAAAGAAATCATAAAGATCAGAGCAGAAATAAATGAAATAGAAACAAAGAAAACAATAGCAAAGATCAATAAAACTAAAAGTTGGTTCTTTGAGAAGATAAACAAAATTGATAAGCCATTAGCCAGACTCATCAAGAAAAAGAGGGAGAGGACTCAAATCAATAAAATCAGAAATGAAAAAGGAGAAGTTACAACAGACACCGCAGAAATACAAAACATCCTAAGAGACTACTACAAGCAACTTTATGCCAATAAAATGGACAACCTGGAAGAAATGGACAAATTCTTAGAAAGGTATAACCTTCCAAGACTGAATCAGGAAGAAACAGAAAATATCAACAGACCAATCACAAGTAATGAAATTGAAACTGTGATTAAAAATCTTCCAACAAACAAAAGTCCAGGACCAGATGGCTTCACAGGTGAATTCTATCAAACATTTAGAGAAGAGCTAACACCCATCCTTCTCAAACTCTTCCAAAAAATTGCAGAGGAAGGAACTCTCCCAAACTCATTCTATGAGGCCACCATCACCCTGATACCAAAACCAGACAAAGACACTACAAAAAAAGAAAATTACAGACCAATATCACTGATGAATATAGATGCAAAAATCCTCAACAAAATACCAGCAAACAGAATCCAACAACACATTAAAAGGATCATACACCACGATCAAGTGGGATTTATCCCAGGGATGCAAGGATTCTTCAATATACGCAAATCAATCAATGTGATACACCATATTAACAAATTGAAGAAGAAAAACCATATGATCATCTCAATAGATGCAGAAAAAGCTTTTGACAAAATTCAACACCCATTTCTGATAAAAACTCTCCAGAAAGTGGGCATAGAGGGAACCTACCTCAACATAATAAAGGCCATATATGACAAACCCACAGCAAACATCATTCTCAATGGTGAAAAACTGAAAGCATTTCCTCTAAGATCAGGAACGAGACAAGGATGTCCACTCTCACCACTATTATTCAACATAGTTCTGGAAGTCCTAGCCACGGCAATCAGAGAAGAAAAAGAAATAAAAGGAATACAAATTGGAAAAGAAGAAGTAAAACTGTCACTGTTTGCGGATGACATGATACTATACATAGAGAATCCTAAAACTGCCACCAGAAAACTGCTAGAGCTAATTAATGAATATGGTAAAGTTGCAGGTTACAAAATTAATGCACAGAAATCTCTTGCATTCCTATACACTAATGATGAAAAATCTGAAAGAGAAATTATGGAAACACTCCCATTTACCATTGCAACAAAAAGAATAAAATACCTAGGAATAAACCTACCTAGGGAGACAAAAGACCTGTATGCAGAAAACTATAAGACACTGATGAAAGAAATTAAAGATGATACCAACAGATGGAGAGATATACCATGTTCTTGGATTGGAAGAATCAACATTGTGAAAATGAGTATACTACCCAAAGCAATCTACAGATTCAATGCAATCCCTATCAAATTACCAATGGCATTTTTTACGGAGCTAGAACAAATCATCTTAAAATTTGTATGGAGACACAAAAGACCCCGAATAACCAAAGCAGTCTTGAGGCAAAAAAATGGAGCTGGAGGAATCAGACTCCCTGACTTCAGACTATACTACAAAGCTACAGTAATCAAGACAATATGGTACTGGCACAAAAACAGAAACATAGATCAATGGAACAAGATAGAAAGCCCAGAGATTAACCCACGCACCTATGGTCAACTAATCTATGACAAAGGAGGCAAAGATATACAATGGAGAAAAGACAGTCTCTTCAATAAGTGGTGCTGGGAAAACTGGACAGCCACATGTAAAAGAATGAAATTAGAATACTCCCTAACACCATACACAAAAATAAACTCAAAATGGATTAGAGACCTAAATATAAGACTGGACACTATAAAACTCTTAGAGGAAAACATAGGAAGAACACTCTTTGACATAAATCACAGCAAGATCTTTTTCGATCCACCTCCTAGAGTAATGGAAATAAAAACAAAAATAAACAAGTGGGACCTAATGAAACTTCAAAGCTTTTGCACAGCAAAGGAAACCATAAACAAGACGAAAAGACAACCCTCAGAATGGGAGAAAATATTTGCAAATGAATCAACGGACAAAGGATTAATCTCCAAAATATATAAACAGCTCATTCCGCTCAATATCAAAGAAACAAACACCCCAATCCAAAAATGGGCAGAAGACCTAAATAGACATTTCTCCAAAGAAGACATACAGACGGCCACGAAGCACATGAAAAGATGCTCAACATCACTAATTATTAGAGAAATGCAAATCAAAACTACAATGAGGTATCACCTCACTCCTGTTAGAATGGGCATCATCAGAAAATCTACAAACAACAAATGCTGGAGAGGGTGTGGAGAAAAGGGAACCCTCTTGCACTGTTGGTGGGAATGTAAATTGATACAGCCACTATGGAGAACAATATGGAGGTTCCTTAAAAAACTAAAAATAGAATTACCATATGACCCAGCAATCCCACTACTGGGCATATACCCAGAGAAAACCGTAATTCAAAAAGACACGTGCACCCGAATGTTCATTGCAGCACTATTTACAATAGCCAGGTCATGGAAGCAACCTAAATGCCCATCAACAGACGAATGGATAAAGAAGTTGTGGTACATATATACGATGGAATATTATTCAGCCATAAAAAGGAACGAAATTGAGTCATTTGTTGAGAAGTGGATGGATCTAGAGACTGTCATACAGAGTGAAGTAAGTCAGAAAGAGAAAAACAAATATCGTATGTTAATGCATGTATGTGGAACGTAGAAAAATGGTACAGATGAGCCAGTTTGCAGGGCAGAAGTTGAGACACAGATGTAGAGAATGGACATATGGACACCAAGGGGGGAAAACTGCGATGAGGTGGGGATGGTGATGTGCTGAATTGGGCGATTGGGATTGACATGTATACACTGATGTGTATAAAACTGATGCCTAATAAGAACCTGCAGTATAAAAAAACAAACAAAACAACTAATACTAAACTTTCATTGGGTTATTTGTATGGAAATATGTTAATATAAATGTTTCAGACATTACATGAAATTTCTAAAAATCTTATATTTGTATTTGTATGGAAATATGTATGGAAATATGTTAATATAAATGTTTCAGACATTACATGAAATTTCTAAAAATCTTGTATTTGTATGGAAATATGTATGGAAATATGTTAATATAAATGTTTCAGACATTACATGAAATTTCTAAAAATCTTATATTTGTATTTGTATGGAAATATGTATGGAAATATGTTAATATAAATGTTTCAGACATTACATGAAATTTCTAAAAATCTTATATTTGTATTTGTATGGAAATATGTTAATATAAATGTTTCAGACATTACATGAAATTTCTAAAAATCTTATATTTGTATTTGTATGGAAATATGTATGGAAATATGTTAATATAAATGTTTCAGACATTACAGGAAACGTCTAAATATCTTATATGTTCTGGTATAATGTTATAAGTAATAATCCTAGTTATTACTTTAAAATGTATATCTCAGAAATAACTAATTTTCTTGTCAACTGCATTATTATGAACTTTCATCAAATCTTTAACCATGGTCATTTTTAAGTCTTTTGTCATTTACAGACAGTTCTGGGTGTACTCTGATGATTTTGCAAATATGTTCCTATAAAAGAGTTTCATCTTCAAGAAATTCATGGAAAAGACTCTGACAAGTACAGGTTTCTGGTAACTGACTGTACTGCTGAACTGAATGAATAAGCATTTTCAGAACTCTAATGAAAAACTGATGAACTCATAAAACTGCTAACAAAAGATCAAGATGAAAAAAAAGAAATTAATTACATGGGACTGAGTGAACTGATGAGGATGAGTATAATTTTTGTGACTTTCTGTCTGAATTAAAAAAAAAAAATCCCACAAGGACTCAGAGGAAAAGAATATACAAATCAATTTTCACTGCAAAGTAAAGGAGCTGTTACAGTGGAGGATTACTGGACTGAATGTCAATATTATGACATAGTATAAGTGTGTTTCATGTTTGGTAATTGCAATCATTGTTGCTTTTGTTGTGGTCATCCATGTACAATGCTTGGTGTCAGTCTATCTATCTCTTGTAAAAATAAAATACAGTGTGTGTGTGTGTGGAAAAAAAAAAAAAAGAACTAGAAAAAGAAGAACAAACAAAACCTTAAGTCAATAGAAGGAAGGAAATAATAAAGATCAGAGAGGAAATAAATAAGATAAAGATTTAAAAAACAATAGAAAGGGACTTCCCTGGTGATTCAGTGGCTAAGACTCTGCACTCCCAATGCAGGGGGCCTGGGTTCGATCCCTGGTCAGGGAACTAGATCCCACATGCCGCAACTAAGAGTTCACATGCCACAACTAAAGATCCCACATGCTGCAACAAAAAAGGATCCCACACGCTGCAACTAGAGATCCCACATGTCGCAAGTAAAAGATCCCACATGCCACAACTAAAGATCCCACATGAGGCAACAAAGATCCTGCGTGCCACAACTAAGACGTGGCACAGCCAAATAAATAATTTTTTTTAAATCAATAAAAACAATAGCTGGTTCTTTGAAAGGATAAACAAGATTGACAAACCTCTGGCCAGGCTCACCAAGAAGAAAAGAGACAGAACCCAAATAAAATAAGAAACAAGAAAGGAGACACAACAACTGATACTGCAGAAATACAAAAATAATAATAATAATAATAAGGAAATACTATGAACAATTATATGCCAACGAATTCAACAACCTAGAAGAAATGGACAAATTTCTAGAAACATACAGCCCACCGAAACTGAATCAAGAAGAAATAGATAATTGGAACAGACCAATCACTAAAACTGAAATAGAATATGTAATTTAAAAACTCCCTACAAACAAAAGTCCAGGACCAAATGGCTTCACAGGCAAATTCTACCAAACATACAAAAAAGAATTTATACCAATTCTTCTCAAACTCTTCCAAAAAATTGAAGAAGAGGGAACACTCCCAAGGACAGTCTGTGCAGTCACCATCACCCTGATACCAAATCCAGATAAAGACACTACCAAAAAAAAAAAATTGCAAGCCAATATCTTTGATGAATATAGATGGAAAAAATTCTCAACAAAATATTAGCAAACCAAATCCAACAACACATAAAAAACATCATACACCATGACAAAGTGGAATTCATCTCAAGTTCTTAAGAATGGTTCTACATATGAAAATCAATGTGATAAACCACATAAGTAAAACACAAAAACCATGTAATCATCTCAATAGATGCAGAAAAAGCATTTCACAAAATTCAACATCAATTCATAATAAAAACTCTTACCAAAGTGGGTATAGAGAGAACATATCACAAAATGGTAAAAGCTGTTTATGACAAACCCACAGCCA
Source organism: Balaenoptera acutorostrata (assembly GCF_949987535.1). Taxonomy (NCBI): domain Eukaryota; kingdom Metazoa; phylum Chordata; class Mammalia; order Artiodactyla; family Balaenopteridae; genus Balaenoptera; species Balaenoptera acutorostrata. Next base: position 57,789,236 of record NC_080072.1, on the reverse strand, counting down.
ATATAATACTCAATGGTGAAAAGTTGAAAGCCTTCCCACTAAAATCTGTAACAAGACAAAAATGTCCACTCTCACATCTTCTATTCAACATAGTATTAGAAGTCCTAGTGACAGCACTCAGACAAGAAAAACAAATAAAAGGTATCCAAATTGGAAGGAAAGGGATAAAATTGTCATTATTTCAAATGATATGATACTATACGTAGAAAACCCTAAAGACTCCACACAAAAACTACTAGGACTGATAAATGACCGAATTCAGCAAGGCAGCAGGATACAAGATGAATATACATAAATCAGTTGCATTTCTTTACACCGAAAATGAACTATCAGACAGGGAATGTAAAAAGACAGTAACTTTTAAAATAGCAACCCCCAAAATGAAATACTTAGGAATAAACCTTACCAAGGAGGTGAAAGACTTATATGCTGAGAACTATAAAACATTAATAGAGGAAACTGAAGATGATTCAATGAAATGGAAAGATATCCCATGCTCTTGGATTGGAAGAATTAATATTGTTAAAATAGCCATACTACCCAAAGCAAACTACAGATTTAATGCGATCCCTATTAAATTACCCATGATGTATTTACAAAACTAGAAAAAATAATCCTAAAATTCATATGGAACCATAAAAGACCCAGAATTGCCAAAGCAATCCTAAAGAAAAAGAACAAAGCAGGAGGAATAACCATCCCAGACTTCAGACAATACTACAAAGCTACAGTAATCAAAATGGCATGGAACTAGAACAAAAAATAGACATATGGATCGATGGAACATAACAGAGAGCCCAGAAATAAACCCACACACCTACGGTCAATTAATCTTCGACAAAGGAGGCAAGAATACACAATGGGAAAAAGACAATCTCTTTAGCAAGTGGTGTTGTGAAAATTGGACAGCCATGTGTAAATCAATGAAGTTAGAAGACACCCTCTCACCATATACAAAAATAAACTCAAAATGGCTTAAAAGACTTAAAGCATAACACATAACACCATAAAACTCCTAGAACAGAACAAAGGCAAAACAATGTCTAACATAAATCGTATGTTACGATTTCTTACATCAGTCTCCCAAGATAATAGAAATAAAAATAAAAATAAACAAATGAGACCTAATCAAACTTGCAAGCTTTTGCACAGCAAAGGAAACGATAAACAAAATGAAAATACAACCTGCAGAATGGGAGAAAATATTTGCAAATGATGTGACTGACAAGGGCTTAATTTCCAAGATACACAAATCGCTCATAAAACTCAACAACAAAAAGACAAACAACTCAACTGAAAAGTGGGCAGAAGATAAAAAGAGACATTTCTCCAAAGAAGACAAACATATGGCCAATAGGCACATCAAAAGATGCTAAACATTGCTAATTATTAGAGAAACGCAAATCAAAACTACAATGAGGTACCACCTCATGCCAGTCAGAATGGCCATCAAAAAGTCTACAAACAGGGCTTCCCTGGTGGCGCAGTGGTTGAGAGTCTGCCTGCCAATGCAGGGTACACGGGTTCGAGCCCTGGTCTGGGAAGATCCCACATGCCGTGGAGCAACTGGGCCCGTGAGCCATAATTACTGAGCCTGCGCGTCTGGAGCCTGTGCTCCACAGCAAGAGAGGCCGCGATAGTGAGAGGCCCGCGCACCGCGATGAAGAGTGGCCCCCGCTTGCCGCAACTAGAGAGAGCCCTCGCATAGAAACGAAGACCCAACACAACCATAAATAAATAATTTTTTTTAAAAAATGCAAACCTTAAAAAAAAAAAGTCTACAAACAATAAATGCTGGAGAGTCTGTGGAAAAAATAGAACCCTCTTGCACTGTTGGAATATAAATTGATACAGCCACTGTGGAGAACAGTATGGAAGTTCCTCAGAAAACTAAAAATAGAGTTACAATTATATAATCCAGCAGTCCCACTCCTGGGCATATATACAGACAAAACTATAATTCAAAAAGATAAATGCACCCCTATGTTCACAGCAGCACTATTCACAATAGTCAAAACTTAGGTTTTAGGTTTTTAGGAAAAAACCTAAATGTCCATCGATAGATGAATGGAATAAGAAGATGTGGTACATACATACAAAGGAATACCACTCAGCCATAAAAAAGAACAAAATAATGCCATTTGCAGTAACATGGATATAACTAGAGATTATCATGCTAAGTGAAGTAAGTCAGAAAGATGAAGACAAATACCATATGATATTACTCATATGGGGAATCTAAAATATGACACAAATTAACCTATGTATGAAACAGAAACAGAATCACAGACATAGAGAATAGACTGGTGGTTACCAAGGAGGAGGGTGGTGAGAGAGGGATGGATTGAGAGTTTGGGATTAGCAGATGCAAACTGGTATATATGGAATGGATAAACAACAAGGTCCTACTGTATAGCATCAGGAACTATATTCAATATCCTGTGATAAACCATAATGGAAAAGAATATGAAAGAGAATGTATATTTGTCTACCTGAGTCACTTTGCTGTACAGCAGTCATTAACAAAACACTGTAAATCAATTATACTTCAATTTTTAAAAATGAAATCAATCACAAGAAAAAAACTGTAAGAAACACAAACATGTGCAGGCTAAACAACATGCTATGAAACAACCAATGGATCACTGAAGAAATCAAAGAGGAAATCAAAAAATAACTGTAGACAAATAACAATGAAAACACAATGATCCAAAATCTATGGGATGCAGCAAAAGCAGTTCTAAGGGGGAGGTTTATAGCAATACAATCTCACTTCACGAAACAAGAAAAATCTCAAATAAACAACCTAACCTTACACCTAAAGCAATTAGAGAAAGAAGAACAAACAAAACCCAAAGTTAGTAGAAGGAAAGGAATCATAAAGATCAGAGCAGAAATAAATGAAATAGACATGAAGAAAAAATAGAAAAGATCAATGATACTAAAAGCTGGGGCTTCCCTGGTGGCACAGTGGTTGAGAATCTGCCTGCCAGTGCGGGGGATGCGGGTTCGAGCCCTGGTCTGGGAGGATCCCACATGCCACGGAGCAACTGGGCCCGTGAGCCACAATTACTGAGCCTGCGCGTCTGGAGCCTGTGCTCCGCAACAAGAGAGGCCGCGATACTGAGAGACCCGCGCACGGCGATGAAGAGTGGCCCCCACTTGCCGCAACTGGAGAAAGCCCTCACACAGAAACGAAGACCCAACACAGCCATAAATAAATAAATAATTTTAAAAAAAAGAAACTAAAAGCTGGTTCTTTAAAAAGATAAACAAAGTTGATAAATCTGTAGCCAGACTCCTCAAGAAAAAAAGGGAGAGGGCTCAAATCAATAAAATCAGGAATGAAAAAGAATAAGTTACAACAGACACCACAGAAATAAAAAGGATCATAAGAGATTACTACAAGCAACTATATTCCAACAAAATAGACAACCTAGAAGAAATGGACAAATTCTTAGAAAAGTACAAACTCTCATGACTGTACCAGGAAGAAACAGAAAATATGAACAGACCAATCACAAGTACTGAAATCGAAACTGTGATTTAAAAATTCCCAACAAACAAAAGTCCAGGACCAGGTGGCTTCCAAGGCGAATTCTATCAATCATTTAGAGAAGAGTTAACACCTATCCTTCTGAAAATCTTCCAAAAAATTGCAAAGGAAGGAACACTTCCAAACTCATTCTATGAGGCCACCATCACCCTGATACCAAAACCAGACAAAGAAACCACAGAAAAAAAGATAATTATAGGCCAATATCACTGATAAACAAAGACAAAAATCCTCAACAAAATACTAGCAAACAATACATTAAAAGGATCACACAGCATGATCAAGTGGGATTTATCCCAGGGATGCAAGGATTTTTCAATATCCACAAGTCAATCAGTGTGATACACCACATTAACAAACTGAAGAATAAACACCTATGATCACCTCAGTAGATGCAGAAAAAGCTTCTGACAAAATTCAACACCCATTTATGATAAAAATTCTCCAGAAACTGGTCACAGAGGGAACAAACCTCAACATAATAAAGGCCATATATGACAAACCTACAGCTAACATCATACTCAATGGTGAAAAGCTGAAAGCAGGGACTTCCCTGGTGACACAGTGGTTAAGAATCACCTGTCAATGCAGGGGACACAGGTTTGATCCCCGGTCCGGGAAGATCCCATATGCCATGGAGCAACTAAGCCCATGCACCACAACTACTGAGCCTGCACTCTAGAGCCCACAAGCCACAACTACTGAGCCCGTACACTACAACTACTGAAGCCCACATGCCCTAGAGCCCACACGCCGCAAGTACTGAGCCCATGTGCCGCAACAACTGAAGCCCACGCACCTAGAGTCCATGCTCCGCAACAAGAGAACCCACTGCAATGAGAAGCCCGTGCACCACAATGAAGAGTAGCCCTCGTTCGCCGCAACTAGAGAAAGCCCGCGCACAGCAACGAAGACCCAAAGCAGCCAAAAATAAAATAAAAAATTAATTAAAAAAAAAAAGGAAAGCTGAAAGCATTTCCTGTAAGATCAGGAACAAGAAAAGGATGTCAACATAGTTTTGGAAGTCCTAGCCACAGTAATCAGAGAAGAAAAAGAAATAAAGGGAATCCAAACTGGAAAAAAAGTAAAACTGTCACTCTCTGTAGATGACACGATACTATACATAGAGAATCCTAAAGATGCTACCAGAAAACTACTAGAGCTCATCAATGAATTCAGTAAAGTTGCAGGATACAAAATTAATACACAGAAATCTGCTGCATTTCTATACAGTAACAATGAAAGATCAGAAAGAGAAATTCAAGAAACAATCCCATTTACCATCACATCAAAAAGAATAAAATACCTAGGAATAAACCTACATAAGGAGGCAACAGACCTGTATGCCAAAAACTATAAAATGCTGATGAAAGTAATTGAAGACAACACAAACAGATGGAAAGATATACCATATTCTTGGATTGGAAGAATCAATATTGTTAAAATGACTATACTACCCAAGGCAATCTACAGATTCAATGAAATGCTTATCAAATTTCCAATGGCATTCTTCACAGAACTGGAACAAAAAATCTTAAAATTTGTATGGAGACACCAAACACCCCAAATAGCCAAAGCAATCTTGAGAAAGAAAAACGGAGCTGGAGGAATCAGGCTCCCTGACTTCAGACTATACTACAAAGTTATAGTTATCAAAACAGTATGGTACTGGCACAAAAGCAGAAATATAGATCAATGGAACAGGATAGAAAGCCCAGAAATAAACCCACACACCTATGGTCAATTAATCTTCAACAAAGGAGGCAAGAATATACAATGGGAAAAGACAGTCTCTTCAATAAGTGGTGCTAGGAAAACTGCACAGCTACATGTGAAAAAATGAAATTAGAACATTCTTTACCACCATACACAAAAATAAACTCAAAGTGGATTAAAGAACTAAATGTAAGACCAGATACTATAAACCTCTTGGAGGAAAACATAGGCAGAACACTTTGACATACATAGCAGCAATATCTTTTTCAATCCATCTCCTAGAGTAATGGAAATAAAAACAAAAATAAACAAATGGGACCTAATTAAACTCAAATGCTTGTGCACAGCAAAGGAAACCATAAATAAAATTAAAAGAGAACCACAGAATGGGAGAAACTATTTGCAAATGAAGCAACCAACAAGGGATTACTCTCCAAAATATACAAACAGCTCATGCAGCTCTATATCAAAAAAACAAAACAAAACAAAAAAACAACCCAATCAAAAAATGGGCAGAAGATCTAAATAGACATTTCTCCAAAGAAGACATACAGATGGGCAAGGGGCACATGAAAAGATGCTCAACATTGCTAAGTATTAGACAAATGCAAATCAAAACTATAATGAGGTATCACCTCACACCAGTCAGAATGGCCATCAGAAAGTCTACAAACAATAAATGCTGGAGAGGGTGTAGAGAAAAGGGAACCCTCCTACACTGTTGGTGGGAATGTAAATTGGTACAGCCACTATGGATAACAGTATGGAGGTTCCTTAAAAACCTAAAAACAGAGCTAGCATATGATCCAACAATCCCACTCCTGGGCATATATCTGGAGAAAACCATAATTCAAAAAGATACATGTACCCCAATGTTCACTGCAGCACTGATTATAATAACCAAGACATGGAAGCAATCTAAATGTCCACTGACAGAAGAATGGATAAAGAAGATGTAGTACATATATACAATGGAATACTACTCAGCCATAAAATATGATCAAATAATGTCATTTGCAGCAACATGGATGGGTCTAGAGATTATCATACTCAGTAAAGTATGTCAGACAAAGACAAATATCATATGGTATCACTTATATGTCAAATCTGATACAAATGAACTTATTTACAAAACAGAAACAGACTAACAGATGTAGAAAACATACTTATGATTACCAAAGAGGAAAGGTGGGGAGAGGGGATAAATTAGGAGTTTGGGATTAACATATACACACTACTATAAGTAAAATAGATAACCAACAAGGTCCTACTGTATAGCACAGGGAACTCTACTCAATATTCTATAATAACCTATATGGGAAAAAAATCTGAACAAGAATGGATATATATATATTTATAACTGTGTCACTTTGCTGTACACCTAAAACTAAACACAACATTGTAAATCAACTATACTCCAATATAAATTAAAAGTTAAAAAAAAATGAAAATAAGCTATACAATACCATAATGCTGGATAAATGTCATTATACATTTTTCCAAACCTACAGAATGTACAATACAGAGTGAACATAATGTTAACTATGAACTCTGGGTGACTGTAATTTGCCAGTGTGTAGGTTTCTCCTTGGTGAAAAAAAAAAATGAACCATTCTGGTGAGTGATGTTGACAAGGGGGGAGGCAATGCAAGTGTGAGAAGAGAGGGTTGGGAAATCTCTACATCTTCCTCTCAATTTTTTTGTAAACCTAAACCTGCTCTAAAGAAGAAAGAGGATTCTAGGATTATGGCAGAGTAGGATGCATCAGGAAACTGTCTCCCCACATACACAATAACTGTACTGGCAGAATCTGTCTGATGTAACTAGTTTTGGAACTCACTCCAGAGTCTATTGAAGGCTTGCAACTTCCAGGGGAAAGCTTCCAGGGTAAACTGCAGTCAATGTCAGGTCTTAGCACAGTAGCAGATGGCTGTGCACATGTTCCTGGAGCAGTTTACACACATCTTGCAGGAGCTAGAGTGGGTAAAAAGGACTCTATCCACCCATCCCCCCACTACTGGGGAATCTGTACTCTGCTGCTTCTGATCACACAGGTGCAGACATAGACATGGGCAGCCATTGTTGCACTTTCCCCCACTGTTGCAAATGCCTCCACCTCAAGCTAAAGTGATTTCCAGGGGACTTAAAAGGCCAGCACCCTCCCCACCCTCAGTTCCCCACTTCATTTTTTGCTTTTCCCCTTTGAGGAGCCAAACATTAGAGACTAGCACATTAAAAAACAACTGCATATATGGGGAAAATTAGAAAGTGACTGCACATGCCCAAGGAAAGACTCAGAAAAGAGATAAGAAGACATTAAATTTACACTTCAGGCTGATCATCAGCACAGACACAGACTATAACAATAAAAAACAAAAACAATAATAAAAAACAACAAACCCATGGAAGAAGGAGAATCTGATTTCCAGAGTTACCATATTATTAAACTCACATGTCCAGGGCTCCACAATCACAAGACATACAAAGAAACAGGAAAGTACAGCCCATTCAAAGGAAGGAAAAGAATTCAACAAAATCTGTCCCTTAACGGCAGTTGTATTAGACAAAGACTTTAAAACACTGGTCTTAAAGGTAATCAAAGAACTAAAGGAAGATGTGGAGAAAGTTGAGAAAATGATGTGTGAACAAAATAGAAATATCAATAAAGAGACAGAAAACCTAAAAAGAAACAAAAATGAAATTCTAGGGCAGAAAAGTACAATAACTGAAATTTAAAATTTACTAGAGGGACAAAGGCAGGTTTGAGTAGGCAAAATGAGTCGGTAAACTTGAAGACAGGAGAATGGAATTTAACAAGGGTGAGGAAGAAAAAGAAAAAAACTGAAGAAAAGTGAACAGAAACTAAGAGATCCATGGGACACCATCAGAAGGACCAACATACTGTGGGAAAACCAAAAGGACGAGAGAGAGAGAGAGAGAGAGAGAGAGAGAGAAAAGGACAGAGAGAATATTTGAAAAAATAATGATTGAAAACTCCCCAAATCTGATGAAAGACAAAAATGTAAACATCCAAGAAGTTCAACAAACTCCAAGTAAGATGAATTCAGAGAGGTCCACACTGAAACTCATTATAATCAAACTTTCAAAAGACAAAGAGCAAATCTTGAAGGCAGCAAAAGAGAAGCAAATCATTACATACAAGGGATCCTTAATAAGATTATCTGTAGATTTCTTATCAGAAACTATAGAGGCCACAAGAAAGTAGACAGATATATTCAAAGTGCTCAAAGAAAAAAAACTGTCAACCAAGAATCCTAAATCTGGCAAACCTGTCCTTCAAAAGTGAGGAAGAAATCAAGACATTCCCAGATAAACAAAAGCTGAGGGAATTCATGACCACTAGACCTACCCTATAAGAAAGGCTCAAAGGAGTCCTGCAAGGTGAAAAGAAAGCACACTAGTCAGTACCTCAAAGCTGTGGAAAAATAAATGCCTCAATAAAGGTAAATATGTGAGTGATTATAAAAGTTAGTATTATTATAACAATGGCTTATAACTGTACTTTTTGTTTTCTATATGATATAGAAGACTAATACATTTGAAGAAAAAAGACAATTATTAATGTAATAGCTAGTATTACTATAACTTTGTTTGAAACTCCAAATCTTCTCTTCTACCATAATTCAGGAGACTAATGCATCTAAAAGAATTACTGGTTTACCATATGACCCAGCAATCCCACTACTGGGCATATACCCAGAGAAAACCGTAATTCAAAGACACATGCACCCCAATGTTCATTGCAGCACTATTTACAATAGTCAGGTCATGGAAGCAACCTAAGTGCCCATCGACAGACGAATGGATAAAGAAGTTGTGGTACATATATACAATGGAATATTACTCAGCCATAAAAAGGAACAAAATTGAGTCATTTGTTGAGACATGGATGGATCTAGAGACTGTCATACAGAGTGAAATAAGTCAGAAAGAGAAAAACAAATATCATATATTAATGCATGTATGTGGAACCTAGAAAAATGGTACAGATGAACCGATTTGCAGGGCAGAAGTTGAGACACAGATGTAGAGAACAAACGTACGGACACCAAGGGGGGAAAACTGCGGTGGGGTGGGGATGGTGGTGTGCTGAATTGGGCGATTGGGATTGATATGTATACAGTGATGTGTATAAAATTGATGACTGATTAAAAAAAAAAGAATTACTGGTTTATGTTTTAGGGCACACAGTTATAATTATATAATTATAGTTATAATTTTGTGACATCAACAACCAAGGGGGGCAGGATAGAGCTCTGAAGGAGCAGAGTTTTTCTATGTTATTAAAGGTAAGCTGCTATAAATTCAATTTGAATGTAATAACTTTAAGATGTTAAATGTAATTCCCATGGAACAACAAAGAAAATAGCTTTAAAATATACACAAATGAAATTAAGAAGGAATTTAAACATTTTGCTGTCAAAAAAAAAATCAGCTGAAAACAAAAGAGGACAGGAATGCAGGAAATAAGGGACAAAAAAGCTAGAGGGCATACAGGAAACAGCACAATGACAGAAGTCAGCCCCTCCTTAACAAGTAATTACTTTAAAAGTAAATGGATTAAACTCTCTAATCAAAAGACAGAGATTGGCAGAATGGATAAAAATACACAATCCAACTCTAAAGCTGTCTATAAGAGACTCACTTGAGATCCAAAGACACAAGGATGTTGAAAGTGAAAGGATGGAAAAAGATATGCCATGCAAATAATAACCAAAAGAGAGCAGAAGTGGCTGTACTAATTTAAGACAAAATAGACTTTAAGAAAGGTTATGAGGCAAAAAAAGGACATTATATATTAATGAAAGGCTCAATACAGCAAGAAGATATAACAATTACAAACATTTACACACCTAATGACAGGCCATCAAATATATGATGCAAAAGTTAACAAAATTGAAAAGAGAAATAGACAATTCTACATTAGTAGTTGGAGACTTCAAGACCCCACTCACAGTAACAAATTGAACAACCAGAAAGAAGTAAAGAAATTGGGGAACTTAACACATGTAAAGCACATTCCACCCAACAACAATAGCATGCACATTTTTCTCAAGTGCACAGGGGACATTTTCCAGGAAAGACTGTAAGTTAGGCCACAAATTAAGTCTCAATAGATTTAAAAAGAGAGATATCATACAAAGTATCTTCTCTGACTACCACAAGATAAACTTAGAATTCAATAACATAAAGAAAACTGGAAAATTCACAAAATTGTGGACACTAAACAACACAGTTTTAAACAACCAATGGATCAAAGAAGAAATCACAAGGGAAATTAGAAAAAACTCAGATATGAACAAACACTAAAATACAACATACCAAAGCTTATGAGACACAGAGAAAGTGGTACTAAGGGAGAAATTTATAGCTATAAATGTTTATGTTAAAAAACAAGAAAGATCACGAACAACCTAACTTTACAACTTAAGAAACTAGAAAAAGAACAAAACAGACCCAAAGCTAAAAGAAGGAAGGAAATGAAAGAGTAGCTAAGATAAATAAACAAGAGGAAAATAATAGAAAAATCAATGAGAAGATCAATAAAAGATCAATAAAACTGATAAAACTTTAGCTAGATGGACTAAGAAAAAAAAGACTAAAACAACTAAAACTAGTTGTTTTAGTAAGGTGGGAACATTACTACTAATTCAATAAAAACAAGGATTACAAGAGAGTACTATGAACAAACATACACCAACAAACTGGGTAACCTAAATGAAACAGACAAATTCCTGGAAACACAAAACCTACCAAGACTAAATCATGAAGAGATATTCTGAATAGGCCTATAACTAGCAGGGAGGTTGAATAAGTAATCAAAGAAAAGCCCTGGACCTGATGGATTCTTGGTGAATTCTACCAAACATCTAAAGAATTAATACCAATCCCTCTCCAACTTCTCCAAAAAACTGAAGAGCAGGGGACACTTCCTAACTCATTCTATGATATCAGCATAATCCTGATACCAAAGCCAGACAAAGATACTAAAAGAAAACCACAAACCAATATTCCTTATGAACATTGATGAAAAAAATCCTCAACAAGGCAAGGGTGTGGAGAAATTGGAACCTTCATATACTGCTGGTAGGAATGTAAAATGCTGAGATCCCTGTGGAAAAGTTTGGCAGTTCCCCAAGAAGTTAAATACAGAATTACCATATGACACAGCAATTCCACTCCCAGTATATACTCAAAAGAATTGAAAACAGGGACTTAAAGAGGTACTGTATGCCAGTGTTCATTGCAGCACTATTCACAATAGCCAAAAGGTGGGAACAATCCAAGTGTCCATCAACAGAAGAATGAACAAAATGTGGTATATACATACAATAGAATAATATTCAGCCACTAAAAGGAATGAAGTTCTGATACATACTACAGCAGGAATGAATACTGAAATGAGCCAGACACAAAAGAACAAATATTGTAGGAAATACATAGAGACAGAAAGTAGATTAGTGTTTATCACGGGCTGGAGATGGGAGTAATGGGGAAGTTATTGCTTGATGGGTACAGAGTTTCTGTTTGGGGTAATGGAAAAGTTTTGGAAATAGACAGTGGTAGTGGTTACAGAACATTGTCAATAATTAATGTCACTAAACTGTACTCTTTAAAATGCTTTAAAAAGCATACTTTGTGTTATATCTCACCAAAATTTTAAAAAATACCCTAATTGAAAAAAAATCCTCAACAAAATACTAGCAAACAAAATTCAGCAGAATATTAAAAGGATTATATATCATGACCAAGTGGGATTTATTGCTGGAAAGTAAGGATGGTTTAGCACACGGAAATTGATCAGCATAATACACAATGCCAAAAAATGAAGGAAAAAAAAACACATGATCACCTCAATTGATACATAAAAAGCATTTGACAAAATTCAACAGCCTTTTGTGATTAAAAACACTCAACAAAATAGGAATAAAAGGAAACTACCTTCACATAGTAAAAGCCATTTAGAAAACCCCATAGCAAATATAATACTCAACTGTGAAAGACGTGAAAGCTTTTCCTCTAAGCTCAGGAACAAGGTAAGGAGGCCTATTTTCACCACTTCTATTCAACATGCTACTGGAACTCTAGGCAGAGCACTTAGACAAGAAAAAGAAATAAAAGGCATCTGAATTGCAAAGGAAAAAATAAAATTATATCTGTTTGGAGATTACATGATCTTATATTTAGAAATTCCTGAAGACTCCACAGAAAAGCTGTCAGAACTATTAAACGAATTCAGCAAAGTAGCAGGATGCAAAGTCAACACAAAAAATCAGTTGCATTTCTGGACACTAAAAATGAAATACCCAAAAAGGAAATTACAAAAGCAATTCCATTTACAATACTACCAAAAAGAATAAAATACTTAGAAATTAACTCAACCCAAGGAGGTTAAAGTATTGTACAATGAAAACTACAAAATACTGCTGAAAGAAATTAAAGAACACATGAATAAATGGAAACACATCCCATGTTCATAGACTGGAAGAGTTAATATTGTAAAAATGTCAATATTACCTAAAGTTATCTACAGGTTCAATGCAATCCCTATCAAAATCCCAATCACATTTTTTGCAGAAATAGAAAAGCCCATTCTATAATTCATATGGAATCTAAAGGGACAAATAATGAAAAACAAACTTGAAAGAAAACAAAACTGGAGGACTCACACTTTCCGAACACATTTCAAAACCTACTACAAAGCTACAATAATCAAAACAAGGTGTTACTGGCATAAAGAGAGACATACAGGCCAACGGAATAGAATACAGAGCCGAGAAATAAACCCTCTCATATACAGTCAAATGGTTTTTGACAAGGGGGTCAAGACCATTCCATGGAGGAAAGGACAGTCTTTTCAAGAAATGGTGCTGGGAAAACTAGATATCCACATGCAAAAGAATGAAGTTACCTAACTTGTTTAAAAGTTAGACCCTTACCTAACACCTAATATACAAAAATTAACTCAAAATGGATCAAGGACCTAAATTTACAATGTAAAACAATAAAACTCTTGGAAGAAAACAGGAAAAAAGCTTCATGTTGGATTTGGCAATGATTTCTAGGATATGACAACAAAGGCACAGGCAACAACAACAATAAAATAGACAAACTGGACTTCATGAAAAGTTAAAATTTTTGTGTATCAAAAGTCACTATCCAGAAGAGTGGCCCCCACCTGCCACAACTAGAGAAAGCCCTTACACAGAAACGAAGACCCAACACAGCCATAAATAAATAAATAAATAAATAAATAAATAAATAAATGAATGAATGAATGAATGAATAAAAGTCACTATCCAGGCTTCTGGTTCAAGATGGCGATGTAGGAGGATCCTGAATTCACCTCCTCTCACAGACACACTGAATATATGGCTACACATGGAACAATTCCCTCAGAGAAATCTGAAAACTAGCCAAGTGACTCCTACATATCAGGTTAATGAGAAAAAAACTGCATCAAATTGGGTATGAGGGGTTGAGACACAATCTTGCCAGAAACTCCCCCTTCAGTGTGGTGACCCACAATTAGGAGAGAACCCCCAACTCCCAACTTCTCCCTAAAGAGGGAAAGATTTGAACACCACATCTATGATCCTGACTTTTAAGGCCTGCACCTGAGAGACAGGCCCCCAAAACACCTCCCTTTGAAAATCAACAGACCTTGTATCCACGAGAGCAACAAGGCTATAACAAACTGAAAAACGGTTCTTAAAGGGCTCATATGGACTAACCATGGATAAGCCCCCAGGGCCCGGCACACAGGCAGCTGACTGAAATGCACCCAGTCCTTCTGTGATAGAGGCCTATTTCCTTATCTTAAAAGCTTCAGCCTGTACAGCTGCATGTGAATCAATGAAGTTAGAACACACCCTCACAATATACACAAAAATAAACTCAAAATGGCTTAAAGACTTAAATATAAGACATCATAAAACTCCTAGAAGAGAACATAGACAAAACATTCTCTGACATAAACTGTACCAATGTTTTCTTAGGTCAGTCTCCCACGGCAATAGAAATAAAAGCAAAAATAAACAAACAGGACCTAATCAAACTTATAAGCTTTTGCACAGCAAAGGAAACCACAAGCAAAATGAAAAGACAACCTATGGACTGGGAGAAAATATATGCAAACAATGTGACTGACAAGGGCTTAATTTCGAAAATATACAAACAGTTCATACAACTCAGTAAGAAAAAGACAAATAACCCAATGAAAAAATGAGCAGAAGACCTAAATAGACATTTCTCCAAAGAAGACAAACAGATGGCCAAGAGGCACATGAAAATTTGTTCAACATTGCTAATTATTAGAGAAATGCAAATCAAAACTAAAATGAGGTACCACCTCACACCGGTCAGAATGGCCAGCATCAAAAAGTCTACAAATAATAAATGCTGGAGACGGTGTAGAGAAAAGGGAAGCCTCCTACATGGTTGGTGGGAATGTAAATTGGTGTAGCCACTATGGAAAACAGTATGGAAGTTCCTCAAAACACTAAAATTAGAGTTGTCATATGATCTAGCAACACCACTCCTGGGCATATATCTGGAGATAACTCTAATTCGAAAAGATACATGCACCTCTATGTTCAGAGCAGTACTATGTACAATAGCAAATAGTACTGGAAGCAACCTAACTGTTCATCAACAGAGGAATGGATTAAGTTGTGGAGTGTGTGTGTGTGTGTGTGTGTTTACACACACACACACATATATATACACACACACACACATACATACAATGGAATACTACTCAGACATAAAAATGAATGAAAGAATGCCATTTGCAGCAGAGATTATACTAAGTGAATTAAGTCAGAAAGAGAAAGACAAATACCATATGATATCACTTACATGTGGAATCTAAAATATAACACAAATGAACTTATTGACAAAACAGAAACAGACTCACAGACAGAAAACAACCTTATGGTTACCAAAGGGGAAAGAGGGTGGGGGAGGGATAAATTAGGAGCTTGGAATTAGCAGATACAAATTCCTATATATAAAAAACATAAACAACAAGGACCTACTGTATAGCACAGGGAACTAGATTCAATATCCTGTAATAAACCATAATGGAAAAGAATATGAAAAAGAATATGTATATATATGTATAACTGATTAACTTTGCTATATACCACAAACTAATACAACACTGTAAATCAATTATACTTGAATAAAAAATTTAAAACACAAATAAAATAAAAAAGCTTCAGTCTGAGGGACAGGCTTCTAATTTGACACACATCTAAGGGGCAACTGACATATTCCCCAAAGACCGCAGAGGCTGGCAGGCACCATCTTCACCCTCTCCTTCGCTCCAGGCTGCTGGTATCTCCCAGAAAGGAGTCTGTGTACACACATCTGGGGCCCCAGTTTTTGTAGCTGCCACCCAGGGGATACCTCTTGAATGCCTGACCCTGGTGGCCAGCAGGGCTTACACCTGTGGGTCCTACAGGACTGTAACAGATAGAGCAACAGTTCTTAACTGGCTAACTCCTCAGGGAACAGTAGAGGCAGCAGACAGAAATGTGCAGTCTTACCATGAAAGAGAACTATTAGTTTATCTTCATAGCTGTAACTTGAGGGGCAGGCTTCCAATTAAACAACCACAATGCTCTCCAGACAATGGGGAGGTCCCTGGATGCCATGTTCACACTCTCCCACTACTGCAACCCAAGTTGCTTGTGTCTCCAAAAAAGGAGCTTGTGCACGTCTGGCACCCCAGCTTTTGTGGCTGTCACCAAAATGACACATACCTGACGGCATGACTCCCTCTGGTAGCCCAGAGGGGCTTGTGTTCACAGGTTCAACAGGATGGTAGCAAATAGTTCTTACCTGGCGATCACCCCAGAGCTCAATCAAGAGGGGGTAGATAGAAATGCCCATCTCCCAGGCTTCCCCTGAAAGAGGTATAGTTCCTTATTTCAAAAGCTTCTGTAGGTCCAGCTTCCAATCAGCCTGCATCTAGTTACTGACTGAGATCCTCCCCTTTGGGAAACTGGCACTTGGCACAACCTCAGCTACTAAGAGCCACTAAGAGCAAAGAAGGCTACCTGGACAATCATTAAGGTTTGAGCAACAGCCAAGAGCAAGGGCAGGGTGGAACAAAAAGGTTCATCTACATGAGACCACTCCTTCAAAGCTAGAAGAGGGGCTGTTTTAGCAAATGCATAGAAACCAACACAGAGAGACAGAGAGTCAAGGAGAATGAAAAAACAAAGAATATGTTCCAAAAAAAGAACAAGATAAAACCTCAAAAAAAAAAGATTTAAATGGGGAATTCCCCGGCGGTCCAGTGGTTGGGACTCCATGCCTTCACTGCTGAGGGTGTGGGTTCAATCCCTGGTCGGCGAACTAAGATTCTGCAAGCCATGAGGCACGGCCAGAAACAAAAAAGATTTCAATGAAACAGTGACAAGTGATTTAACAATAAATAGTTCAAAATGATGGTCATGAAGATGCTCACCAAAGTACAAACAATGCATGAACAAAGTGGGACTTTCAACAAAGAGAGAGAAAATATTAAAAAGTACCAAACAGGGCTTCCCTGGTGGCGCAGTGGTTGAGAATCTGCCTGCCAATGCAGGGGACACGGGTTCGAGCCCTGGTCTGGGAAGATCCCACATGCCGCGGAGCAACTGGGCCCGTGAGCCACAACTACTGAGCCTGAGCGTCTGGAGCCTCTGCTCCACAACAAGAGAGGCCGCGATAGTGACAGGCCCGTGCACCACGATGAAGAGTGGCCCCCACTCGCCGCAACTGGAGAAAGCCCTCACACAAAAACGAAGACCCAACACAGCCAAAAATAAACATAATAAATAAATAATAAATAAAAATTAAAAAAAAAAAGTACCAAACAGAAGTCACAGAGTTGAAGAATATAATAACTGCACTAAAAAATACAATAAAGTGGGGGGGGGTTCAACATCAGACTAGATGAAGCAAAGAAAGGATCAGCAAACTTGAAGACACAGCATAAGAATTCATGCAGGGCTTCCCTGGTGGCGCAGTGGTTGAGAGTCTGCCTGCTAATGCAGGGGACACGGGTTCGAGCCCTGGTCTGGGAAGATCCCACATGCCAAGGAGCGACTGGGCCCGTGAGCCACAACTACTGAGCCTGCGCATCTGGAGCTTGTGCTCCGCAACAAGAGAGGCCGCGATAGTGAGAGGCCCGCGCACCGCGATGAAGAGTGGCCCCCGCTTGCCGCAACTAGAGAAAGCCCTTGCACAGAAACGAAGACCCAACACAGCCAAAAATAAATAAATAAATAAATAAATAATAAAAATAAAGGAATTCCTTTAAAAAAAAAAAAAAAGAATTCATGCAATAAGAGCTGCTGAAAGGAAAGAGAATGAAAAAGAGTAAAGACAGCTTAAGGGCCTATGGGACAGTATCAAGAGGACCAATATTCACATTACAGGGGACTCAGAGGAGAAGAGAGAGTAAGGGGTAGAAAACTAATTTGATGAAATAATGGCTGAAAACTTCCCATATCTAGGGAAGGAAACATTCAGATCCAGGAAGCCCAGAGAGTTCCAAAGAAGATGAGTCCAGCCATTATCATTTAACTGTCAAAAGTTAAAGACAAGGAGAGAATCTCAAAAGCAGCTAGGAAAAAACAACTTGTTATATACAAGGGAACCTCCATAAGAATACCAGCATATTTTTAAACAGAAATTTTACAGACCAGATGGGAGTGGCATGATATATTCAAAGTGCTGAAAGAAAAAAAAAAAACAACTGCCAACCAAGAATACTCTACCCAGCAAAGCTGTCTTTCAAAACTGAAGGAGAGAGTTTTCCAGACAAACAAAAGCTGAAGGAGTTCATCACCACTAGACCAACCTTACAAGAAATGTTAAAGGGACTTCTTTAAGCTGCAGTGAAAGGGCACTAGTAAGTAACAGGAAAACATATGAAAGTATAAATCTCACTGGTAAAGGTAAATATATAGTAAAATTCAGAATAATCTCATGCTGTAAAGTGGTGAATTAATTAAGCTTGTATGAAGGTTAAAAGACAAAAGGAGTAAAAATAATATAACCACAATAATTTGTTAATGGATACACAAGATAAAAAGATATAAACTGTGACATCAAAAACATAAAACATAATGAGGAGAGTAAACATATAGTGCTTTAGAATGATCTCGAACTTAAGTTATCAACTATGATAAATATAAATTGTTTTATGTAAGCCTCACTGTAACCACAAAGCAAAAACCTACATAGTACCTACACATATGTACACAAAGAGAAAGGACTCTAAGCATGCCACTATAGAAAATCAGGAAGAGAGGAAGAGAAAAAGAATAAAGCAATTACAAAACAGCCAGAAAACAATTAACAAAAGTACAATATGTACATTCTTATCTATAATTACTTTTAATGTAAATGGATTAAATACTCTAATCAAAAGACAAGAGTGGCATTCAGGATTAAAAAACAAGACTCACTTCAGATAAGTACACACACAGACTGAAAGTAAAAGCATGGAAAGAAACAGTCCATGCAAATGGACACCAAAAGAAAGCTTGAGTAGTAATACTTTGACAAAATAGACTTAAAGACAAAGACTGTAGTAAGAGACAAAGGAAGTTATTATGTAATTATGAAAGGTTAAAACAACAAGAGGATATGACATCTGTACCCAGCATAGGAGCATCTAAATATATAAAGCAAATATTAACAGACCTAAAGTGAAAAACTGACAGCAATACAGTAACAGCAGAGGACTTTAATACCTCACTTCTATTAACAGATAGATCATTCAGAAATGTTGGGCTTAAACAACATATTAGAACAGATGGACATAATAAGACCTATAAAGAACATGACAGCCAAAAGCAACAGAATACACATTCTACTCAAGCGCACATGGAACATTCTTCTGGACAGAGCATACATCAGGCAACAAGTCTTAATGAACTTAAGACGACTAAAATGATATCAAGCATCTTTTCTGAGCACAATGTTGTAAAATTAGAAATCAATTATAAGAAGAAAACTGGAAAATTCACAAATATTTGGAGATTAAACAACATGCTACTGAACCAATGGGTCAAAGAAGAAATCAAAAAATAAATTTAAAAATACCCTGAGAGGGCTTCCTGGGTGGCACAGTGGTTAAGAATCCACCTGCCAATGCAGGGGACATGAGTTTGAGCCCTGGTCCTGGAAGATCCCATATGCCAATGAGCAACTAAGCCCGTGTGCCACAACTACTGAGCCTGTGATCTAGAGCCTGTGAACCACAACTACTGAGCCCATGTGCCACAACTACTGAAGCCCGCGTGCCTAGAGCCGTGCTCCACAACAAGAGAAGCCACCGCAATAAGAAAGCTGCACACTGCAACAAAAGAGTAGCTCCCTCTCGCCGCAACTAGAGAAAGCTAGCGCACAGCAACAAAGACCCAACACAGCCAAAAATTAATTAATTAATTAATTTTAAAATACCTTAAGAAAAATTAAAAATGGAAATACAGCATACTAAAAATTATGGGGCACAGCAAAAGCATTTCTAAGAGGAAAGTTCATGGCAATAAATGCCTACCTTAAGATACAAGAAAGATCTCAAATAAATGACCTAACTTTAAACCTTAAGGAACTGCAAAGAACAACAAACTAAAGCCCAAAGTTAGCAGAAGGAAGGAAAGAAAGATCAGAGGAGATAAATGAAATAGAGACTAAAAAGACAATAGAAAAGACCAGTGACACTAAAAGCTAGGTTTTTGAAAAGATAAACAAAATAGAGAAACCATTTACCAAGAAAAAATGAAAGAGGACACAAATAAAATCAGAAATGTAAGGAACATTACAACTGATAGCAGAGAAACACAAAAGATCATAAAGATACCACTATGAACAATTATACACCAAAAAAATTGGAAAACCTGGAAAAATGGATAAATTCTTAGAAACATACAACCTGTCAAGACTGAACTGTAGTGGGGAGGAATCAAGATGGCAGAGGAGCAGCACATGCAGCTCGCCTCCTCCCACAAAAACATCAAAAATACATCTACAAGTGGAACAATTTGCGCAAAACATCTACTGAACGCTGGCAGAAGACCTCAGACTTCCGAAAGGACAAGAAACCTCCAAGTAACCAGGTAGGACAAAAGAAAAAAAGAGACAGAGAAAGGAATTGGGACAGGAACTGTGCCCCAGGAAGGGAGCTGTAAAGGAGGAAAGGTTCCCACACCCTGGGAAGTCCCCTCACCAGTGGGGAGATCAGCCTGGATGGAGGGGGAGCTTCACAACCTCCGAGGAGAGCACAGCTACCAGTTTGCAGAAGGCAAAACAAAGAGTGACTTGCAAAGATGATTGGTACTGACACACTGCACTCCCCAGCCTGAGATACTCATCCACTGGTGCAGGCAAGGGTTGGGTGATGAAGTGCGGGCTTTGGAGGTCAGACCCAGGGAGAGGACCAGGATTGGCTGCACAGAGACAGCCTGAAGAGGCTGGAGTGTGGCAACTGAGGGTGCACTCGGAAGAAGCCTGGGCCCACCAGAGAAGCAAGACGCTACGGTTGGGAGGCACACAAGAAGAGGGGCGGGACCACCATAGGAGCTTCCTTCCCTGTGCGTGTGCTCTCAGGCAGCAGGACACCACCTACATGAGCTCCGGGGGCAGCATGAGCTGCTGCTGCCATCATGGGCTCCAGAGGCAGGCACGGGCTGCCACCACCACTAAGGGACACACGAGTAGGCGCCAATCACTGCCCCCACCATCAGGGGAGAGCGCAAGGGCAGCAATCAGGTGAAAATCGCTGCCCCTGCTGTCGCAGGAGTGTGTGGGCAACCGCAGATGCTAAGAGATGGGAGCAGGCACCAGTCTCCAATCGCCGCCCCTGCTGTGCCGGGGGCACACTGGCCACCACTGGCCACTGGGAGACCGTGTGCCAATTGCTGCCCCAGCCATACTAGGAGTGGGCACAAGCTGCCGCACCTACACACCCCATAAAAAGGGGATAACGACCAGCACACACTGAGGACAGAGGCAGCAAGCATCCAAACTAAGAGCAGCCCCTCGATTCTGGACAAGAAGTCAGAGTAGGACTTGAGCTCACATCCTCTCAGAAAAACACCAAAATCACAACTAACTGGTGAACAACCATCGTCAAAAAAGACTGGAACTTATCAAAAAATATATATATTTTACATCAAAAGACAAAGAAAAAGCCACAAGGAGACAGAGTGAGAGCTCTGATCCCATGTCAGGCTCCCCAGCCGGAGGATCTGGCACCAGGAGGAGAAGCCTCCAGAGCATTTGTTTTTGAAGGCCAGCAGGGCTTCAGGGCAGGAGCTCTACAGGACTGGCGTAAACAGAGACTCAACCCTTGGAGGGCACACACAAGGTTTCATGTACACTGAGACCCAGCGCAAAGCAATAACTCCGTAGGAGCCTGGGATGGACCTACCTACCGAGTCTTGGAGGGTCACGTGGGGAGGTGGGGGTCAGCTGTGGCTCACTGGGGGGCAAGGACACTGGTGGCAGAGGCCACAGAAAATATTGATCAGTGTGAGCTCTGCCGAAAATCGGTATTTTGGCATCAAGACATGGCCCTAACCAACAGCTTACAGGCTACAGTACTGCAACAACTCAGGCCAAACAGCCAGGATAGGAACACAGCCCCATCCATCATCAGACAGCCTGCCTAAAGCTGTTCGTAGCTCACAGCCACATCTAAACACACCCCTGCTCACCAGAGAAACAAGACTCAGCTTCACCCACCAGTGGGCAGGCAACAGTACCCCCCACAAGGAAGCCTGAACAAGTCCCAGGACCAACCACACTACCAGGGGGCAGACACCAGAAGCAAGAAGAGCTACAATGCTGCAGCTAGCAGAAAGGAGATCACAAACGCAGAAAGTTAGACAAAATGAAATGACAGAGAAATATGTTCCAGACAAAGGAACAAGAATTTAGAGTAATGATAGTAAAGATGATCCAAGATCTTGGAAAAAGAATGGAGGCACAAATCAAGAAGATACAAGAGATATTTAACAAACAGCTAGAAGATTTAAAGAACAGAGATGGGCAATGCAATAAATGAAATGAAAAATACACTAGAAGAAATCAATAGCAGAATAAATGAGGCAGAAGAACAAATAAGTGACCTGGAAGACAGACTGGTGGAAATCACTGCTGCTGAACAGAATAAAGAAAAAAGAGTGAAAAGAAATGAGGACAGTCTCAGAAACCTCTGGGACAACATTAAACGTGCCAACATTCACATTACAGGGGTCCCAGAAGGAGAAGAGAGACAGAAAGGACCTGAGAAAATATTTTTAGCGATTAGAGCTGAAAAATTCCCTAATGTGAAAAAGAAAACACTCACTCAAGTGCAGGAAGCACAGAGTTCGATACAAGATAAACCCAAGGAGGAATAGGCCGAGACACATATTAATCAAACTGACAAAATTTAAAACAGAGAAAATATTCAAAGCAACAAGGGAGAAGCAACAAACAACATACAAGGGACTCCCCATAAGGTTATCAGCTGGTTTTTCAGAAGAAACTCTGCAGGCCAGAAGGGAGTGGAACAATATATTTAAAGTGATGGAAGGGAAAAACCTACAACCAAGAATACTCTACCCAGCAAGGCTCTCATTCAGATTTGATGGAGAAATCAAAAGCTTTACAGACAAGCAAAAGCTAAGACAATTCAGCACCACCAAACTAGCTTTACAAAAAATGCTAAAGGAACTTCTCTAGGGGGAAAAGAAAAGGCCACAACTAGAATTATGAAAATTATGCATGGGAAAGCTCACAGGTAATGGCAAACATACAGTAAAGGTAGGAAATCATCCACACACAAATATATCAAAACAAGTAATCATGAGAAGAGGAGAGTACAAATGCAGGACACTGGAAATGCACTGGAAATTAAGAGACGAGAAATTTAGAACAATTTTGTACATGTACAGACTGCTATATAAAAACCTCATGGGAACCACAAACAAAAAATTTGCAATGGATACACACACAAAAAATAAAAAGCAGTCTAAACACAACACTAAAGATAGACATCAAATCACAAGAGAAAACAACAAAAGAGGAAGGGAAGAAAAAGACCTTCAAAAACAAACCCAAAACAATTAACAAAATGGCAATAAGAACATACATATCAATAATTACCTTATATGGAAATGGATTAAATGCTCCAACCAAAAGACACAGACTGGCTGAATGGATACAAAAACAAGACCTGTATACATGCTGTCTACAGGAGACCCACTTCAGATCTAGTGACACATATACACTGAAAGTGAGGGGATTGAAAATTGTATTCCATGCAAATGGAAATCAAAAGAAAGCTGAAGTAGCAACACTTATATCAGACACAACAGACTTTAAAATAAAAACTGTTACAAGAAGCAAAGAAGGACACTACATAATAATCAAGGGATCAATTCAAAAAGAAAAAACAACAATTGTAAATATATATGCACACAACATAGGAGCACCTCAATATATAAAGCAAATGCTAACCATAAAAGGAGAAATCGACAGTAACACAATAATAGTGGGGGACTTCAACAACCCCACTTTCATCAATGGACAAATCATCCAGGCAGAAAATCAATAAGGAAAACCAGACCTTAAATCACAAGTTACACCAGATAAACTTAACTGATATTTATAGAACATTCCATCCAAAAGCAGGAGAATACACATTCTTCTCAAGTGCATGTGGAACATTCTCCAGGATAGATCACATCTTGGGCCACAAATCAAGCCTCGGTAAATTGAAGAAAATTGAAATCATATCAATCATTGCTTCCAACCACAATGCTATGAGATATGAAATCAATTACAGGAAAGTTGACATATATACACTAATAAGTATAAAACAGATAACTAATAAGAACCTGCTGTATAAAAAATAAATAAAATAAAATTCAAAAATTCAAAAAAACATTATTAAAAAAACACAAGCACGTGGACGGTAAACAATATGATACTGAACAACCAATGTATCACTGAAAAAATCAAGGAGGAAATCAAAAAATACCTAGAGAAAGATGAAAACTAAAACATGACAATCCAAAACCTATGGGACATAGTAAAAACAGTTCTAAAAGGGAGGTTTATAGCAATACACTCTCTCCTCAGGAAACAAAAAAAATCTCAAATAAACAACCTAACCTTACACCTAAGTTAACTAGAAAAGAAGAACCCAAAAAACCCTAAGTTAGTAGAAGGAAAGAAATAATAAAGATCAGAGCAGAATTAAATAAAATAGACATGAAGAAAACAACAGAAAAGCTCAATGAAACTAAAAGCTATCTTTTCAAAGAACCAACAAAACTGATGTGTAGTCAGACTTGTCCAGAAAAAAAGAGAGAAGCCTCAAATCAATAAAATCACAAATGAAAAAGAAGTTACAACTGACACCACATAAATATAAAGATCATAAGAGACTACTACAAGCAACTATATGCCAATAAAATGGACAACATAAAAAAATAAACTCTTAGAAAGGTACTACCTTCCAAGACTGAACCAGGAAGGAATAGAAAATATAAACAGACAAATCACAAGCACTGAAATTGAAACTATGATTTAAAAACGTCCAACAAGGGCTTCCTTGGTGGTCCAGTGGTTAAGACTAAGCATTTCCACTGCAGGAGGTGTGGGTTCAATCCCTGGTCAGGGAAGTTCCACATGCCATGAGGTGCAGCCAAAAAAAAACTTCCAACAAACAGAAGTCCAGGACCAGATGGCTTCACAGATGATGTCCATTGAACATTTACAGAAGAGTTAACACCCATCCTTCTCAAACTGTTCCAAAACAATGCAGAGAAAGGAACACTCCCAAGCTCATTCTATGAGGCCACAATCACCCTGATACCAAAACCAAAGATACCACACACACACACACACACACACACAAACTTATAGGCCAGTATCACTGATGAACACAGATGCAAAAATCCTCAACAAAATACTAGCAAACTGAATCCAACAATACATTAAAAGGATCATACACCATGATCAAGTGGGATCAATCCTAGGGATGCAAGGATCTTTCTTTTCTTTCTTTCTTTCCTTCCTTCTTTCCTTCTTTCCTTTTTTCTTTCTTTCTTTTCTTTCTCTCTCTCTCTCTCCCTCTCTTTCTTTCTTTCTTTCTTTAATTATTTTTGGCTGCATTGGGTCTCTAATGCTGCATGGGGGCTTTCTCTGCTTGTGGTGAGCAGGGGCTACTCTTCTGTGGTGCACAGGCTTCTCATTGTGGTGGCTTCTTTTGTTGCAGAGCACGAGCTCTAGGCACGTGGACTTCAGTAGTTGTGGCACATGGGCTCAGTAGTTGTGGCTCGTGGGCTCTGGAGTGCAGACTTAGTAGTTGTGGTGCACAGGCTTAGCTGCTCCGCAGCATGTGGGATCTTCCCAGGCCAGGGATTGAACCCATGTCCCCTGCATTGGTAGGCAGATTTGTAACCACTGTGCCACCAGGGAAGCCCCACAAGGATTTTTCAATATCCACAAATCAATCAATGTGATACACCACATTAACAAATTGAAGAATACAAACCATGCAATCATGTCAATAGATGCAGAAAAAGCTTTTGACAAAATCCAACACCCATTTAATGATAAAACCTCTCCAGAGAGTGGGCATAGAGGGAACCTACCTCAACATAATTATGGTCATATATGACAAACCTACAGCTAACATCGTACTCAATGGTGAAAAGCTGAAAGCATTTTGTCTCAGATCAGGAACACGACAAGGATGTCCACTCTCACCACTTTTATTCAACACAGTTTTGGAAGTCCCAGCTGCAGCAATCAGAGAAGAAAAAGAAATAAAAGGAATCCAAATTGGAAAAGAAGAAGGAAAACTGTCACTGCTTGCAGATGACATGATACTATACATAGAAAATCCCAAAGATGCTACCAAAAAACTATTAGAGCTCATCAATGAATTCAGTAAAGTTGCAGGATAGAACATTAATACACAGAAATCTGTTGCATTTCTATACGCTAACAACAAAACATCAGAGAGAGAAATTAAGGGAACAATCCCATTTACCATCACATCAAAAACAGTAAAATACCTAGGAGGCAAAAGACCTGTACTCTGAAAACTGTAAGATGCTGATGAAAGAAATCGAAGATGACACAAACAGATGAAAAGATATACCATATTCTTGGACTGGAAGAATCAATAGTGTCCAAATGACTATACTACCCACTGTAATCTACAAATTCAATGCAATCCCTATCAAATTACCAATGGCATTTTTCATAGAATTAGAACAAAAAATCTTAAAATTTGGATGGAAACACAAAAGACCCCAAATAGCCAAAGCAATCCTGGGAAAGAAAAACAGAGCTGGAGGAATCAGGCTCCCTGACTTCAGACTATACTACAAAGCAACAGTCATCAAAATAGTATGGTACTGGCACAAAGACAGACATAGATTAACGGAACAATGGAATACTACTCAGCCATAAAAAAGAACAAAATAATGCTCTTTGCAGCAACATGGATACAAATAGAGATTTTCATACCAAGTGAAGTAAGTCAGAAAGAGAAAGACAAACACCATATGATATCACTTATACATGGAATCTAAGATATGGCACAAATGAACCTATCTACAAAACAGAAACAGACTCACAGACACAGAAATCAGACTTGTGGTAGCCAAGGGGAAGCAGGGAGGAAGAGGGATGGGCTGGGCATTTGGGGTTGGTAGATGCAAACTATTACATTTAGAATGGATAAACAACAAGGTCCTACTGTATAGCACAGGGAATTATATCCAATCTCCTGGGATAAACCATAATGGAAAAGAATATTTAAAAAAGAATGTATACATGTGTAAAACTGAGTCACTCTGCTGCACAGCAGAGATTGGCATAACACTGTAAATCAACTATACTTCAATAAAAAAAAGAAAGAAAAAAGAAAACCACAAAAATACTACCTCAAAAAAAAAAAGGCATAATATGAATAGACATTTTCCAAAGAAGACATCCAAATGGCCAACAGGTACGTGAAAAGGTGCTCAACATCACTAATCATCAAGGGAAATGCAAATCAAAACCAGAATGAGATATTATCTCACACTGTCAGAACAGCTATTATCAAAAACACAACAAACAACAAGTGTTGGCGAGGATGTAGACAAAAGAGAACCTTTGTGCACTGCTGACAGAAACGTAAATTGGTACACACCCACTACAGAAAACAGTATGGAGGTTCCTCAAAAAAGTAAAAACAGAACTACCATATGATCTAGCAATTCCACTTCTGGGTATTTATCTGAAGAAAACAAAAACATTACTTAAAAGATATATGCACCCCCATGTTCACTGCAGCATTATTTAGAATAGCCAAAACAATGACACAACATAAGTGTCCACTGACAAGTGAATGGATAAAGAAAATGTGGTACACACACACACACACACAAGAATATTATTCAGCCACAAGAAATAAGGAAATCCTGCCATTTATGACAATTAGATAAACCTTGAGTGCGATACACTAAGTGAAGTGAGCTATACAGAAAAACACATATACTGTATGATCTCACTTACATGTGGAATCTAAAAAAACAAACAATCTCATTGATACAGAGAACAGATTGATGGTTGCCAGAGGAGGGGATCAGGTACGGGTGAAATAGGTAAAGGAGGTCAAAAGATACAAACTTTCAGTTGTAAAATAAATAAGTCCTGAGAATGTAATGTACACCATGCTTACTATAGTTAGCAATACTGTATTATATATTTGAAAGTTGTTAACAGAATAAATCTTAAAAGTTCTCATCACAAGAAAAGAAAATTTGTAACTATGTGTGGTGATGGATGTTAAGTAGACTAATTATGGTGATCATTTCAAATATATACATATGGTTGACCCTTAAACAATGCAGGGGTTAGAGGCGCCAACGCCCATGCTGTTGAAAATCCACGCATAACTTTTCACTCCCCCAAGACTTAACTGCTAATAGCCTACTGTTGACTGGAAGCCTTACCGATAACATAAGCAGTTGATTAACACATGCTTTTTATGTTATTTATATATCAACATACATTTCATACATTCATGACATACCTAACTTTTTCTTTATTTTTTTTGATGTTTCTAGGCTACAAGGTTTGCCTTCAATTTATTTCAAATTATCGCAAATCTCCAAAAATTTTTCTAAAATATTTAGTGGAAAAAATCCACATATAAGTGGACCCATGCAATTCAAATGTATGTTGTTCAAGGGTCAACTAACTGTATATTGAGTCATTACATTGTACACCTGAAATTAATATCATGTTATGTCAATTACATCTCAATAAAAGTAAATAAAAAATAAAAACAACCTCTTTCAACAGCTAAAAAAAAAAACACTATCCACAGAGAATCTAAAAAAATGGTACAAATGAACTTATTTACAAAACAGAAGTAGAGTCACAGATGTAAAAAAAAAACAAACACAAAAACTATTTATGTTTGGGGATTGGTTCAAGATGGTGGAGCACAAGGACATGCTCTCACTCCCTCTTGCGAGAGCACCAGAATCACAACTAACTGCTGAACAATCATCGACAGGAAGACACTGGAAATCACCAAAAAAGATGCCTCACATCCAAAGACAGAGGAGAAGCCACAATGAGATGGTAGGAAGGGCGCAATCACAATAAAATCAAATCCCATAACTGTTGGGTGGGTGACTCACAAACTAAAGAACACTTATACCACAGAAGTCCACCCACTGGAGTGAAGGTTCTGAGCCCCATGTCAGGCTTCCCAACCTGGGGGGTCCAGAAACGGGAGGAGGAATTCCTAGAGAATCAAACTTTGAAGGCTAGTGGGATTTGATTGCAGGACTTCAACAGGACTGGGGGAAACAGAGACTCCACTCTTGGAGGGCACACACAAAGTGTGTGCGCATCGGGACCCAGGGGAAGGAGCAGTGACCCCATAAGAGACTGAACCAGACCTACCTGCTAGTGTTGGAGGGTCTCCTGCAGAGGCGGGCGGTGGCTGTGTCTCACCGGTACGACAAGGACACTGGCAGCAGAAGTTCTGGGAAGTACTCCTTGGCGTGAGCCCTCCCAGAGTCTGCCATTAGCCCCACCAAAGAGCCTGGGTAGGCTCCAGTGTTGGGTCACCTCAGGTCAAACAACCAACAGGGAGGGAACCCAGCTCCACCCATCAGCACACAAGTGGATTAAAGTTTTACTGAGCTCTGCCCACCAGAGCAACACCCAGCTCTACCCACCATCAGTCCCTCCCATCAGGAAACTTGCACAATCCTCTTAGATAGCTTCATCCACCAGAGGGCAGACAGCAGAAGCAAGAACTACAATCCTGCAGCCTGTGGAACAAAAACCACAATCACAGAAAGATAGACAAGATGAAAAGGCAGAGGGCTATATACCAGATGAAGGAACAAGATAAAACCCCAGAAAAACAGCTAAATAAGGAGGAGATAGGCAAACTTCTAGAAAAAGAATTCAGAATAATGATAGTGAAGATGATCCAGGACCTCGGAAAAAGAATGGAGACAAAGATCGAGAAGATGCAAGAAATGTTTAACAAAGACCTAGAAGAATTAAAGAACAAACACAGATGAACAATACAATAACTGAAATGAAAAATACACTAGAAGGAATCAATAGCAGAATAACTGAGGCAGAAGAACAGATATGTGACCTGGAAGACAGAATGGTGGAATTCACTGCTGCAGAACAGAATAAAGAGAAAAGAATGAAAAGAAATGAAGACAGCCTAAGAGACCTCTGGGACAACATTAAACGCAACAACATTCGCATTATAGGGGTCCCAGAAGGAGCAGAGAGAGAGAAAAGACCCAAGAAAATATTTGAAGAGATTATAGTCGAAAACTTCCCTAACTTGGGAAAGGAAATAGCCACCCAAGTCCAGGAAGCACAGAGACTCACATACAGGATAAACCCAAGGAGAAACATGCCAAGACACATAGTAATCACATTGGCAAAAATTAAAGACAAAGAAAAATTATTGAAAGCAGCAAGGGAAAAACGACAAATAACATACAAGGGAACTCCCATAAGGTTAACAGCTGATTTCTCAGCAGAAACTCTACAAGCCAGAAGGTAGTGGCGTGACATATTTAAAGTAATGAAAGGGAAGAACCTACAACCAAGATTACTCTACCCAGCAAGGATCTCATTCAGATTCAACAGTGAAATCAAAAGCTTTACAGACAAGCAAAAGCTAAGAGAATTCAGCACCACCAAACCAGCCCTACAACAAATGCTAAAGGAACTTCTCTAAGTGGGAAACACAGGAGGAGAAAAGGACCTACAAAAACAAACCCAAAACAATTAAGAAAATGGTCATAGGAACACACATATCGATAACTACCTTAAACGTGAATGGATTAAATACTCCAACCAAAAGACACAGGCTTGCTGAATGGATACAAAAACAAGACCCATATATATGCTGTCTACAAGAGGCCCACTTCAGACCTAGGGACACATACAGACTGAAAGTGAAGGAATGGAAAAAGATATTCCATGCAAATGGAAATCAAAAGATAGCTGGAGTAGCAATACTCATATCAGATAAAATAGGCTTTAAAATAAAGAATGTTACAAGAGACAAGGAAGGACACTACATAATGATCAAGGGATCAATCCAAGAAGAAGATATAACAATTATAAATATATATGCACCCAACATAGGAGCACCTCAATATATAAGGCAACTGCTAACAGCTCTAAAAGAGGAAATCGACAGTAACACAGTAATATGGGGGACTTCAACACCTCACTTACACAAATGGACAGATCACCTAAACATAAAATTAATAAGGAAACAGAAGCTTTAAATGACACAATAGACCAGGTAGACTTAATTGATATTTATAGGACATTCCATCCAAAAACAGCAGATTACACTTTCTTCTTGACTGTGCACGGAACATTCTCCAGGATAGATCACATCTTGGGTCACAAATCAAGCCTCAGCGAATTTAAGAAAATTGAAATCATATCAAGCATCTTTTCTGACCACAATGCTATGAGATTAGAAATCAGTTACAGGGAAAAAAACGTAAAAAACCGAAACACATGGAGGGTAAACAATACGTTACTACATAACCAAGAGATTACTGAAGAAATCAAAGAGGAAATCAAAAAATACCTAGAGACAATGACAATGAAAACACGACGATCCAAAAACCTATGGGATGCAACAAAAGCAGTTCTAAGAGGGAAGTTTATAGCAACACAAGCCTACCTCAAGAAACAAGTAAAATCTCAAATAAACAATCTAACCTCACACCTGAAGGAACTAGAGAAAGAAGAACAAACAAAACCCAAAGTTAGCAGAAGGAAAGAAATCATAAAGATCAGAGCGGAAATAAATGAAATAGAAACAAAGAAAACAATAGCAAAGATCAATAAAACTTAAAGCTCGTTCTTTGAGAAGATAAAACTGATAAACCATTAGCCAGACTCATCAAGAAAAAGAGGGAGAGGACACAAATCAATGAAAAAGGAGAAGTTACAACTGACACCACAGAAACACAAAGGATCATAAGAGACTACTACAAACAACTATATGCCAATAAAATGGACAACCTGGAAGAAATGGACAAATTCGTAGAAAGGTATAACCTTCCAAGACTGAACCAGGAAGAAATAGAAAATATGAACAAACCAATCACAAGTAATAAAATTGAAACTGTGATTAAAATCTTCCAATAAACAAAAGTCCAGCACCAGATGGCTTCACAGGTGAATTCTATCAAACATTTAGAGAAGAGCTAACACCCATCCTTCCCAAACTCTTCCAAAATATTGCAGAGGAAGGAACACTCCCAAACTCATTCTGTGAGGCCACGATCACCCTGATACCAAAACCAGACAAAGATACTACAAAAAAAGAAAATTACAGACCAATATCACTCATGAACATAGATGCAAAAATCCTCAACAAAATACTGGCAAACAGAATCCAACAATACATTAAAAAGATCGTACACCATGATCAAGTGGGATTTATCCCAGGGGTGCAAGGATTCTTCAAGACAGATGTCACAGATGTCACAGAGACACAGATGTCGAGAACAAACATATGGACACCAAGGGAGAAAAGTGCCAGCGGGGGGCGGGGGGTGTGTGTATGTGTGTTTGTGTGTGATGAATTGGGAGATTGTGATTGACATATATTCACTAATATGTATAAGATGGATAACTAATAAGAACTTGCTGTATAAAAAATTAATTAAATAAAATTCAAAAATTCAAAAAATAAAATAAAATAAAAGGGCTGTTGTGTCAAAAAAAAAAAACTATGTTTACCAGTTACAGGGTGGGGGGCATGGGGAGAGGAGGGATAAATTGGGAGATTGGGATTGACATATACACACTACTAAATATAAAATAGATAACTAGTAAGGCCCTACTGCATAGCACAGGGAACTCTACTCAATATTCTGTAATGATCTATATAGGAAAAGAATCTAAAAAAGAGTGGATATATATACATGTATAAGTGATTCACTTTGCTATACAGCAGAACTAACACAACATTGTAAATCAACTATACTCCAATAAATATATAAAAAAACAAAAAACAACAACAAAAAAAGACTATCCACAGAGTGAAAAGGCAACCGCAGAAGGCTCTGGGAAAAAATATTTGGAAAGATGGTGGAGTAGAAGGACGTGCACTCACCCCTTCTTGCAAGAGCACCAGCATCACAACTAACTGCTGAGCAACCATCAACGGAAAAATGCTAGAACCCACCAAAAAAGATACCCTACATCCAAAGACAAAGGAGAGACTACAGCGAGACGGTAGGCAGGGCTCAAGTGCAATAGAATCAAATCCCATACCCGCCAGGTGGGCAAGCCACAAACTGTTAAACAATTATACCACAGAAGTTCTCCCACTGGAGTGAGGTTCTGAGCCCCGTGTCAGGCTTCCCAGCCTGGAGGTCCAGCAATGAGAGGAGGACTCCCCAGAGAGTCCGGCTTTGAAGGCCAGCGGGATTGACTGCAGGACTTCCACACGACTGGAGGAAGCAGAAACTCCACTCTTGGAGGGCACACACAGTCTTGTGTGCACCAGGACCCAGGGGAAAAAAGCAGTGACTCCATAAGAGACTGGGCCAGACCTACTTGCTAGTATTGGAGGGTCTCCTGCAGTGGTGAGGGGGGAGCTGTGGCTCACTGCAGGGACAAAGACACTGGAAGCAGCAGTTCTGGGAAGTACTCATTGGCAAGAGCCCTCCCAGAGGCCATGATTAGCCCCACCAAACAGCCTGTAGGCTCCAATGCTGGGTTGCCTCAGGTCAAACAACCAACAGCGAGGGAACACAACCTCACCGGGAACACAACCTCACCGTTCAGCAGACAAGTGGATTAAAGTTGTTTTACTGAGCATGGCCCTCCCCACCAGATGGACAAGACCCAGCTCTACCCACCACTGCTCCCTCCCATCAGGAAGCTTGCATAAGCCTGTTATATAGCCTCATCCACCAGAGGACAGACAGTAGAAGCAAGAAGAACTACAATTCTGCAGCCTGCCGAACAAAAACCACAATCACAGAAAGTTACACAAAATGAAATGGCAGAGGACTATGTCCCAGATGAAGCAACGAGATAAAACCCCAGAAAAACAACTAAGTGAAGTGGAGATAGCCAAACTTTCAGAAAAAGAATTCAGAATAATGATAGTGAAGATGATCCAGGATCTCGGAGAAAGAATGGAGGCAAGGATCAGGAAGATGCAACAAATGTTCAACAAAGACCTATAAGAACTAAAGAACAAACAGAGATGAACAGTACAATAAATGAAATGAAAAATACACTAGAAGGAATCAATAGCAGAATAACTGAGGCAGAAGAACAAATAAGTGACCTGAAGACAGAATAGTGGAAATCACTGCCATGAAACAGAATAAAGAAAAAAGAATAAAAAGAAATGAAGACACTCTAAGAGACCTCTGGAACAACATTAAACATACCAACATTCACATTATAGGGGTCCCAGAAGGAGAAGAGAGAGAGAAATGACCTGAGAAAACATTTGAAGAGATAATAGCTGAAAACTTCCCTAACAAGGGAAAGGAAACATTCACCCTAGTCAAGGAAGCGCAGAGAGTCCCAGGCAGGATAAACCCAAGGAGGAACATGCCAAGACACACAGTAATCAAACTGACAAAAATTAAAGACGAAAAAAAATTTTAAAAGCAACAAGGGAAAAACGACAAATAACATACAAGGGAACTCCCATAAGGTTATCAGCTGATTTCTCAGCAGAAACTCTGCCTACCAGAAAGAACTGGCCTTTCATCACTATTTAAAGTGATGAAAGGGAGGAACCTACAACCAAGAATACTCTACCCAGCAAGGCTCTCATTCAGATTTGATGGAGAAATCAAAAGCTTTAGACAAGCAAAAGCTAAGAGAATTCGGCACCATGAAACCAGCTTTGCAAGAAATGCTAAAGGAACTCCTCTAGGCGAGGAAGAGATCAGCAACTTGAAACAACCTTGTGGGCTTCCCTGGTGGAGCAGTGGATAAGAATCCACCTGCCAATGCAGGGGACACAGGTTTGATCCCTGTTCTGGGAAGATCCCACATGCCGTGGAGCAACTAAGCCCATGCACCACAACTACTGAGCCTGCACTCTAGAGCTCACGCGCAACAACTACTGTAGTTGCTCCGCAACAAGAGAAGCCACCACAATGAGAAGCCCGTGCGCCACAACGAAGAGTAGCCCCCGCTCACCACAACTAGAGAAAGCCCACGTGCAGCAACAAAGACCCAACACAGCCAAAAATAAATAAATAAAATAAAAATTTAAAAAATTAAAAAAGAAACTTGTACACCTACAGACTGCTATATCAAAACCTCAAGGGAACAACAAACCCAAAACTACAGTAGATACACACAAAAACGAAAAAGCAACCCAAACACAACACTAAAGATGGTCATCAGACCACAAGAGAAGAGAACAAAAGAGGTAGAGAAGAAAAAAGACCTACAAATACAAACCCAAAACAATTAACAAAATGGCAATAGGAACATACATGTTGATAATTACCTTAACTGTAAATGGATTAAATGCTCCAGCCAAAAGACGCAGGCTTGCTGAATGGATACAAAAACAAGACCCATATATATGCTGTCTACAAGAGACCCACTTCAGAGCTAGGGACACAGACAGACTGAAAGTGAGGGGATGGAAGAAGTTATTCCATGCAAGTCGAAATCAAAAGAAAGCTGGAGTAGCAATACTCATATCAGACAAAACAAACTTTAAAATAAAGACTGTTGTAACAAAGAAAAGACATAGAAGGACACTACATAATCATCAAGGGGTCAATCCAAGAAGATATAACAACTGTAAATATATATGCACCCAACATAGGAGCACCTCAATATATAAGGCAAATACTAACAGCCATAAAGGGAGAAATCGACAGTAACACAATAATAGTGGAGGACTTTAACACCCCACTTTCATCAATGGACAGATCATCCAGACAGAAAATCAATAAGGAAACACAGGCCTTGAATGACACATTAGGCCACATGAACTTAATTGATATTTATAGAGCATTCCATCCAAAAGCAGCAGAATATACACTTCTCAAGTGCACATGGAACATTCTCCAGGACTGACCACATGCTGGGCCACAAAGCAAGCTGTGGTAAATTTAAGAAAATTCAAATCATATCAAGCGTCTTTTCCAACCACAATGCTATGAGACTAGAAATAAACTACAAGAAAAAAACTGTAAAAAACACAAACACGTGGAGGCTAAACAATATGCTACTAAACAACCAATGGATCACTGAATTAATCAAAGAAATAAAAAAATACATGTTGACAAATGAAAACAAAAACAAAATGATCCAAAATCTATGGGATGCAGCAAAAGCAGTTCTAAGAGAGAGTTTATAGCAGTACAATCTCTCCTCATGAAACAACAAAATCTCAAATAAACAACCTAAACTTACACCTCAAGCAACTAGAGAAAGAAGAACAAACAAAACCTATAGTAGAAGGAAAGAAATCATAAAGATCAGAGCAGAAATAAATGAAATAGAGACAAAACAATAGCAAAGATCAATGAAACTAAAACCTGGTGCTTTGAAAAGATAAACAAAATTGATAAACCTTAGCCAGACTCATCAAGAAAAAAAGGGAGAGGACTCAATTCAATAAAGTTAGAATGAAAAAGGAGAAGTTAAAACTGACACCACAGAAACACAAAGGATCACAAGAGACTACTACAAACAACTATATGCCAATAAAATGGACAACCTGGAAGAAATGGACAAATTCGTAGAAAGGTACAATCTCCCAAGACTGAACCAGAAAGAAATAGAAAATATTAACAGACCACCCACAAGCACTGAAATTGAAACTGTGATTAAAAGACTCCCAACAAACAAAAGTCCAGGACCTGATGGCTTCACAGGCGAATTCTATCAAACATTTAGAGAAGAGCTAACACCTTTCCTTCTGAAACTTTTCCAAAAAATTGCAGAGGAAGGAAAACTCCCGAACTTATTCTATGAGGCCACCATCACCCTGATACCAAAACCAGACAAAGATACTATAAGAAAAGAAAATTATAGGCCAATATCACTGATGAACATAGACACAAAAATCCTCAACAAAACACTAGCAATCCAAATCCAACAATACATTAAAAGGATCATACACCATGATCAAGTGGGATTTATCCCAGGGATGCAAGGATTTTTCGATATCTGCACATCAATCAGTGTGATACACCACATTAACAAATTGAAGAATAAAAACCATATGATCATCTCAACAGATGAAGAAAAAGCTTTTGACAAAATTCAGCACCCATTTATGATAAAAGCTCTCCAGAAAGTGGGCATAGAGGGAATCTACCTCAACATAATAAAGGCCATATACGACAAACCTACAGCTAACATCATACTCAATGGTGAAAAGCTGAAAGCATTTCATCTAAGATCAGGAACAAGACAAGGATGTCCACTCTCGCCACTTTTATTCAACACAGTTTTGGAAGTCCTAGCTACAGCAATCAGAGAAGAAAAAGAAATAAAAGGAATCCAAATTGGAAAAGAAGAAGTAAAACTATCACTGTCTGCAGATGACATGATACTATACATAGAAAATCCTAAAGATGCTACCAGAAAACTACTAAGCTCATCAATGAATTTGGTAAAGTTGCAGGTTACAAAATTAATATACAGAAATCTGTTGCATTTCTATACACTAACAATGAAAGATCAGAAAGAGAAATTCAAGAAACAATCCCATTTACCATCACATCAAAAAGAATAAAATACCTAGGAATAGACCTTTCCTCCTTATGTAGGAATAGA
The DNA here is from genome assembly GCF_949987535.1 of Balaenoptera acutorostrata. Lineage (NCBI taxonomy): Eukaryota > Metazoa > Chordata > Mammalia > Artiodactyla > Balaenopteridae > Balaenoptera > Balaenoptera acutorostrata. Next base: position 57,751,570 of record NC_080072.1, on the reverse strand, counting down.
CCTACATAAGGAGACAAAAGACCTGTACTCCAAAAACTATAAAATACTGATGAAAGAAACTGAAGATGACACAAACAGATGGAAAGATATACCATGTTCTTGGATTGGAAGAATCAATATTGGCAAAATGACTACATTATCCAAGGAAATCTATAGATTCAATGTAGATTGAATCAATTAATTTGATCAATAAATTAATCCCTATCAAATTACCAATGGCATTTTTCACAGAACTAGAACAAAAAATCTTAAAATTTGTATGGAGACACAAAAGACCCAGAATAGCCAAAGCAATCAGAAAAACAAAAAAGGAGCTGAAGGAATCAGGCTCCCTAACTTCAGACTATACTACAAAGCTATAGTCATCAAAACTGCATGGTACTGACACAAAAACAGACACATAGATCAAAAGCCCAGAAATAACACGCACCTATGGTCAATTAATGTGCTATAAAGGAGGAAAGACTATACAATGGTGGAAAGACAGTCTCTTCAACAAATGGTGCTGGGGGGACTTCCCTGGTGGCGCAGTGGTTAAGAATCCACCTGCCAATGCAAGGGACACGGGTTTGATCCCTGGTCCGGGAAGATCCCACATGCCGTGGAGCAACTAAGCCCATGCGCCACAACTACTGAGCCTGCGCTCTGGAACCCACAAGCCACAACTACTGAGCCTGCCTGCTGCAACTACTGAAGCCCGTGTGCCTAGGGCCCGTGCTCTGCAACAAGAGAAGCCACCTCAATGAGACACCCACGCACCACAACAAAGAGTAGCCCCCGCTCACCACAACTAGAGAAAGCCCACAAACAGCAGCAAAGACCCAACACAGCCAAAAATAAAAAACTCAAACGGTGCTGGGAAAACCGGACAGCTACATGTAAAAAAATGAAATTAGATCATTTTTTAACACCATACATAAAAATAAGCTCAAAATGGATTAAAGACATAAATGTGAGACTGGACACTATAAAACTCTTAGAGGAAAACACAGGCAGAACATTCTCTGACATAAATCACAGCAGTATTTTTTTCGATCCATCTCCCAGGGTAATAGAAATGAAAACAAAAATTTAAAAATGGGGCCTAATTAAATTCAAAAGCTTTTGCACAGCAAAGGAAACAATAAACAAAACGAAAAGACAACCCACAGATTGGGAGAAAATGTTTGCAAATCATGTGACTGACAAGGGATTAGTCTCCAAAATTTACAAACAGCTCATGCAGCTTAATATCATCCAAACAAACAACTCAATCAAAAAATGGGCATAAGGGCTTCCCTGGTGGTGCAGTGGTTGAGAGTCTGCCTGCCAATGCAGGGGACACGGGTTCGAGCCCTGGTCTGGGAAGATCCCACATGCCGCGGAGCGACTAGGCCCGTGAGCCACAATTACTGAGCCTGCGCGTCTGGAGCCTGTGCTCCGCGACAAGAGAGGCCGCGATAGTGAGAGGCCCGCACACCGCGATGAAGAGTGACGCCCGCTTGCCGCAACTGGAGAAAGCCCTCGCACAGAAACGAAGACCCAACACAGCCATAAATAAATAAATAAATAAATAAATTTAAAAAAAAAAAAAAAATGGGCATAAGACCTAAATAGACATTTCTCCAAAGAAGACATACAGATGGCCAAGAGGCACATGAAAAGATGTTCAACATCACTAATTATTAGAGAAATGCAAATCAAAACTACAATGAGATATCACCTCACACCAGTCAAAATGACTATCATCAAAAATCCACAAACAATAAATGCTGGAGAGGGTGTGGAGAGAAGGCAACCCTCCTACACTGTTGGTGGGAATGTAAACTGGTACAGCCACTATGGAGAACAGTATGGAGGTTCCTTAAAAACTAAAAATAGAGCTACCATATGATCCTGTAATTGCACTTCTGGGTATACATCTGGAGAAAAACATGGTCATGGTCCAAAAGGATACATGCACCCCAATGTTCACTGCAACACTGTTTACAATAGCCAAGACATGGAACCAACCTAAATGTCCATCGACAGAGGAATGGATAAAGATGTGGTACATATATACAATGGAATATTAGCCATTAAAAAGAATGAAATAATGCCATTTGCAGCAATAAGGATGGACTTAGATATTGTCATACTGAGTGAAGTAAGTCAGACAGAGAAAGACAAGTATCATATAATATTGCTTATATGTGGAATCTAAAAAGAAATGATACAAATCAACTTATTTACAAAACAGAAACAGACTCACAGACTCAGAGAAAGAACTTATGGTTACCAGGTGGGAAGGGTGGGGGGAACAGATAGTTAGGGAGTTTGGGATTGACATGTACACACTGCTACATTTAAAATGGATAACCAACAAGGATCTACTGCATAGCACAGGGAACTCTGCTCAATATTATGTACAACCTAAATGGGAAAACAATTTGAAAAAGAATAGATACATGTATATGTATAACTGAATCACTTTGCTGAAAATCACTTTGTACACCTGAAACTATCACAATATTGTTAACCAACTATATTCCAATATAAAATAAAAAGTTAAAAAAAATTTGCAAATCATGTATGTGATACGGGATTAATATTCGAATATACAAAAGGACTCCTCAAACTCAACAACAACAACAAAAAAAAAACAAACAACCTGATTCAAAACTACGTAATGGATTTAAACAGACCTTTTGCCAAAGAAGACATACAAATGGCCAATAAACACATAAAAAGATGCTCAACATCGCTAATCATTAGGGAACTGCAAATTAAAAACTATCATGAGATACCACCTCACACCCATTAGGATGACTATTATCAAAAAAACAGAAAAGAAGTGTTGGGAGGATGTAGAGAAATCCCAACCCTTGTGCACTGTTGGTGAGAATGTAAACTGGTGCTGCCAGTGTGGAAAACGATATGGAGGTTCCTCAAAAAAACTAAAAAACAGAACTACCATATCACCAAGCAATTCCACTTCTGGGTATGTAACCGAAAGAATCAGAAGCAGGGGGCTTCCCTGGTGGCACAGTGGTTGAGAGTCTGCCTGCTAATGCAGGGGACACGGTTTCGAGCCCTGGCCTGGGAAGATCCCATATGCCGCGGAGCGGCTAGGCCCGTGAGCCACAACTACTGAGCCTGCGCATCTGGAGCCTGTGCTCCGCAGCAGGAGAGGCCACGATAGTGAGAGGCCCGCGCACTGCGATGAAGAGTGGCCCCCGCTTGCCACAACTAGAGAAGGCCCTAGCACAGAAACGAAGACCCAACATAGCAATCAATCAATCAATAAATCTTTAAAAAAAAAAAAAAAAAAGAATCAGAAGCAGGGTCTCGAAGAGATATTTGTACTCCCATGTTCATAGTGGCATTATTCACAACAGCTAAAACATGGAAGCAACCCAGGTGTCTGTCACTCTACCAATGGACAGATTACCAAAATGTGGTTTATACACACAATGGAATATTATCCAGCCTTAAAAAAGGAAAGAAATTCTGAAATATGCTACAATATGGATGAACCCTGAGGACATTTGCTAAGTGAAATAAGCCAATCACAAAAAGACAAATACTGTACGATTTCACTTATATGAGGTACTTAAAGTAGAGACAAAATCAGAGAGACAAAACATATAACAGTGGTAGCCAAAGGCTGTGGGGAGGGGAGAATGAGAATATGGGAAGTCAGTGTTTAATAGGCACAGAGTTTCAGATTTACAAAATGAAAAGTGTTATAGGGATGGATGGTGGTGACGGTTGCACAACAATGTGAATGTACTAAGCAAGCCATAAGTTGGATAGGTAGCCATTGATGATAAAGATTTTGTTTTAGTAAAAGGGGGCATCTAACGCCAGGGTGAGTGGAAGTCCTACTGTGGAAGACACTATCCACCCCCACGGACTCTAGCAGAAAAGTCAGTGATGTCGACCAACCCAGAGCAGACTCCCTTCCCACTGCAGCTGAGCCCCTGAATCCCCATCTCAAGTTCCCATCCGGTCTTGACCTACTGCCTTGGCAATGGCCTGGAGCCCTCTGGGAACTCTCACCTGCCCTTCACATACCCATAGACCTCAGGGAATTATGCCGATAACACAAAGCAGGATCCACCCTCTCCAACCCCTACCTCACCCCCCGCACACCAGGGAGCCCAGAGGAGAGAAGCAGGGGCAGACAGGGAATACAAAAGCAGCACCTACTCGGAAGCCATGAACAAGGCCTGAAGGATGCTGTTCACATAGCACGTGTTGCCCAGATTGATTAAACCAATCTTGCCAGTGTCTGACTTGGCCATGAGCCGGGGGTAGAAGCCAGCCAGCTCACTCTTCTGCGAGGTCCAGGCATCCTGCCCCAGCAGCTGCTTGATTCGGTCCTCATTGGGAACATGGAGGTCCTGAGGAGGAAACAAGCCAGCAGGACAGTGGGCACCAGGTTTAGCTCTAAAAATATCACCTCCTCTGGGAAGCCTTCTTGGACTACAGCCTACTACACACCTGCCCAAGCATACCACTCCAAAAATGTCCTAGACATGTGTGAGAACACCCCCTTGCTTTCAAACATGTTCTAGGTTTTCATCTTGATGTGTGGGCCTTCTACATGATCTTTCATGCCACAACTGCCTTAAGAAAGGGGTAAAATCCCCACCGTGTAGATGAAAAAACTAAGACCCAGATAGAGAAAGAATTTTCTTAGAGGCAATAAGCGAGGAATCTACTATATGTTAGATGAGCCCAGGATGTGACAGACTGTAAGCAATGACAACACTGGCCCACTGGCCCAATCCAGCAGTGTCGAGATCTCAACCCTGGTCCTGACTCTTGTCCTCACAGCTCTCTGGCTGTGGTCAGTGAGTCTCTCTGACTCAGTCAGTTAACGTCCCTGGACCTCAGTTTGCTCATCTGTCAAGTGAGGATACTCCTACCTTATATCAGTTTGGCACTCTATACTTACACAGTGCTTGCTCTTGTTTTTACCTCCTCTACTTTAAAGTTTGCAGAGTCAGCTTTTTTGAATCAGTAATCCCTTACCCCAACCCCGAACTTGATCCTACAGTCAGGACGGGGGAGGATGGGAGGATCTTGGGGGTCTGAGGTATGGGTCCTTGGTCATGGGCTCGGGGATTAGCATGCTTTCCCACTCGTTTTCCTTTTTCACATTAAACAGCTGCACTGAAAAGAATATTACCAAGCACTGGTTCTAATAATGACATATTTTAAGGAAAAAATACCTAAGCATAATGCAGTATTACTTAGTAGATTTAAGCGATATTCATGACAGTTCCTCCAGCCCCGTTCTCGTTTCCAGATCCTGAGCACAGTTCCTAGATTTGTCCAAGGCCCTTGAGCTTCAGACCAGCTTACACTGAAAGCCCTCGTCGCTGCAGAAGGTCTGGCTCAAGCAGTCGTTTAACACGTCTGCTCACTCATTTCCCAGGATCGTTTATCAGATAATTTATCAGATTAGTCAGTCACCTCTCACAGATGATAAAAAATATAGTAGCTGTCTGAGGCAAGATAAGAAGATAAAGGCTCAGTATCTTCTCTCTTAGTCCCTTCTTTTTTCTTCCTATTATCCCCTATCCAATCCCCACCCCACACACAACGTGAACAAATAGGGACAAAAAGACAGAACCAGTATAAAATAGATAACGAATAAGAACCTGCTGTATATATTAAAAAATTAAATTAAATTTTTTAAAAAAAGAATCAAAGCTAAAAAAAAAAAAATGACAGAACCAACACCCCACCCCCCAACAGAAGCACACAAGATGCAAAAATATGCACACTAGAAAAAAAAAAATCAAATGCTTTTTCCCAAAGAAGGTAACTCTGTACTCTTAGGCGAATAAAGAGAATAAAACAAAAACTTTCAAATACCTTTCAAGCTCCTCATGTTACTGGAAATCTACATACCATGTAGCTCCCTCAGCAAGAACCACAGCTCCCAGAGAAACTGCCATGACTTAGTACAACTGCCTAAGTGAGAGAACTTTCCAGAATTTATAAAGAAGCTTGTATACAAAGGATGTACTCCTATAACACATATGAAAGAATTCTATAAACAATAAAACCCCATGAATACTTTGCTGCCTTGCCTCTCAAACTGGCTTGTAGCAAGGGGTAGTCAAAGCCATAGGACAAATGTCACACACCTTCCTAGAGCTAAATTCACTAATATTCAAGGAAGAAAAATGTTTAAATTAAAACAAGTGTTTATGATTATGAAGTATATACTTGAATCTCTGAGATAAAATGAGATTTTAGAGAAACTCTGAGCTTGTGTCAGGCTGCTTGGGGTAAGTTCCCTCCTCTGAGGTCAAGTACTTCAGAAGAAACGTTTGAGAAGCCCAGATCGGCTGGACCAAGCAGTCACGCAGCCTGGTTTTCACCACCTTCTACTCTGCCTATCTTTCTGATCTTCCCTCCCCTCCACCACACTTTACCACCAAACAGTACTTGCACATTCCTGCTCCCACACCTTACCGACTGACCTGTCTGGGGGCCTCCTCTTGCCGGTCCCTATCCCTCAAGGTCTAACTCCTATATCCCCTCTCCAGAAGACTTTCCAGAATCTTCTTAAGTGGGGGTCCCACACTATCTATACCTGTCTTATAGAGCCTAACTCCCTACACCTAGTTGTATAAGTATTTGCAGACTCACCTTGCCCGCTGGATCAGACCATAGCCTCTAATGTGCAAAGCCTGGATCTCACTCAGCGTAGGTTTCCCCTGGTGCCCAGGGCAGGGCCGTGCTCCCTCCTCTTTGTGCACATCTCCATGATACCATACTTCACACTACAGTCCTGTTCATTCACTCAGACATTTATTAGACACAGAGATCAAAATGACATGGTCCCTGCCCATCAGAAACTCACAGTAACAGTCACTTCCAACAGGTTTAAGTCCTGTCTTCTCTGCTCAACCACCTCCAGTGCCAGGGAGCTCATGATCTAGCAAGGCAGCTACTTCTATTGTTTTAAAAAAAAAAATCTCTTTCTCACATTAAGTTGGAAAACCTAAGAAAATCCAAGTAAATGCCAGAGGTCTTGTTTGTTGTATCTACCAACTCTCACTCATGGTGGATTGTTTCCTTATGTGTTTTGTAATCTGGGGATTATAAACTCATCTTTAGTAGAATTTTATCTCTGTGGCTTGAAAGCAGTTTCATTTCTGTTTCTATTAGGCAATCCTTGGGTATTACAAGTTTATGACTACTTTCAATGAGCTTAGGGTGCTACAACACCAAAGAAGATAAGAATTTGAACCCCTAAACCCACATGAGAGCCATCCAATAATGACAGTTTCTTTTTTCCCAACCCAGAGCCCAGACCAAGCCAGAGAACCTTCCTTGATGTCTACTTGGAACTATGTGTATTTTTTCTAGAACACCCTTTTGCTAATGGTAAAGCCTTTCATGGGTCTCTCAGTGCTAATTCCCTTCTGGGGGCAGACCCTAAGCCTTAACTCCTGTCCCCACCGGCTCAAGCCTCTTGGGGTTTGAGGTTGGCCATCTCACCCACCGCCCTTCCCCAGCCAGGGCAAAAGAGTATCACCTCTCATTTACCATTCTGGAATTTGGTTTTCTCTTCCTTTTTGGCCCCTGGGGATTCCCCCTGGCTCTCTTGCAAGCTCAGCTATGTACTTAAAAAGACATCTGTTACATTTTAACAAGCATTTCTAGGTGTTTTGTAATGGGACACTTCTCAGGTTACTTATCTGCTGTGTTACAGAAATGGAAGTCAGATCAGAGGTTCTAAAAGGGCCACCACTTACCTGGATGTCTTTCACCCACACTTGGACCTGCCCTCTGTATCAAGCAATGGGAAAGGGCTCAGCAACCCTCAGCCCTCGCTGCATCTCCCACTACCTCCATGACTGCATAAGACACCAAACCTCTCCAAGTCTCATTCTGCTCATCTTTGAAACTGAAATAACAATAGTACCTGCCTCACAGGTTTCTAGTGAGCAACAGAAGACAAAATATATGGGAAGACACTGCCAAGTGTGACTCTAGCTACAAATGTTATTGTCCTAGCAACCCAGCAAGCCCGGTTCAGAAGCCCTTTCTTCCTTGCAGCCTCCTCCTCTAACTGGAGATCTTTCCCTCCTCTGCCTCCTCACCGCTCTCAGGCTGACCCTCATTTCATAAGCTGCTTAGATCACAGTTGCGGGTAAACACGTCAGTCACCCCTCTACGCTGTGAGCTCCTCAAAGGGAGGAGACATGGTCTGCCTCATGCCTGTGTCCCCAGTTCCCAGCCTGGGCCTGGCACAGAGTAGGGCATAAGTCTTGTGAACAATTGTAAACCATCTCTGCTCTGGAATGCTCAGTCTAAGAGGAGACAGACATACAGACAGTGACAATGTGTGACTGAGGGATACACTAGGGCTGTGGAAGCTCAGAGAGGCCATGACCCAGCTGAGGGGCACAGTGCGGGGAGGTGTAATTTAGAGTTATCAGGGAAGGCTTCCCGAGGGAGAAACACTTGAGCAGAGCCTTCAGGAAGAAGGCTTAGTAGCAATGAGAGCTATCCAGGCAGAACAAGAGAGGAGTTTAAGTTCGAGAGATCGGCATATGCAAAGGCTCAGAACAATCGAGAGAGGAAGACCCATCTGGGGAAATGGCAGGTGGCTCGGTGTGCCTGAAGCACAGGATAGGCTGGGGGAGGTAATGGGAGACAGCCAGGGACCAAAGGATAGAGGGCTGCCACTAACCTGTGGTGTGGCCTTGAGCAAAGCCCAAATCGGCACACCCTCCTCAGAGCAGGGCGCAGCAGTGGGGACTGTCACTCACCTTGATGGCTTCCATGACGGGTTCGTACAGATCCGGGAAGCCCGGGAACCTGAACACCATGCAGTGGACCAGCTCCGCCAGCTGCTCCAGGCAGCTGGTCCCCGAGTTGGAGTCCTCCTTGACCAGAGAGGCCACCATTGGGGGGATGTGAGGGAGGAGCTGTGAGAGCAGAGCGGGGTTAGTCAGCACCAGTTTACCCACCTGAGACATGCGCTGGTGGTCAGTGCTGGAAGCAGCCAGAGCTCCTTGAAGCAAGGAGGTTTGCCCACCTGACCACTGTGCCCCTTACCTGCATGGGGCTCTGAGCTCTGCAGGCAGGTGACTCTCTTTACAAGATACATGACCTTGGATACTCTTCCTCAGTCTCTTCATCTGTTTAATGGGACAAATAATTCCCTCCTCACAGCTAAGGGGAGGCCTGAGACTGAGCCCCAGCTATTAAGTATCAGCCAACCAACCTGCCTGAAGAGCCTGAAGGTCTGAGTGACCAGGGCTATTCTGTCACCCAGGAGTGATGCTGGGGCCACAATGTGGTCAGCTGGTGGCAGCTCTGACAGAACATGAGCAGCAGCAAACGTTTATATGTCAAGCACTCACAGTGACATGTGGCGATTACTATCCCCATCTTATAGAGAAGAAATTAAAGTTAGAGAGGTTATGTAATTTGCTAAGGATTTCACCATGGGTTCTGGGAGAAGCTGGTGTCTGAGCCAGGTCTGTCTGAACTCAAAGTCCATTTCTTTCCTCTGTGCTACAGTGTTAACTTTCAAACCCACAGGGGAGCTACACCATAGTGTCCCAGGGACGGAAGAGTCAGGCCACAGAAACTGGGAGCAGGGGAGCTCGGGAGAAGGATGAAAAGAAATAAATATCTATCAAGTCCCTAGAATATGGCAGGCTCTTGATAAATGTCACCTCATCTAATCCTGTCCCACCAACCCAGGCCCTGAGAGGTAAATGCCTGGCCCGAGGTCACCTCATCTAGTAAATGACAGAGCTGGGACTCTACCCCACATAACCCCAATCCCTGGTTCTGTGCTTTTCCCACTGCACAAATCAGGAAGCATAAAGTTTCTGCAGTGACCAAGGACCATGAGAAGCTAGGAAGGACACCGGATCAGGAGTCAGACCAACCCAGCTGGAATCTTCTTTGTACCGCTCACCAGCTGTTACCTGGGACATGCAACCTAATCTCTCTAAACTGCAGTTTCTTCAGCTGAAAAATGGGGAAAATGATAGAACCTCCCTTTGGGGCTACTCCGGGAGTAAAATGAATGAACATGTGGACTGTCTTTAGCACTGTGCCTGCCACACAGCTGGCACCCAAGTAACACAGCTGCCATCATTCTAGGCCTGTCACTCTACTCGGGGCCCATGGGGAGGTCACACCCATTCTTTGGCCTCAGTTTTCTATCTGTAAAATTGGGTCTCAAGTCTCCTCCAGTCCTAACGTCCAGGACTTGGAGGTCTTGGGCTTCAAGCCCCAACCCCTTAAGCCCCAACAGAGACAGCATGTCTGGCCTCCAGCCAGACCTGTGGAGGATGCAGGACCGGCCATCCTCGGGGCAACACGCAGGGGCCCTTACCAGGTGGAAGGCCTCATGGGAGTGCTGGAAGGTCAGGAGCATGTACTTGAGGACAGACAAGGCGGCTCCCCGGACAATGGGATACAGAAGCTTGGAGAAAACCTGGAAGAAAGCCTCTGGTCAGGAGTTCCCCAGGCCTGGGCCACCCAAGGCCAAGTGTAGCCATAGGCCTGAAAGGGGGCCAGAGATGCCAGAGTTAAAGCAGCAGACCCATGTGGGAGTAAGAACACAGAGGTGCTCACAGACCTGGGTGGATGGATGGATGGTGAGACAGCAAGACAGTTAGATATCTGATGGATGGATGGATGGACGGACAAAAGTGACAGACACACACACTTGAATGAAGAGTCAGAAGAATGAATGGGGTAAACCTGAAGCCCAGAGACAAGTGGAAACCTGAAGCCCAGAGAGAAGCAGTGAATTGTCCCAGGTCACAGCGAGCTTCGGTGGGAGCCCGCGTGCATTGCCCCTGGCAAGAGACTAGCAGGAAAGGCCAGAAGCCGGGGCTAGGACAGGGGCCCACCAACCTTCTCAATTTTGGCGAGTGACACCTCGATCAAGATGCTGAACTTCTTAACAGCGGCCAGGCCTTTCAGCAGTGCAATGATCCACTTGTCAATGTTCTTCCCCAGGGGCCAGGACACCCAGTCGATCATCCTGGTGAGGGGAGTGACAGTGACACAAGGACCGGGGAGGCCCAAATGCCTGGGAGGGGGCAGCCCAGGGACCAGCCATAATGACCTGAGATCCCCCCACACTGACTCACACCTACACAGGGCAGCCCTGGGATCCGTGGGATGAACAGGACACCTCTGGGAACTGCAAATATGCCCAGCACAGGCACCTGGCAGAGACTGGGGCTCCCAGCCCAGCAGAAGGGGAACCAGGCCCTCTCAGTACCCCAAACCTCACCCCATACACAGTGAGTTGCAGTGGCAGAACAGGGCTTTTGGCTGCCTCTGTCTGGACTGTGGGGCCCAGTGGCAGGAGGAGTAGGCTGGAAGCCCCCAGGCTGGAAGCTCTGGCTCCAGCAAACCCTTGCTTGTGACCTGGAGCAAGTCAGTTACTCTCTCTAGCCTCAGTTTCTTCCTCTGTCAAATGGGGATAATACCTACCTCACAGGTTTGTTATATGAGTTAAAAGAGATAACAACAGCTAACATTTATGTCATATTCACTCTGTACCAAGCACTGCTCCATCTGCCTTACATGTATTAACCCTTCTGACCCCCTCAGGATAATGCCTGCATGCACTGAGCATGAAGCTGCCACACAGTAAGTGCTCAGGAAAACGTCACTAGTATCATTATTTTTATATTCAGTAGACTAGGCTATAAAGAGAACAACAGAGAGCAAAGGAAATAGTAGTAATTATGGTAATAATAGCTACCATCACACTGTTCTATGCACTATACACAGAATGTCTCATTTTATCTACTTCAATCCTCACAACAAACCTGTAAGATGAGTTCAATTATACTACAAATTATGGATGAGGAAGCTGAGGCATAGAGGGGTTGAGTAACTTGCCCAGAGTCACACAGGCAAGAAGTGGGAGAGCCAGGATTTGAACTCAGGCAGCTTATCTCTAGAGCCTACACTCTTATCCACTGAAGACAAGGAATCCAGGAAGGCCCAGTGGAGACAGTGGATCTGCACACTTATATGGAAAGAATGGCAGGGAGGAGGGGGGATGCCAGGTGCATGGGGTCTGCAGAGCCAAAGGCCTGCAGGCAGGAGGGTAGGTGTCATATTCGGAGATCACTGGCCAGGCAGATGTGGCTAGATCACAGGTGCAATGATGTTCACATGAGGTGGGGGATGTGCAAGAGCTCTGTGAGCTGAAAAGCACCCAAACTCTGTTTATCATACTTGCCAAACTCAGAAAGCACTTCATTAAAGTAATTTTACCTCCTATCATTGACCCTGTGGAAACCTGACAACTTCTTATACCACCTCTGCTATTTCAGAAGGGAGAACTGAAGCTCAGAGAGTTCACTGACTTGTCCAGGGTCACAGAGTTGGTACCCAGCCTGAGAGCATCACTAGGGCAAGGCTCTCTGTGTCTTACACATCCAGCCTGGGGCCAGGCACAGGAAGGGCTCAAAGAAGGATGGATGAATGAACAAGCGTGAGGGCCTGGGCCCTCTGACACTATATCTAGCCCAGCAATCCCACCCAGTGGAAGGGGCTTCTGGGGGAGAGAGAGACCTGACCACCACTCGTCCCTCAGCCCACCTGCTGATGGCAGTCAGCATCTGGGAGTCGGTCACACTGTCATCATTGCTGAGGTTCCGGACGACACCATCCATGAGCTCCAATGGGAGGTGCTGGACCACACTGGCCAGGGCGCTAGATGGTGGCTCCTCCTCTGGAACAGGTGCCTGGGCTGAGCTTTGCAGGACAAGTGGACCCCACACCTCCCCTATCACCCCATGTCCTTCATGCTGCCAAAGGAACTAGGGAGCCTCTGCAAAGAGCACATCAGGGCCACCTGCTCACCTCCTAGAGCATCCCAGCCTCTGATCTCATCTTAGCTCATTCACTCAACAAACCTTCACTGGCACTGCTTTGGCCCTGTGCTGGGCAAAGAAAAAAGCACTAACCCCTAGCTGTGCATGTATAGGCAAGGCCCTTAGATGGGGTAACACTGGAGCTGGCAAGAACAGGTAGGAGGGCTATGTGACTCGGCGGGAGGGAGGACATTCCAGGTGGAACCCAACAGAGATGAAAAAAAAAATTTAGTTATCAAAATTTGTTGTCCAGTTGTATAAAGACCTAGGTCCTTATACACCTGGCCTTGGTTCTTCCTCCTGCCGGGTGCATTCCCTTCCTTTCCCCTGAACAGCCCTATAATCAGGGAAGGCACAGATTTTATTTCAGTCATTTAAACTACTGTCCAATTTCCACAGTTGTCAACGGGGGGCCAAGATTTACAACTCAGTTGACACATATAGGTTCTATCACGTCTCCAGACCTTACCCTCTGCCTGCCCTGAGTACCTTACCCCTGCTGCCTGATGCTGCCCAGCTCTCAAGGCCTGACTCAAAAGTCATCACTTCTACGAAACCCACCTGACCCAAAGGGCATGATGACCACCCCACATCCTGTTGTCTCAGCACCCTGGTCCTCCTCCAGGCCCGACTGATCTGGGTACCCTGCTCTCTGCATGCCCAGCAGGCACCACAGGATAGGAGCCCCCCACCCGGCAGGAGCTCAGGAGGGGCCTGCTAACTAAACGAAGGAACAGCACCCCCCCACTCCCCCACAAACACACACCTGTGCACTAGCATGCACACGCCACACCACCAGGTGGGCACGCCACACAGGAGACTCCGCACGCACGGGCCCCGCCCGCCCCGACCGCACACGTACCTGTGCAGGAGATGACAGCGAACAGCTCCTTGAGGCAGGGCAGGATGGCGGCGGGCTGCGCGCGCCACAGCTGCGCCAGGAGCCCGCTCACCTGCTGGGCCTGCTCCAGGAACTCCACGGCGCCCTCCTCGCCGTCGGCTGGGCAGCGGAAGCGGCCGAGGCAGCGCACAAGCTGCTGGCAGAAGAGCAGGCGGTGAGGGCCGTCGGGGACGCAGCGTGGGTGCCGCGCCAGCAGCCGCGCCACCTGCGCACAGGCCGCGGGCCCCGGGCGCTCGCACACGGCGCGCAGCACCTCGCGCCGCAGCAGTGCGAACACCTCATCGGCCGAGGGCCCCTCGGGCAACAGCTGCAGGCCGAGCTGCACGCAGGCCAGCGCGCGGGCGCCCGGCGGCCCGGTGCCCCCCTGCAGCAGGCGCAGCACGCGGCGCGCGCTGAAAAATTCGGCGAAGACTTCTGGGTGGTGGCGGCCGGCCACGTGCAGCAGCTGGCAGCCCACGCGGCGGGGCAGCTCGTCGGCGCCGCTCACGTAGAGGCGTGTGCCCAGCGCCAGCAGCGCCAGGCACTGCTCCCGCTCCAGCGGCTGCCGCGCCGCCTCCAGCACGCGACGCACCAGCCCTTGCTTCACGCTCGCGGGATATGATGACGTCACCACTGCCTCCAAGATCTTGTCCATGGCGGCCACGCTGCAGGGGACAGAGAGCAGGGTCACACTCTGCCCGACAGGACCGATCCCCCACGTGGTCCCCTGCGTGCTGAGGCTTGGGGGCGAGCAGCTCAACCTTTCTGGGCCTCAGTTCCCCATCTGTGAAATGGGGCAAGGATACCTACCTCCCCCGGAGGTGACGTGATGAGGTGAAGCACAATGCCTGGCTTAATAATAAGCCCCAGTGGTTTGTAGTTATTGCTGATGAGCGCCTTTCATCTCACAAAGCCAACACCTGAGCCTTCCCCCTCCTCCACCCCTTTGCCCCTCTCTCCTCAGGCCTCCCTGGGGACCTTGTCAGTTCTTGGTGAGGCAGGTAAGAGCTGGATCTAGAAGCTGCTGTCCAGGGTCTTGGCCAAGCCATGTCATGTGGGAAGATGAGCCGTGCACACACACAAATCACACCTTCAGAAAGGGAGGGTTGACAGGGCTTCCAGAGCTCCCTGGTGCACTTTATTCTGCCCCCAATCAGCTTCTTGCTCTTTCTCAAATGACCTACCCTTTTCCTCTTTGTGTTTGTTGTGGCTTTTGCCTGAAACATCCTATCTCCCAAGACCTCCACCACTAACACACATTCATACAACCAGGCAAAGTCCTACTTTCCTTTAAAGCCCACTTCAAACACCCAATCCTTAATGAGAACCTCCCTGGACTTCAGGCATGAATTCATCCCTCATCTGGACTCCTACAGCCACCTGTGGCCTCTTCCTCCATTGCAGCTGGGATCACATAGTGCGGGGGTTGTACGGGTCCAAATCTCCTCCACTAAGGCAGATCATCTCATCTCTGTGCTCAACCCTGCACAGGCAGGCCCTGTCACCTCCCAAGCCTCAGCCCACACCAGCCCCTCACTGTGGGCTCACTATGTCCTCCCTGCCCCGGGCTTTTGCACTCGCTTTTCCCTCCCCTCCTTGCTTGGCTCACTCTGCAGAGCTCAGCTCAAACTTCTTCCACACAGAAGGCCTGTCTGACCTCCCTGTATGGGTCAAACGCCCCTGTTAACAATTTCAGAGCATCCTGTCCTCCTTTATAGCACTTATCATGATTACTTGATTGGGGTCATCCTCCTCCACTATACTATATAGGTTCCTGAGGGCAGGAACCAACTCAGGTTTTGTTCACCACAGTATCCCCAGCACCTCGCACAGTGCCTGGCACACAGTAGGCATTTGTTGAATAAGCAGAGTGTGGTGTGAGTTACTGTTACCTTATTCCTCTGAGCCATAATATACTTCCCTCTGCCCTTCCACTCCATTTTAGCTGTTTTCTGGAAGACTTCATCCCAAGCTGACCCACTTTGATTCCTGATTCTCATGCTGGTTCCCACAGGTTCAGCTCCTAAAAGGCAGGACCACTTCTTTGCTTCTTTGTATAATCCCACACTAAGCAGGACCCAATATAAGGTTCAGTATACGCTAAGTGTTTAATTAAACTTATTGTCTCAGTGAAAACTACTCTATTGTTAAGACCTGGAGTAGGTGTGAAGACAAGCTAGAAATTTCCTAGATGATGGGCCAGAAACTTTTATGCAAAACCACAGATACTGTGGGACCCCAAATATGTGCCAGGCCCTATGAAGACGCTCCCTTCTCTGTCCTAGCTCTCCACTGAGACCAAACCTCCATTACTGCCTGTGTTACAATGCAATGGGCACATTTGTTTCTCTCTCTCTCACCAGGCTGTGAGCTCCTTGGGGCAGGGACCAGGCTTATTTCTCAATGGCTGCCATTTTCCATGCCAGTCACTACAGAGTAAGGTTAGATGGTGTAGCCAGGGCACAGATCAGTGGTTCCTGAATGCTGGCCTGGTTGCCTCAGAATCACCTGAGCACTTAGGACAAGTTCATATGCCCAGGGCCCACCCCAAGCTTGGAATGGTGTTAGACTCTATTCTTTGAGATTCAACCGGGATGCATTCTGCTTACCATCCAGCTTACTTATACTCTCTGAGCCTCTATTTCCAACCCGCAGGGCTGATGTGAAGACAAATATAAAGGCTGGGCACAAGAAGTGCTCAGAAAGTGTCAGTCCCCTTTGCTTTAGAAGCAAAGTCCTTGCTCTTCGGAGCTCCCAGTCAGTCCGGTGGTGGAGACACACACATTGGTAAAGAGTGCCGAAACAAGGCATACTCCCAAAAGGTCTTTAAAAGTGTCTTTAAAATTGGGTCTGCCTTCAGCCCTGACCTACTCTTTCCTGGGCAGTGCCTTGCAGACCATCCTCCAAACCCCTACCCCTGCCCTCCAGGCTAGTGGACTTAATATGCTTTCAACCCAGGATGCCAAGAAACCCTGGTACTCAGGCGACCAAGGAGAAATCCTAATCGATGAGATATTGACATCATGTGTGGAGGAAGAGGACCTGGGGGCGGGCAGAAATGGAGTTCTGGGGCTAAGGAAGGCTCTGGAAATGGAAAGAAAATCAGACTAGGAATGAGGAGTCCTGCATTCTAATGTGACCTGGAGTAAATCCCATTTAGTCCTGCAACTCATTGTGTGACCTTGAGCACATAATATCGTGAGCCTCTTTTCTGTAAAATGGGGATAAATGATATCAGGCTGAACCACATCAAAGTGAGGGATCAGATGCTGGCAATTCCTATCATTCTACCTGATACCTATCACATAAGGTGGTCTGTGCCTGGCAGCTGGGATCTTGGTCAGTGGAGCCATTCTGTGAGGGCTCTGATCTCCGAGGCCAACCCTGCAGCCTCTCTGCAGTCTGTGGCCTGACCACTCCAGCAAGCCCTGCCTATCTGCCCCCACTCCCACACAGGCAGTTTGAGGTCAGCTGTCACCATGGTCACCAACAAACCCACTCAGTAATATCCTGGATGCATTCATGCAAAGGGGTTTTTAGAGGCGTGGACCTCACCTGACCCATCCCAGGCCACGGAAGGGAGGCAGAACAATGCCTGCTCTCCCCATGGCGTGGATGGGGAAGCTGAGGATCAACAAGGGAGAAAGACACGGCCTTGGCAGGGTGGGATTAGAACCGGCACTCATCCTCTCTAGGGGAGGAAGAAGCAGACCCCCAGCGCTCCTCAGGGGAGGGTGGGTTACCCTTCCTTCTAGGCTCTGGATGAGTATATGGCCTGTCGACACTGGCTCTGACCCAGGAGACAGCTGCCCCATGCCAAGTGCAGCAGCAAACAGCAGCCCTGTCCTCCCTCAGAAGAGCCTGCGTTAAAGCAGGAGACTCAGGTTCTCTGCTTTCAGAATCACCAGGTGACCTTGGGTGAGTCCCTGCTAGGACTCCTCAGCCTTCTCATCTGGAAAATGGGGACCATTCTGAGCCTACCACTGATGAGGTTGAGACAAGATATAAAAAGATAAGGGCAGGGAGTTCCCTGGTGGTCTAGTGGTTAAGACTCGGGGCTTTCCCTGCCATGGCCCAGGTTTAATCCCTGGTCGGGGAACTGAGATCCCTCAAGCCACAAGGCGGCGGCCAAAAAAAAAACAAAAAAAAGATAAGGGCCGGATAATAGATAAGAATAGGTAAGAGTCTATTCTTGGGACATCTGGCACTGAGAGGCAAAACCGACACTGTCAGGGAAGAAGACGAGGAGACACATACTCCTGATCCAGCGGATTCTACAAGGAATTTCATCCATTAGCCCTCGAAGCCAACTCATCATTTCCACTCTCTCCCCTGAGCTCCAGCCCCACCCAAGATCAGCTCCTCTTTACCTGTGGCCGGGACTAGTGCAGAAGCCTCTTAATCTATCTCCTTTTTCCCCTCCTCAATCCATCCTCCACTAGAGACATGTGTCCTGTAGGAGTACAGAGTCCAGGCTTAAAATCTAGTCCAGCCACTACCCCCACTGTGGCCACAACCATCAATGCTGGTGTTTTTCCACCTCTCAGAGCCTCTGAACCCCAGAGTGGGAGATGATCACCTGCCCACCCCTTAGCCTTTCCCAGCCAGGGCTGCGGCTCCTCCCCACACCCTTGGCTTATATCTCTCACTGCTGACATGACAGCCTGGGAGTCCCAGCAACACCCAGCCCGCTCCAGGACGCACAGTTAGCACACAGGAAAATCATCATCCCTCCCCTGGAAGGCTCAGATCCCTTTAACTGTCCCTCTCAAATGACCCTCCACCTTTCCACTGTATATTGACAGGTCTCTGTTCCTGCACAGTAGAGCCTGACTATATTCAGTCTCCATCACCCATCACCCCCAAAGCACCGTGTGTGTGTGTGTGTGTGTGTGTGTGTGTGTGTGTGTGTGTGTGTGTGTGTGTGTGTGGACAGCTCCAGTGTCTTGCCTCACCCCCTCCCTGGGCCCCAGCTCAGACTTCCCCATCCCTCCCTGGTCTTTCTGACACACCCTGCAAATATCATCAGATTCCCTCATTAGACAATAAACTCCATCCTGCCATGCCCCTGCTCAGAACCCTCAAGGCCCCCCAGCCCCTTCAGGATAATAAGGTCCAAACTCCCGAGCCTGACATTCAAGTCCTTTCTGTGACACTAAGCTAATAAAGGGGCAGGGTGAGAGATGAACTTGACAAACTCCATTTAGTGGTGAATCTACAGGAATTTGAGCAGTGGGCTTTTTCCTGCTCAACACTTTGGTGAAGTTTTCTCTGCTGAGAAAGGGCTTCTTCCTCTTCTCTCCTGGCAAATTCTGACTCATCCTTCAATGCCCAGGTCACATGCCCCCTCCTCTGGGAAGCCTTTCCAAATCCCCCTGCAACTCAATCTTTGGGCTTTGCTTCCAAAGGCCCTCTTCGCTTCTCTCATCCCTGGGCAGTGTAACTGGATTGATTCTATGCCCATCTCCCCCACCAGGCCGGGATCTCCTTTGGTAGGAAGTAGGTCCGGTCCCCCATCTGTGCCCAGTGCCCAGCACAGGACCAGGCACAGAGGTGAAGGAGTGCCAAGTGACCTAGAGACATGTGACAGCAAGATGAGATAAAACCAAGGATATGATCAGAAAAGCACCTTCCAGGGACTGGCCTAACCCTTGGTCCAGTCACTGCCCCCTCATCTGCCCAGATCTGGTCTTGCATATCCATCACCCTGAGAATCTTAAACATCAGCCAAGAAAGCCCCTACAGAGGTCACTGGATGGGCTATTCTAGAAATGACTCAAACAACCAAAGCTGAAGAAAAAGAAAACAACAAACAAACAAACCTGTTCCTGGTTAACCCTCAGGTCAAAAGTTCACAGAATTTCATGGGACAGGGGAGGGGGCTTCAAGGGCTCACTCAATCTCTCCACACCCCAGAGCACAGCAGCCCCTCCAAGCCCCAGCAATGAGGAGCCCATTTCCTTTCCTCTCTGACCCTCACACCCAGTCTCCCTCCTTTGACTTCCCTGGGTGCCGGAGCTGCCTGGCTGCCTGGGATGGGTGGGGGGCGGGGGGAGGATCAGGCTGTCCCTCCTGACACCCAGAAGTCCCTCCATCCCTCGTCCCCCAGGTGTCTAGTCAGCAGCATTTCTCTCTGTATTTTTTAACTGAACTTCTACCCAAGGCAGCCCCGGGAAGGATCCCCTCGCCATACTACTGGGAGGCCCTCCTTTGGGCCAAACTGTCGCCAGGAAAGAAAAAAAAAAAAAAAAGGTGGGGTGGGGGAAGGTTACTAGTAAAACCCAACTGCCCTTTTACCGAAGGGGAAATGAGGAGGAGAAGAGAAGAAGGTGGGAGCATATATTCGCTTCTCAGGAACCCAGCCCCAATGGGGGCCACCCCTCACATACCTCTGATGCCCGCGTCCCCACCCCCATCCCAGGCTTTCTGGAAGGGCGGGCACCAGGCTGACACATCGAGGTCTCTTGTTCGCAAGGGTTCTTGTACGGGGAGTACGCCCTGGCCGAGGATGCTGAGAATAGCAGAAGCCCATTCCAAGCAGAGGCGGCTTCTTGGCCCCCCAGTTTGCACCCCAGCTCGGCCCCACCCCTCCTTCCAGTTATACCAGTGCACCCGCTCCCAGCCCAGACTGGGGCTGCGGACCCCACGAAAGGCTGGCGAGCTTCATGACACTGGGCACCGGTGCCCTCAGCCCTGAGGGGGGCGGGGGCAGGGGCGGTATCTCTATATACACAATTGATGAAGAAGATTGCGGCCCAGAGAGGGGCAGGTACTCGCCCAAGGTCACACAGCCAGGCCCAGTATGCACCTAGACCTCCCGCCTCCCAGCCCCGGACTCTAAAAGCCCTACACGCGCGTCCGGGCTCTCGAACCATCTGGGTGCAGACACTCCCTCCCCCCAAGCTACACACACGCCCCAGCCCCCTTACCTCTGGAACCCCAGTGGCCCCTGCCTCAGAGTCAGCTCCTGGGCGGGGCGCTCAGGCCGGGCAGGACCAGGCTGGTCCAGGCTAGGTCAGGGCGGGTCCTTTGCTTCCCCCGGAGTGGGGACGCCCTCCGCCAGGTCCCAGACAGCAGGGATGCTGCTTCCACTGAAAAGCCCAACCTCTCCACCCGCTCTGCACAAGTCTGGAACAGGGGAGCCCAACTCAGCGGCGCGGCCACGGGGCTGCGGGACGAAGTGGGGGGGGAGGGGCGAGGTGCGGGAAACGGGGCGGAGCCGGAGCGGGGGCCACCCCGCGAGCAGCCACTCGGGCCGCGTCCCCTTTAAGGCCAGCCGGCCTGAACGCTGGCGGGGGCGGGGTCGGAGCTGGACGGCTAACTGCAATGCCTCCTGGGAGATGGAGTTCTCACTCGGCGCGCCGAGCTGCAAAGAGCCCATGGAGGACTACAAGTTCCCGAGCGCAGCGCGCGGGTCCCGGGCCGCCACGCCCCTAGGCTGGGCTCCGGCCCTCCGCCCCCCTCGCAAAGCTGCGCTGGCCGCCCGCGGAGGGGAGGTTGCCGAGCGAGGGCAGGAGGTGGGTGCGGCGCGGCCGGGGGCACGGGGCGCAGGGACTGCTGGTGAGGGAACGGCCCACCTGGGCACCTGTCCTACCACGAGAGGTCATCTAGCCTACCCTAGCCTCGCCATTCTCATCTGTGCAATGGGGATGGCAACGTCCGTGGTTTGGGGGGAGGGGACGTTTATGGAGAAGAAGGGGCGGAGCGGGTGGAAGGAGCCTGGATGGCTGGTGATAGTAAGAAAAGCCCGGATAATAAGGGCCGAGACTGTGGGAGGAGTCTGGTGGGTGGGGCATGGAGGGGCGGGGTCTCTAGATAAGGAGAACACGCGTGAGATCGGAGAAGGGGCTGCGGAGTGGATGCTGAGAAAGCCAATGAGACAAGCCTGGGATGGATTGGGTGGAATGGGCCGAAAAGCACTGGGGAGGGAGGGGTGGAGACGCAAAGATGAAAAGGATCCCTCTCGGCCCTGGAAAGCCCAGTGTCAGCAGCGCTGATATGGTTTGGGTAAGAGGTTGCCCGAATGGGCAAATGCCTGTGGATGCACAGAACACCTTTCTTTCCTTGTGACTAGAAGTAAAGAGCCCATCCCATGAACTCTGCGTCACATATATGGGCTCATTCAATTCACACCCTGTGAAGACAGCACCATACCTCTTTACAGTTGAGGAACCTGAGGCTCAGAGAAGTAAAGTGACTTGCCTAAAGCCACCCAGGATTCCTTACGCCAAAGAGCCTGCTTTTTTTCCCTGCACTGCATGGAGGTAGAGGTTTAATCTGTAGTGAATGGCAGGGAACAGACAAAAGTGTCCATGTCTTGCCCTTAACAGGTTGTGTGACAGGACCATCTTCCTCAACCCTTCTCAGTGCCAACCTAAGGCAACCCTCCTATGCTTATTGTTAGGATGAAATGAGGCGATGGATTTGAAAGCCATTTGTTTATAAATTATCCTTGTTGTGAGGAGCAGGAAGACCATAAGGAAGAGTGGTCAAAATGAGGTGCTTGGGCCTGAGGAAAACCACAAGGTGAAGCCTGAGGGTGAGCCAAGAGGATGAAGGAAAATACTGGAAGAGGGTGGGGGATGGTGATAGTTCTTGGAAGTCTGCACCGGATGAAAGAATACTTTGCTGTGCAAGCCAGGTCAGGTGGCTTCCCTTCTCCAGCCCACTTTTCCCAGTTGGCCAACTCCTTTAGGGGTCCATGTGTGTCACCTGAGTCTGGGAAGCACCTTTTCTCTCTGGTGTGGGCATAATGGAGCAGCCTGTGAGCTTCTTAGAGATATGAACTGGGCAAAACAGGGCTAAAGATACAGCTGTTGGGTGTTGGGGGAGGCCAGGAAGGGTGGTGCCCCCAGATAGTCCCCAGGGCTGTGAGCCAGAGTCTTTATCTGGTGGGCTGTGTAAGGTGGGGAAGACTGCTCCAGTTTATTGGGAGACACATTACTCACTTTGAGTGTTGTCATCCTTGAAATTAACCCAACTATGTTCTATCCATCCCCTACACAGTGGGAGTTCTTATATTTACTTCCACGTAATTACCTGGGCCTTGCCCTGTGCCTCAGATTCCAAATTAAAAATTCAAGAGACTATTTCAAAATAAAAAGTTTTAAAAATTCAGGAGAGATTGGTAAACCTCCCTATTGGTAGATGAGAGTCTGGGACTAGGAAAATGGATCTGACTATATGGGAGTTGTCCCCCTTCCCCTTCCTGCCTACTTCCTGGGGTACAGAGAGGGGAGATCCCTGTCCTAACAGGGTGGCCAGGCACCCATTTACTGAAGGAAAGTGGGCCTTGGTAAGGACTGAGAATAAAATGCTGTGGAGATGCAAAGAAGGGAAGAATGAATTGCAGCTGAGGGGCCTGGCAGATGACTGGCATTTTCTTCACAGTGCAGGCAGAGGGAGGGATAGCAGATGCCAAACTGCAGAGATAGGAGAGGGCCTGGCGTGGTCTATAAAGTAGGGATAATAATAAGCACCTTCATCTATGAGATTAACATGCATAAAGTGCATAGCACAATAGTAACTGCTCAGTAAATGTCAGCCATTTTTATTACTGCTACTGTTGTTATTATGATCACCATCATATGCCCAAGAATTGGTCTAGGGCCACACAGCTAATAAAGGGGCAGAGCCTGATTCAAACGTAGGCCCAGGTGATGCCAAAGCCCATGCACTTTCCTCTCCCCACAAAGCCCCTACAGTTCTTTCTGGCCATCCACATCTTTGAGGCCCAGAAGTGGCCCCTCTTTGTTAACATTCTTGGTAAGCCATGACAGGAGTTTCTTTTCTGCTGTAGTAGCAGAGACTCTGGGTTCAGGAGAAAGCAGGGGAAACAAGTCCTAAACAGCCATCTTCTCCCAGCCTGGATCTCGGCATGGAGACAGGCAGGCCTAGTGTTGTGGTTTCTGTGGGGGGTTTAGTCTATGTAGAAAGACCACTCGGATTTAAATTCTAACCCCTCCACTGACTGCGGGCTATTTTAGCTAAGCCCTGGTTGGCTTCCTCCAGAGCACTGAGACGTCAGGAGAACATCATGAGATGTTAATGCTTCTTAGTAGTAGTAATAACATCTAATATTTATGGAATCTGGCTATTTATTGGGGCCAGGCACACTGACTGGAACTTTACATCTACAGTCCCAGGAGGCAAGTGTTCTTTTCTTGCCCCTTCCTTCAAAATAAAAATATTTTTAGAATTTTCAAGCCTACAGAAATGTTTAAAGAATAGCCTTTCACCTAGATGCACCAATTCACATTGCCGATTTTGCTTTTACACATGCACATTTTTTGCTAAGCTATTTAAAAGTTATAGGCATCTCCACACTTGGCCCCTAAATTCTTCAGCATGTATCTCCTAATTATAACATTTTGCGACATAACCATAACACCGTAACACCGTTATCATACCTAAGAAAATTAGCAAGAACTCAATATTGTCTAATAAACAGTTGAGATTCAAATTTCTCCAACTGCCAAAAAAATCTCATATATTTTTTTAATCAGATACAGTCAAGATTCATTCATTGCATTTAATTATATCTCTTTAAGCAACTCATTTAATCTAGATAGAGCCCCTCTACCTGTTTAAACTTATTTTATAAATAATTGGGTTCAGTTTGGTTTTTTTGTTTTTGTTTTTTCCGGCAATGTTGTGTACTTATTGAATCACATTAGGAGGCATATGATACCAGAGTCCTACTATCCATGAATGCTAAGTTTGATTATTGGATAAGGTCATAACAGCCTGATCTCTCTATAAAAGGGTAAGTTTTTCCCTCTTGTAATGAACAAGTAGTCTGTAGAGTGATTCTCTGAAACTGTCGGAATTATGTGTCCAGGATCACCTTTCACTCCACATCTGTTGATGATCCTTGCCTGAATAGCAACATTGAGGGTTGCAAAATGGTAATTTGCTAATCATGTCATTCTTTGTATACTTATTAGCTGGTATTCTTTGTTACAGAATAACTTTTTCTGTGTGTGTGTGTGTGTGTGTGTGTGTGTGTGTGTGTGTTTGTCTTTCTCATTCCCTCTCCTGTCCCTCTCTTTTTTCTTTTTGGAGTAACATAGGCTCATGATTATTTTTTTTAACTCAATGTGTTATAACCTATTATCATCATTAATCTTTTTGGCGTTCAAATTATCCCAAATTTGGCCAATGAGAGTCCCTTCAGGTCTGCTCCTGTGTTTTGGTTTTTGTTTTGGGTTTTTTTTGTGGGGGGAGATATAATTGACATATAACATTGTATTCATTTTAGGTGTGAACATGATTTGATATGTGTATATATTGCAAAATGGTCACCACACATAGTTACAAAATTTTTTTTTCTTGTGATGACAACATTTAAGATCTGCAGATCTGCGTTCTTTTGACTTCACCTTAGTAATCTTTGATTTCTTCTTTGCTGTCTGGAAAGAGATGTTCCAGGCTCACCTTGAACTTTTCCTGTCAAAGTACTGGAAGTACTGGAATCATCAGTTCCTCCAGGAAGCCCTGGTTTCTTTTTGTAGGAGACAACGTTTAAAAAACAAGATCTGGGGTCAGGTGTGCTCATTGCTACTCGGGTATCATTGCTAGGCTCTTGAGCAGAGCTAAGAAATGATAGATGGATGGATGGATAGATAGATAATTATCAATGCCTTGTAGATTCATTGTTAAAACAATTGGTCCTCACTGTGTAAAAGGAGTAGATTTCATGTAAAATAGCTTCATTATGGAAGCTCAGTGAGCAGTAATGTAGGGAATTGCACAGAAAGAGCCCTTGCCTGTGCTAAGGCTCTGTGAGTGTATGGGCTGTTGGCTAGGACCTCTGTGTCTGGGTTCAGTCTCTTGCTCAGGACCCAGGTTAGAGAAGACCCCAGGCTGCCTCCAAAGGACTGGTCCTCTGAGCAGTGTCCAAACCTGGAATCTCCCAGAGGCTGTGACTCAGAGGTCAAGAATGGACACAAAGCCCTGGGCCAGGGACTCATCTTCCTTGGTTTGTGAAATAAAGATAATGTGATCTGTCCTGCCTGCATCCCAGAGTTGTTATAAGGATCAATATATATTTATTTTTTTAAATTGCTAATCAGTCTTTTCAACACATTTATTACAAAATTCCTTCCCCTTTTCATTGTCTTAATACCATAGTTCATTGCCTTATAGTCTGATTTCCTACATTAAACTAAGATATATTATGCTTTTTCAAATATTCTTTCAGGTTATCACCAATTTTTCCAAAATAAGATTTTAATCTTTTTTTTTTTTAATCTTTTGAAAAAATACTTTTGGGAGTTGGACTAGGATAGCATAACAACTGTAATTAATTTTAGAAGAACAACTTTAAGATATTCCCTCTCAGAATCATCACAGGTCTCTCTTTATTCAAATCCTGTTTATGCTTCTTAATAAAATGTCATAGCTTTGTTTCTGAAGGGGGCACAGGCTTTGAAGAGAGACCTCACTTGGAATTCTAGCTCTGTTACCTCTAGCTGTGAGATCTTAAGCAGCTGTCTTCACCATTCTGTGCTTCAGTTTTATAATCCAGAAAATTGGGATGATAATCGTACCTACTTCACAGCCTCGGTGTGGTGCTATAATGAGATAATCTACAAGAAAATGCCTCACATAGCTCGGGGCATGTCCTCAGTGCTCAGGAAATGTTGATTCTCTGTGCACTGGTCTCATGTAGGTCAGAATCAAATTGAGGGGCAAGTTTGAGAGCACCTGGTAGGAGGTAGGAGGGGACAAGTGACAAAACTCCCAAGGGGTTTGGCTGCTGAATTCCCAAGGAAGTCATTCAGAGCATGGCAGTCAGACAGGCCTGGGCTTGAATCCTGGCTCTGCCACTGCTTTCTTTGGGCAAGTTACCTACCTCTTAGAGCCTCAGGTTCTCATTTGTTAAGTAGAGATAATACTTTCCTCAAAGGAATGTTACGAGGATTAAATGAGCTAATGTGTATAATGCACCTAGCACAGGTAGGGTACCCAATAAGTACTCACCGGGCAATAGCTGTGTCCCTCGTGAGGCCTGCAGGAATGGAGACATAGTTTTAAAGTAGGACTCTCTAGAGCGATGTCTTGACTGCCCTTTCTTATGGGACACCTACTCAAAGAATTGTTTCCTTTGTTACAATTAGAGGTTGCAGCTGGGTGATTTTTCAGGCCCCAGACTGGGATTGGCCCTTCACATGGTACCAGGCTGGGCCTTAAGATCCACCACCCCTCGTTTTGGCCACAGACCCATTTCAGGGAGGAGAGAATTTCCAGCCAACTCCCAAGTTCCCAGGCCCCCTGGCCTTCCCTGCCCAGTCAGATGGTCTGAGGATCTGCATGGCATAATTTCCTGGTTTTCTCAGAGAGGGAAATGGGCTGATCTTTTTCTTGGTTCTTTTCAAGTAGAGAGGCGGACTTGGAAAGTCTCCTGCTTAAGAAAAATTATTTGTTCAGACACAGTGGTAGGGTTTCTTTTATCTCCTACTTCGTGGTTCAGTTTGCATTCTCATTCATCTTTTCTAATCTGGCTTTTAAAAACCTGGCTTTTTGTGTTTTGCTGCTTTGTCATTAGGCATCATGAGTTGGTATTAAAATAGAAGGGTATAGACCTCTAGTGGACTTGGGGTGTGTCAGCTATGGAGGGGCTCCAGGCCATCCAGGATCCTGTCCCCATATCCTCAGATGTGAGTGGGCAGAGTCCCAGGCCAGCCATGAACTAGCTGCCGAAAGACCTACCCCAGTCTGATCTGGACAGAGAATAAGGGAGTATGCATCGCCCACTCAACGCTGGGACCTCAAGGTGGGAAGGGAAACTATCAGAGGTGTTGGACTCACACTGACCTGGATTCAGATCGCAGCTCCTCCAGTGACTAGCTCTGTAACCTTGAGCAGTCTTTTAACCTTTCTGAGCCTCAGTTTCCTTATCTGTAAAATAGAGATAATAGCATCTATCTCACATGGTGCTTGTAAAGACATCAAATGAGGTAATGCACGTACAGAATCAGCACAAGAGTATCATCCTCTGTACTTTTCTACATATTTTTATTAAAAATAAATAAAATGCTACCATGTGTTAGGCGAAGCATTATAAAAGCAGGAGGTGGTGTGCTCAGCAGGTGGTAGCTAGTGTCTTGTCAAGCAAGCTGCATAGCAGTATTTTAAAAGGCTACTTCAGGGATTCTCACACTTGCTGAAGCTATTAAACAGCCTTTTGTTGCTATTACAACTCTCAGCAACCTGTGCAGTGGGAAGAGACTGAGCTTTCCATTGGCTGGCTGTGTGTCCTGGGCAAGTCCTCAGTCTTTCTGAGTCTCTGTTTCCTGTCTGCCAAACAGAATGATGCCTGCTTTGTAGGATCGCTATATGAATTAAAAGGGCTGATGGGTGTAAAGGCCTCGGATGTAGTGGAATGCTCAGTGCATGTTCATTCCTTCCTCTCTCAGCTCCTGCCCCAGAGTCCCCCCAGCACCTACTGTGTGCTAGGCAGTGAATATGCAGGGACACTGCTCTCACAGAGATCACAAACTAGGCAGTGGTTTTCACAAACAATTTTTATCACAACCCACAGTATGAAGGTACACTCTATATCACAATCCAGTTCCTCTTCCTATCTGTCTGTGTGTCTCTCTCTCTCACACACACACACACAAAGGAAACAAAAGTTTCACAACACTATATATGTAAAACTGGTCATAACCTAGTGTATTGTATTGTCCGTGACACAGTCACAGTCTTGATTTTTTTCCCAGTTTATGAAGGCATAATTTATGTGCAGTAAAAGTCACCCTTTTTAGGTATACAGTTATATGAATTTTTATAATCTTTATACAGTCATTTGTCTACCAGCACATCGAGATATAGAATATTTCCATCACTCCAAAATATTCCTTCATGCCTGTTTGTAGCCAGTCTTACCCCTAGCCTCTCCAGTCACTGATCTGATTTCTGTCTCTCTAGTTTTGTCTTTTCCAGAATGTTGTATAAATAAAATCATATGCCATGTAGCCTTTTGAGGCAGGCTGCTTTCACTTAATAGAATGCTTTTGAGATTCTTCTGTGTTGTGGTGTGTGTCAGTAGCTAGTTCCTTTATATTGCTGAGTCATATTCCATTGTATGGATGTACCACAATTTGTTTATCATTTACATTTTAGTTTCTGGGATTGGGCAATTCCAAATAAAGCTACTATAATCATTCACACATGGGTTTTTGCATGGACATGTGTCTTCATTTCTCTGGGATAAATATCTAGGAGTAGGATTGATGGGTCATGTGGTAACTGGATGCCAAAAACTGTTTTCTCCTGTGGTTGCACCATTTTGCATTCTCACTGGCAATATATAAGAATTTCCATTGCTCTGTGTACTTATCAGCATTTGGTATTGTCACATTTTTCATTTGAGCCATTGTAATAGGTATACTGTGGTTTTAATTTTCATGTCCCTAATGACTAAGGATACCAAGCATCTTTTCATGTGGTTATTTGTCATCTATATATCTTCTCAGTGAAGGTGCTTCTTCAGATCTTTTGCCCACTTTTCAGTTGGGTTGTTTATTTTCTTACTGAGTTTTGAGAGTTCTTTATATATTCTGGTTAACAATCATGTATCAGATAGGTGTTTTGCAAATATTTTCTTGCAGTTTGTGTCTCATTTTCATTTTTTTAAAATAATTTTTAAAAATTTATGTATTTATTTTTGGCTGCGTTGGGTCTTTGTTGCTGTGCGCGGGCTTTCTCTAGTTGTGGCGAGCGGGGGCTACTCTTTGTTGCGGTGCACGGGCGTCTCATTGCGGCGGCTTCTCTTGTTGGGGAGCACGGGCTCTAGAGCGCAGGCTCAGTAGTTGTGGCACGGGGGCTTCAGTAGTTGTGGCTCACAGGCTGTAGAGCGCAGGCTCAGTAGTTGTGGTGCACGGGCTTAGTTGCTCTGCGGCATGTGGGATCTTCCCAGACCAGGGCTTGAACCCGTGTCCCCTGAATTGGCAGGCAGATTCTCAACCACTGCGTCACAAGGGAAGCCCTCATTTTCATTTTTTTTAACAGTGTCTTTCGAAGAGGAGAAGTTTTTCATTTGGATGAAGTCTAGTTTATTAAATTTTCTATGATTTGTGCCTCTTAGGTCCTATCTAAGAAATCTTTGCCTAACAGAAAGTCACAAAGATTTTCTCCTATAAGTCTTATAGTTTTAAAAAGAGTTTACGTTTAGGTCTGTGATCCATTTTGAGTTAATTTTCATATATGTTACAAGATATGAGCTGAGGTTCTCTTTTTGCATACGGATATCCAGTGATCTTCATCTTGAGAAAGCCAGGGAGGAGGGCCATATGCAAAGCAGATCATTACATGATGGAATGGTGGGCTGTGCAAGGGACCAGAAACCCCAAGAGGAGAGCTGGGAAGGTGGAGATCTGGGGACTGCCTTATCGAGGCAGTGACTCATAGGCTGGGCCTTACAGGTTGACTGCAGAGATGGTGGAGAAAGTGAAGAAGGGTGGTACGAGGAGAGCAAAGGCAGGGCAGGTGAGGGCGGATGCGGAGGTGTCAGGAGTCCCGGAGCATAGAGTGTGGGGAGAGGCAGGATTAGAGGTGAGATTGGATGAGCAGGGTGGTTAGAGCAGGCAGTACTGTCAGGAAGATCGGCCTGCAAACTAAAATGGAAGGTGGACAGAAAGGCGGATGGGAGCCAAGTGAGGATGTTGGGGGAGCGGGGATGAGGCCTGAGCTCCAGGAGTTGCCATAGGGACAGGTACAAGGGGACAGTTGAGAAAAATGTTAGGATGCGGAGTCAGGGCTGCCTCTCAGGCTCAGGCAGATGGGTGGCTAAGAAGAATTAACATCAGGTTCTGGGGAAGAGGAATTCTGTGTGAGGCTTCTGGTACCCATAGAATATTCAGGTGGAGGTGTCCAAGAGGCAGCTGGGTACACAGGGGGCCTGGAGCTCCGTGGCCAAACCCGCCTGCCACATTCATGAAGCTTCTCAGCCCTGCGAGGTGCCAGTTCCTGCCCCCTTGTGTCACTGTGGCTCTCAAACAGAGCCTGTGGATTTGCCGTGGTGGACACCGTGGCACTGTGACTAGGAAATAGGGGCTTGAAGGGCTGAGTCCTCTGACTCCTGGGTCTGGGGGGAATACCACAGGGAGCACCCTGGTCTGGGGTCAGGAGACCTGCCTTCTAACCAGCCTCCGCCCTGACTGACAGCAGCTCCTGGTGCTGCCCTGGACGGATGATCAGGAGCCTCACGGCAGGGGCTCAGGGGCAGGAAGGCAGGTGCTCTGCTGCTTTTGAAAGCAGAAAAATAGGAGTTTGGGTGCCCAGCCAAGGGCCCCCAGGTACGCCCTGTGGCTCCTGATTGTCTTCCCTACCCCTGTGCTTTGAGCTCTTCAGAACTAATGTGCTTAGGAGATACGGGGTCTGCAGCCCATAGAACTGTCAGGAAAGACAGCCCAGCCTCTCTCTCGCCTAAGCCTGCTCTTTCCGTGGAGCTGAGCCACTTCACAGAGCCTGGGCCTTAAATCAAACAGGAAGAGAGACTGGAAACTAGGTCCGGCTCCTGCCTGGACTCCCTGGAGAGAAAATCGGTCAGACTCAGGCCCCAGGCCAAGCATCCGCCTCAGCTGCAGGTCTCAGCACAGCCACCCCCGCTTCCTCGGAGCCCTCCCCCTCCCCCTCTCTGTTGGACACCCCCTCCAACACTGTCTCACAGCCCATCTGCTCCAGGCTTCTGCTGATGATTTTGTAACTTCATCATGGGCTTGTTTCTCTTCAGACACTCCAGATGGTTAATGTCTTTCTGCAATATCAAAGTGCCCCATTAGACAGGGAAAGAATTACAAAGGGCCCTCCCCACAGAGAGTTGGGTGGGACAGCCGAGCATCTTCCACACCCAGCATGGCCTCCACCCTCTGAAGTAAGGGGGTCTCAGTGCGGTCAGCCTCCTCAGAAGGCAGGTGTGTGGTGAGAACTGCCCTGGCCCGCTTGCCGCCCCTGCTGGGTGACTTTCGGGAAGTCCCCCTCTTGGACCTCTGTTTTCCCATCTGGACAGTAAACATGCCAGAATTAATTCCAGACCTACTCCCACATCTCTTGGTACATCTTCCTTCCTTCCTTCCTTCCCTCCTTCTTTCCTTCCTTCCTTCCTTCCTTCCTTCCTTTCCCCCCTTCCTTCCATCCTTTTCTTTTTTTCTTTCTTTCATTGCTGAGGTAGAGTTGATTTACAATATTAGTTTCAGGTTTACAGCATAGAAATTCAAAATTTTTATAGACTAAACACCATTTAAAGTTACTATAAAATATTAGCGATATTCCCTGTGCTGTAATTGGTACATTTCTCTTGTTACTACACCCTCACTGCCTCTTGCTGTGGCCGGCCTGGGCTCTTCTCAAGGGCAGCACTGGGGCTCATTCCTCCCTGTGCCCTCCACACCCAACATTAGAGGAAGATTGCTGAATTCATTCCACAGGTTGGCCCCTGGGAAAGTATCGTGTTGGAAGCCAAAAAGGTACATCCCCTGATTTCTAGAACCTTAAAGAAAAGTTAGAATCCAAGACTTCAGGTTGAAGGAGACACCAGCCCTAGACACTAGAGGCTGTGAGATCAGTGGGGGAATGGTGGGGGAGGGTTGTTAAGGAGTGGAGTGAGTAAAGAGCCTTCAGGAAGGGTGCTTGGTGGCAGAGTCCCACATTCATGCTGACCTCAAAGCAAGTTTCAGAGGAGGCTGGGGTGCCATCCTGGTAGGAAAGGGCAGGCCATCAGGAGCCAAGAGCATCTTCATGGCAAGGCAAGTTGTCATGGGAGGATGAGAATCCAGAAAAGAGTGTCACTTAGAATCCAGAGGGTTGAGTGACCCATTGTGGGCCTGGTAGATAGATGGAAGTGATACTAATCACAGCCATTTGTTGTGAATTCTTTTAGATGGAAAAAATAATTAAATAAGAAGGCAACATCAGTACAGCAGAAGGAGCACGGGGCTTGGAGTCCTAAATCTCAGAACATCTGTTAAGTACCTACAATGCACCAGTCTTTGGCTAATAAGCATGAATACATTTTTCTCTCTCATATAAAGGAACCTGGGCTTGAATCCTGGAAGGACCCTTCACCGGTCTGAGCATAGAGAATGAATCCTGACACAGTTTCCCTTATCTGCACAGTGGGGATGATTGGTGATATTGTCTATGTCAAAGGATAGTATGTAAACAAATGTACGTAAGAGCAGCTAGCATAGCATTCAGTCCAGGCACATTTTCTTTCTTTCCTTAGACCAGTGGTTCTCTGTCCTAACTGAACATTTAGAATCAGCTTTTAAAAAATACCATTGCTGAGGCCACATTCCAGGCCAATTAAAACAATCTCTGGAGGGTGGAACCCAGGCTTTGTTTTATCTTTTAATTTCTTTCTTTTTTTTTTTAAACTCCCTAGTGAACCTAATATGCTTTAGACGGTGTGGCAATTATTACCCATCCATTTGTTCATCAAGTATTAATTCGTTTCAACTCCAAGAACCTACAATAAGAAACTGAGAACTGTGACTACCCAGATGTTATGGACTGAATGTTTGTGTCCCCCAAAATTATATGTTGAAACCCCAACCTCCAATGTGATGGCGTAAGGAGGTGGGGCCTTTGGAAGATTAGGTCATGAGGGTGGAGCCCTCATGAACAAGATTACTGCCCTTATAAAAGAGATTCCAGAGAGCTCTCTTGCCCCTTCTGCCATATTAGGACACAGTGAGAAGACAACCCTCATCAGACATCAGATCTGTCCCTACCTTGATCCTCAACTTCCCAGCCTCCAGAACTGTGAGAAATAAATGTTACTTAAGCCACCCAGTCTATAGTATTCTGTTATACCAGCCCCAACAAACTAAGATACCAGATATGGTTGGGTAATGGTCATTTCTTACTTACCTCTCTCTGTAGTACTACTTTCCAGCACCCCAGCCTCCTGCCATGTCCGACCCCATCACGCTGAATGTCGGGGGGAAGCTCTATACAACCTCACTGGCAACCTTGACCAGCTTCCCTGACTCCATGCTGGGCGCCATGTTCAGCGGGAAGATGCCCACCAAGAGGGACAGCCAGGGCCACTGCTTCATTGACCGTGATGGCAAAGTGTTCCGCTACATCCTCAACTTCCTGCGAACCTCCCACCTGGACTTGCCCGAGGACTTCCAGGAGATGGGCCTGCTCCGCAGGGAGGCTGACTTCTACCAGGTGCAGCCCCTGATTGAGGCCCTGCAGGAGAAGGAGGTGGAGCTGTCCAAGGCCGAGAAGAATGCCATGCTCAACATCACGCTGAACCAGCGTGTGCAGACGGTCCACTTCACTGTGCGTGAGGCACCCCAGATCTACAGCCTCTCCTCTTCCAGCATGGAGGTCTTCAACGCCAACATCTTCAGCACCTCTTGCCTCTTCCTCAAGCTCCTCGGCTCCAAGCTCTTCTACTGCTCCAATGGCAACCTATCCTCCATCAC
Organism: Balaenoptera acutorostrata; assembly: GCF_949987535.1. Lineage (NCBI taxonomy): Eukaryota > Metazoa > Chordata > Mammalia > Artiodactyla > Balaenopteridae > Balaenoptera > Balaenoptera acutorostrata. The sequence continues at coordinate 57,717,386 of NC_080072.1, read as the reverse complement.
CAGCCATTTGCAAGACCCCAACCACCTGACTCTGGACTGGGTGGCCAATGTGGAGGGCCTGCCTGAGGAGGAGTACACCAAGCAGAACCTCAAGAGGCTGTGGGTGGTGCCAGCCAACAAGCAGATCAACAGCTTCCAGGTCTTCATGGAGGAGGTGCTGAAGATCGCGCTGAGTGACGGCTTCTGTATCGATTCTTCTCACCCACACGCTGTGGATTTTATGAACAATAAGATTATTCGATTAATACGGTACAGGTAAAAGGATCCCAGCAACATTGGAGGGGGGGCTTCCCAAAGCCAAGATCTTGGAGAGTGTCTCGCCAGTGGTGTGAGGCAGGCCACTGTACTAACCTGTATTAATCGTGTAGCAGGACTTGATTTCCCCTGTGATGCAGTCCACCTGTAGGAATCCATGTGTCCTCTTGACAGAGCCACCTTTTTCCTTGCTACTTTGAGCTGGGGATGGGCAGTTTGCTCTAAGTGAATAGTCTGCCAACACGTCCTAAAGGAGGCCACAGGAGGACTTCTTGGCTAGACAAAGGAACAGCAGTTTTTTCTTGGGTCCAGCTCTCTCTCTACCATTAGGCGGTGCCTCACTTAGCCATCTGTAAACAGAGCCTCTGGTGGAGGGGATGGGGTGAGAACAAGAGGCTCCCTCTAGTTTCCCAGGACATGAAGTACCCAGAGATTCCCATCCTGCCTGCCCCTCCGTCCCTGGGATGTGGCCAGAACCTTGGACTTGCTTGGCTGGCTTGGAAATGAAGTGGGTAGTGAGGGTGGGATTTGAGCCCGGCATGGCCTGGAGGAGTTAGCCTCCAGGCGGGGTTCAGAAGATGGGGATATCCCTCTTGACTGGGCCAAATCTAGGCCTTTGGGGATTTCCAGCTTCAGAAATAAGCTGCTGTCCCTGCGAAGATTTGAAAGTATCTGGAGCCAGTGCAATGAAAGGCGCTTCATAATGTGGCCTGATACCTGACTTTTGTAATCCTTTCCCCAAGAAGTTGAAGTGTCATTGAAACAGATCATTTAAAACAAATATATTATGGACTCTCAGGGTTGGAAAATGATTCAACAGTCGCTCAGTCCTCCCGCACCCCCAGCACACCCCAGCGCATTTGTGGCTGAGGGCTTCTCCCCAGTACCTTCAGAAGATCAACTATCCCTGCTTGCATACCCTCAGTGACAGGAAGTTCATCATCCCCAAGGCCAGCCCCTGCCATAGTTGGCTGTTAGAAAGTCCTTCCTTATATTGAGCCGAAACCTGTCCTTCCACAACCATTTTCTGGTCCTGGTAGACCTTCCTTCTCACCCAAATGTGTATTTTCTCTTTCAAAATAGTTCACTTTGAGAGGCCAGATACCTATTTTGAAAATATTATTTCTCGGTATTAGGATTCCTCTCGGGATTTGTCTTCATAATCAAGGTTAGCCCCTTTCATTCCCTGTAAGTCATCCCCATTTTGTTGTGGGTTTGCTTCATTTGTGACCCTCCCTCCTCCCCAGACATGACTGTGCATAGCTTTTGACCATCTTCTGTTGAGTTTGAAGATTGCTGCCCCAGAGGAAGGAGACCAGGGTCTTGGCAATGTGTAACAAGGAGCCTGGGAGTGATCTGAACCATAACGTTGCCCTTGGAGTAAGCGTCCAGCCCTTAAAACACTGCTCTGAGGATGTGGGCTTCCCCTGCAGTAGTTTCTGGGCATAACCAGCCCATGGACCTCCTTGGGGTGAGACCCTGAGCCGCCACTTCCCAAGGGGTGATGAGCAGTGCATGTCTCAGAGCTGCACATTATGATTCATCCCTGGCGTGAGGGTGGCCTTGGGGGTCCCAGAATCTTCCCCACTGTGCAGGGGCCCTCAGACAGAGCCAGAGAAGTCTGGTGCCACAGGTGCCCCCAGGGGATGGTCCGAGGAAGGGGCTCCCCATAGTTACGCCCTGTGAATAGGGAGCTTGTACGCTGGGCTGTGGGCAAGGCCACATCCCTTAGGTAATAAAGGTCTTTTCCCCCCTACAGTGGGACCCAGGAGTCTCTGATAACTATCCCATGCCACCAGGCCAATGGTATTCAGGAAAGCCACTCAGGAGAACCCAATTTAGACCAGCCAGCAGAAGCTGTGACCATAGCAGAACAGTTTAAGGAAGAAATCTCATAAATCACCACTGTCTCTTTTTCTTTTCCATAAAAATTCTTTCTCCATCTTTTCGGTGCTTCTTAATTCAAGCAGCTTGACTTTAGAGAAAGCACAGGTCCTGTGAAGCCACTAATTTGCTGTGTGACTTTATGCAAGTCACTTACCTCACTGAGCCACCTCTGTTTCTTCATCTGTGAAATGTGCGTAACAGTAACACATTAGCCTACCTACCTCACAGGGCTGTTGTGAGGATCAAATGAAATAATTTATGTGAGAATACAGTATAATTGATAAATGGTTGTTATTATTTTGTGTCTACATATAAGGGAAAAAACCTTGGCTCTGGAATCAAGCTGACCTGGGTCTCAATTCTGGCTCCATCACTTGCTGTGTAACCTTGAACAAGTCCCTGGGCCTCCCTGATTTGTTTCCTCATCAGGTAACAACCCCACCTCCTAGTGTTCTGTGACTTGGTTGTGTATGTGAAAATTCCTAGCTAGGCCTGGCCCATAGGAGCTCAATAAATGTTTGCTCTTTTAGGAGTAATGATGGACTGTCACGCAGGAGACACCATGAGCATATAACAATTTAACAAGCCTTCTGGGGCACCTGGTGTGTGGTCCCTGAGGATGGGAACAGCCACAGATAAGTTTAGTCTGGAAGAGCTTAGAGGGCCACACAGTGTGCTGTGGGAACTTGGGGAAAGCAAGCTTAGTTCTCAGGGCATAATGGATGATCGAGCTGGGCCTTTAAGGGTAGGTTGGATGGTAACAAACTGAGCTAAGGAGGGCACCGTGGGCACTGGAAACGCCATGAGCCGAGGCCCGGGAGCCATGCAGGTGGGGCTGCACGCAGGGCGCCCGCACAAAGGGAGCCACAGGCAGTACACGCGGAGTCCTCACTGTGCACGCCTCCCTCAGGAGAGTGCAGCCACCTGCTCGGTGCAACAGAGAGATACTGAGCCCGCAGGCGGCACCATCCCAGAGGACCAGTGAGTCGGGGTGGGCTGGGAGACAGGCATGTGATTCTTGTCATGAGCCCCTAGCTGCCCGGAGCGAGACGCAGTGGTGGTCCGTGATCTCAACCGGACTCAAGTTTATTTAGCCTTTTGCACAGCTGAGAGCTTTGTCCCAACTAAAGGGCAATTCTGGGCACACGACCTTGTCAGCTCTCTGTTCCTCCCCGAGGCATGCAGAGGGATGGTCAGGGAGGGTGCTCTCCAGGGAACCCTAAGGCACTTTGGCGTGACCACTTGGTGAGACCTGCCACCAAACAGGGCCCCTGCATGCTGGAAGGCCAGCAGTAGCTGTCACCTCAGGCACCTCCTAAAGCTCTTTGCCCTTTTATGAAGGGCAAGCCTTCTGATGCCAGGTTCCGTCTTTGGGCCAGAGCTCCCTGTGCAGAGGTGGCCATGGCACCCCCCTTGCCAAGACCTCAGTGCCCTACACAGCCCCCCAGGCTAGGATGTGGGCACTCTGCTTTGTAAACTGCTACGTGGCCTAAAACATAGCACTTTTGTAACTGCACCTTTGTTCACCCCAAACTTCCAGCTTTCTTTTACAAGTTACTCCTAAAACAGGCTACTGTAAGTGGAGGCATAGCCAAGATCAGCCTAGGCCGATTTCTTATGTGTCCAGAGCACCAGCCCATCCCTTTCCTGAACTGTGGTCTGTTCACACTGACCACCTGAGTCTGCCTGTATCCCACGGGGCCCAGGGCTGGTTGGGCAGTTGGCAGGGAAATGAGACCCCGTGATCATCTTGCAGAGCAAAACCACCTTGATAACTGGCCCATCAAAGGGAGGGGCCCAGGCTTCTTTCCAGGCCTTGCGGGGTCCTGGCCCTGGCAGCTCCGTCTATCCAGACGGCCCTGTGACCTCAGTCCCCTTCAGAGCCTTCAGGACAGTGTGGCACCAGACAGCTATGGAGACAGTCTGGTGACATGCTCACCCCAGTCTGGGGCACAGGGACCAAGGGGGGCCCTGAAGAGAACAGTTGGCCTATGGAAACCAGAGGCTCACTGGGCAACCCCTGGTACCCAGAACCCCACCCGACACAAAGGACAACAAGACAAGCTCTGTGGTACCACTGCTTAGCTCTGACTTCTGGGCAGGGAGTACATGCCCAATCAGCTGTGTCTGACCTCACTGCCCCTCTCCTGGACCTATTTTCCACCAACTTCCCTGGCCCTCCCACCCCAATATATGTATTGGGGAGTATTTCAAGACCTTTATCAACATTTCCCAGTTAACTGACAGCCCTAGCGTGTTCTATCCCATTCTTCTGTCAGTCCCTCCCAAAAGCCTAGGTTCCCTTTTACTGAGGTGCTGGGTAAAGGCTCAGTTGAGTCACAAACCCTCTAGAGATCCTGCTGCATTGTGACATGGGTTCTCCCTTCCCAACCCCAATTAGTTCACTTTATAAATCCAGTACTGAATTTGCTTAAAAAAACACCCTTTTGTTTGGCATCTCATAGGTTGCCAAGCTCCTTCCTGTCCATAGTTCCATTTCACAGAACCAAAGAATGACCATGCCATGCCATTCTACACCTCGCCTGCTCTTTACTACTTTGTCTACATAGCAAACATCTGCTCATCCTTCAACACTCTGCATGAGCCTTGCCTCCTTGGCTCACCAAGTAGAGTTACTCCCAGCCCGCTTTGTACCACCCTGTATCTGGTGTGGACTTTTATCAGCATACTGCAGCTGTTCACAGGCAGTGTTGTGCTGGTAAATATTTAACAACTAGCTCTCATGGAAACGCACTGATCTGTAGCATCAGCCAATTTCCATGGTGTAAATACTCTCACAGTAGTCAATTTCAAGTCACCAACATGAAGTCACTGATCATCGGGGAAGAGAGGCACACAATGGGCTCTGGAGAGCCAGAGGGAACCTGCTCCAGCACACCTCCGTGTCTCCCGCTGAACCGCATGCTTCTGAGGGCAAGGGCTCTGGCTGGCTCTTTGTATCACCAGTGCCCAGCACACAGAAAGTGCTCAACATATGTTTGAGGGACCTCTGCCACCTGTGGAATATGACATTTTTACCTCCCTGATGTCCTCTCTTGTTCAAACTCCATCTTGCTCAAAAGTCTTGCTCAAACTTTTTCCTATAACACAAGAAAAAGTCCAAAGTTCCTGGCTCTTTATATACAGGCTTCAACCTACTTAAGAGCACAGATTCTGGAGTTAGACTGCCTGGAATCAAATCCTGGCTTTGCCACTTAATGGCTATGTGACCTCTGGCCAGTTACTTAACCTCTCTCTTTCCTTGTCTGTAAAGTTGTGGTAATAGTACCTATAACCCATAGGGCTGTTGTAAGGGTTTGATGAGGAATACATCTTCAGCTTTTTGAATAGGGCCAGGAGTATAGTAAGTGCTCTACTTACTACATTAATTACTACCATTACTATAATTATTACTATCATCATCATCATTATTTTCTGTCCTCATCTTTCATTGCTGTCTTACTTGCTCATGCCCTCAGTGTCCCCTGCATAATCCACATGGATTTTTAACTCCTGACCTTTGCCCAAGGCACTCCTACTGCTTAAGGCATCCCACTTCTCCTCTCCAGTGACCCAAACCCTGTCCATCCACAGTGGATACCCTTCTCACCCTCCACCACCCTCTCACTGAGCCCTTCCTCCTCTGCTCTTTCAGTGCCCTTCTGGTTGGCATCTCCAGGGGTCTGAGAATCAGATCTCAAATCACATGGTCTGTTTATTCACATACTCTTTTGAACACCTAACATATACCAACCCCAGGGCTGGGCTCTGAGAAAGCAAAGATGAACCCTGAACATTCCTGATCAGGGTGTGCAGTGGGGGAGAGAGACAGGTAAACAAATTCCAATAGGATGGGCAGTGCGAAGGTGGAAGTCTGTCACAGGTGGAGTGGACCACAGAGATAGGATAGCCTCAATGTTGACACCACTTTACAGTTTAACAAAGCACTTTGCTTTCTTTTACTCATTTAATCCTCCCAACAAGGCTCTGAGAGAAGCAACACAGGAGGGGCTTTTTTTTAATAGATGAGGATGAAACGACTTGCATGTGAACACACTGTGTGTAAGTACAGTGCCTGAACATAGTAGGCCCTTGGCTAATTATGAAATTGAATTATATGTCATTTAATTCAAATTAAGTGGCCAAGTCAAGGTGAGAACCCAGTCTGAATCCTCCTTCAGGATTATTTCCCCTCGGTTGTGAGGCCAAGGACAGAACCAGGTCTCCAAGTGCCAGGACTCTGATCCAGGCTTTTCCACAATGTTCCAGGTGACCTCGGGTAAATCACTTCACTAAGCTGGGCCAGAGAGCATCCTTGGTCGAAGGCAAAAAGGTAGAGTTCAGCTCTACCAGCTAGAAATCTCTTCTAGCCAGAGTTGGCTGGAAGAATGACCCTCCTAATTCTGGAGTTATGTGAGCAGAGACCAAAAAAATCCCTTGATGGGGCTGTCATGGGCTTCTAGCACTGGCCTGGCCCCACTTGTCTTCTGCCAGCCTTTTGTGCTGTGAACATAATACTTGGTGACAGAGCAGTCCTGGGATTTTTGTATTTTCCAGTATGAAATGCTGGACGTTATTAAGTGCTTCTGGAGCTAAAACAACCAGGCAAAGTGGAGTCACTCAGATGTCATGTCATACTACTAATATTCCCTTGAGTGAAGTCCGAAAGCTTTTGTGAGGATGAGGCTTATTCCACTGAAACATGGTGCTCCCCACCTCCTTAGAAGGGGAGGCAGATGAGACAAATCTCAGCATCCCCACATCATCATTCCTGAGCAAAGAAAGGGGCTTCCTTACTTGGCGGCTAAGAAAAAGGACTGTCAGAACGTGACATTCATTGGCTATTTTTGGCATAGAATCTGAGAATGCTGTCCTAGAAGGAAATTTGTAATTGACCATCAAAGGCGAAGAGGAAAGAGAACTGGCTTTCAGTCAAGCAGACCAGTCCAAATCCTGGCTCTGCCGTGTGACCTTGGCAAGCACCACCATCTCTCTCTGTCTCAATGACTTCATCTAGGAAGTGGGGATAAGAATACCTGCATTCCCTACCTCGTAGAGTGATTATAAGGATGAAGTGAGAAGTACATGGAGAGCGCCTGGCTCCCTCCTCTTGGCCCTGGACTTCGTGCTGTCCACACTGGATGGGGAGATCTCTCCTAAAGCAGGGACCACCTCTCACACCTCTATATCCCTGGCCTTCAGCACACTGCTTCCAACGGGAGCTCCTCAGTTCACATTTGTTGAATAAATGACTGAACTCCACCTCTTTACCCTTACCCATGAGGAAACAGGTCCAGAGTGGTGGAGGGACTTGTCCCAGTTACAGAGCCAGGGAGGACCCCAGGACCCTTGACTCCCAGCCCTCTCTCTCCCATACACTACGCCTTGTGCATGCCACATTTGGCAAAGCCCTCTTTGCACATTGGAGCCTTTCTTCTTCTTCTTCTTCTTCTTTTTTTTTTTTTTTTTGGAGCCTTTCTTCTTTCAGCCTCTTGGTTGGCGAGCAGCAGACTTGGAACAAGAACCCAGATCTGTCAGGCCCAAAGCCATGAGCTCATTTTATGAGGTGCACCAAAAGCTCAAGTGGGGCCTACGCAGCTTTTTAAATCTGTTTCCCAGCCGTGAGTTTAGCTAGTTCTGCAGGTGATGAGCATCCGTTGGGAAGATACCTCACCACCCTACCTCCCTGCATAAACCTGACATTGAACAGTGGCCAAAATCAGAGGCTGAAGGCCAAATGGCCTTGCCTGCTCCCCTTCAGTCGATCTTTGTTGCCAAAAGCAAAGAAACAGGACATACTCTCTTTCATCAATTCTAAGACATATTTTTTCACATTCCAACATCTCTGAAATCAGGCTGAGACTTAACAATTGATAGTATCTTTCAATTATAATTGGCATTATTTATTCTTATGTGGTAAAACATAAAATAAACTTGTGTCTTGAAATTGTCTTAGGTTAAATGAAATCCGACATTAACCAACAGAGGCAATGTCACTGCAGGTCTGCATACCCTTTCCCCTGGGCTAATTAGACCCTGGAAGCTTTGCCCCTGGCCCAACATCCTTATTTCACAGATAGGGAAAATGGCCAGGGCCACAAAGTCAATCAGTGGTAGGGCTGGGTCAACATCCTGTGAGCTGGACCTGCTCCTCCCCACCTCCTTTACTGTTATTAACACTTCTAATCCTCACCAGAGCCCTGTGAGACAGGAACAATTTACTCCCCCTATTTTCCAAGTGAATGCTATGGAAAGAATTTTGTTCCCCCAAAATTCATATGTAGAAGTTATATCCTCCAGTACCTCAGAATACAACTGTATTTGGGGGACTTCCCTGGCGGTCCAGTGGTTAAGACTCTGCGCTTCCACTGCAGTGGGCGCAGGTTCTATCCCTGGTCAGGGAACTAAAAGCCCGCATGCTGCATGGTGCAGCCAAAAAAAAAAAAAAAAGAATACAACTGTATTTGGAGGGTATTTAAAGAGGTAATTAAGTTAAAAGAGGTCATTAGGATGGACCCTAATCCTATATGACTGGTGTTCTTTTAAGAAGAGGAAACTTGGACAGAGACAGACATACGAGGGAAGACCATATGAAGACACAGGGAGAAGTTGGCCATCTGCAAGCCTAGGAGGGAGGCCTCAGAAGAATCCAATCCTGTTGATGCTTTGATTTTAGATTTCTAACCTCTAACACTTTGAGAAAATAAATTTCTGTTATTTAAGGCGCCCAGTCTGTGGTACTTTGTTATGGTAGCCCTAGCTGACTAGTACAGTGAAGAAGCTGAGGCACAGAGAAGTAAAGCAGCTAGGAAGAGGCTGAGGGAGGGTTTTGCACTCAGGCAGTCGGCTCTATAACCGATGCTCCAAACCACCACCTCCACCATGGAGAAGGCCTCATGGCTTCAGCCCCAAACAGTGCCACTACCGGAGCGGGCTTGTGCTTCTTGGCCCCCAGGCAGCCTGGTCAGCCTAGATGAGCTCGTGGCGGCTCCTCTGTCTCAGATTCCTCCAGCTGAGTGTGGTATGTCAAGCTGTGATAGGCTTGGGGCAGAGTGGAAAAGATGGACCACAGTGGTGGGGTTGAGAACAGAAAATACACACACACACCCAGACACACACATACCCCTTGTCTCCTAGAGCACTGTTCTTCCTCCTCTTCACGCTGCCTTGGAATTACACCATAAGGCAAACAGTCTAATGCTCAACGCTGGTGTGGATCCTGTCATTAAAAACCCAGTTCCAAGTAACAACTACCACTGGCCAAGCACCATGAGGAGTGTTATATGATCTCATCTAATCTTAACAAAAATCTGGGAAGTCACTATCATAACATTCATTTATAAGTGAAGATACTGAAGCCCATGTAGATTAAACAGCCCAAGGGAATGAAGCCAGAAAGTGGCAGAGCTAACTGCAGATCAAGTCTTTCTGATGCAGAAGCCCAGAGCCCTCAAGTTGCACAATACCCAGAGGCTCTGTTTGCACAAAATAATAGAATTCAATATGACAGCTGCTCCTTGGAGTTGTGCAGCACCCCAGAACTGTGAGGCTCCCCTTTCTCCAAACTCCTAGTGTTTCTTTTATTTTCCTTCTAGTTTTATTGAGATGTGATATAATTATACTGAGATAATTGACATACAGCACTGTATAAATTTAAGGTATACAGCATAATGACTTGACTTACGTATATCATGAAGTGATTGTCATAGTAAGTTTAGTAAACATCCATCATCTCAAATAGATACAGAATTAAAGGAAAGAAAAAAATGTTTTCCTTGGAATGAGAACTCAGGATTTACTCTCTTAACATTCAAATACAGCAATCAGCAACATCAATTATATTTATCATGTTGTACATTATATTCCTTATAACTTATTATTTATCTTATAACTGAAAGTTTGTACCTTTTGACTGCCTTCATCCAATTCCCCCTGCCCCCAGCCCCCGCCTGTGGTAACCAAAAACCTGATCTCTTTTTCTATGAATATGTTTTCAAAGCATAATTGAACTACAGTGTTATTTCCTGGTGCACAACATAGTGATTCAATATTTCTATACATTTCAAAATGATCACCATAATAAGCATAGTTATAATATGTCACCATACAAAGATATTACATAGTTATTGACTATATTCCCCACTCTGTACATTTCATAACCCTGACTCATTTATTTTGCAACTGAAAGTGTATTTCTTAATCTACCTCACATATTTCTTTCCTTCACCCACCCCCCGCCTGCTTCCCCTCAGGCAACCACCTGTTCATTCTCAGTATCCATAAGTCTGTTTCTGTTTTGTTATGTTTGTTCATTTGTTTTGTTTTTTAGATTCCACATATATGTGAAATCATACAATATTTATCTTTTTCTGTCTGATTTATTTCACTTAGCATAACCTGTAGCTCCATCCATGTTGTCACAAATGGCAAGATTTTATTCTTTTTATGGCTGAGTAATATTCTGTTCTATATGCATATAGATATAGATGGATAGATAGATCATTATTCCTTTATCCATTCATCTGTTGATGGGCACTGAGGTTGCTTCCTTATCTTAACTATTATAAATAATGCTGCAATGAACATAGGGGTGCATACATATTTTCTAATTAGTGTTTTCATTTGCTTTGGATAAATACCCAGGAGTGGAATTTCTGGATCATATTGTAGTTCTATTTTTAATTTTTGGAGCAATCTCCATACTGTTTTTTTTAAATTAATTTATTTTATTTTTGACCGCTTTGGGTCTTTGTTGCTGCACACGCTTTCTCTAGTTGCAGCAAGCGGGGGCTACTCTTCGTTGCGGTGCATGGGCTTCTCATTACGGTGGCTTCTCTTGTTGCAGAGCACGGGCTCTAGGCTCACGGGCTTCAGTAGTTATGGCACACAGGCTCGGTAGTTGTGGCGCACGGGCTTAGTTGCTCCGCAGCATGTGGGATCTTCCCGGACCAGGGCTTGAACCCATGTCCCCAGCATTGGCAGGCAGATTCCTAACCACTGCACCACCAGGGAAGCCCTTCCATACTGTTTTACATAGTGGTTGCACCAATTTACATTCCCAGCAACAGTGCACAAGGGTTCCCTTTTCTCCATATCTTGGTCAACACTTGTTATTTATTGTCTTTTTGATAATAGCCATTCTAACAGGTGTGAGGTGATATCTCATTGTGGTTTTGATTTGCATTTCCCTGATGATCAGTGACACTGAGCATCTTTTCATGTGCCTGTTGGCCATCTGTATGTGTTCTTTGGAAATATGTCTGTTCAGATCCTCTGCCCATTTTCCAATTGGGCTGTTTATATTTTTGATGTTGTGTTGTATGATTTCTTGGTATATTTTGATATTTATTTTTATTTATTTATTTATTTAATTTGGCTGCGTCGGGTCTTAGTTGCGGCACGCGGGATCTTCATTGAGGCATGTGGGATCTTTCGTTGTGGTGCGCAAGCTTCTCTAGTTGTGGCCTGTGGGCTTCTCTCTAGTTGTGGCATGAAGGCTCAGTAGTTGTGGCACACAGGCTCCAGAGTGCTTGGGCTCAGTAGTTGTGGCATGCAGGCTCTCTAGTTGTGTCGCACGGGCTCTAGTTGCAGCGCGCGGGCTTAGTTGCCCTGTGGCATGTGGGATCTTAGTTCCCGACCAGGGATCAAACCCGCATCCCCTGCATTGGAAGTCAGATTCTTAACCACTGGACAACTAGGAAAGTCCCTCTTGGTATATTTTGGATATTAACCCCTTATTGAATGTCTCATTTGCAAATATCTTCTCCTATTCAGTAGGTGGCGTTTCATTTTGTTGATAGTAGTTTCCTTCACTTTGCAAAAGCTTTTTAGCTTGATGTAGTTTTCATTTGTTTATTTTTTGTTTTTACTCCCTTGCCTGAGGAGACATATCCAAAAAAAAATTACTAAGACCGATGTCAAAGAGCTTACTGCCTGTTTTCTTCTAGAAGTTCTATGGTTTCAGGTCTTACATTTAAGTCTTTAATCCATTTTGAATTTATTTTTGTGCGTGGTGTGAGAGAGTAATCAAGTTTGATTCTTTTGCATGTACCTGTCCAGTTTTCCCAATGTCATTTATTGAAGAGATTGTCATTTCCCATTGTATATTCTTCCCTCTTTTGTCATCCATTAAATGTCCAGGTAAGTGTGAGTTCATTTCTGGGCTCTTTATTTTGTTCCATTGATCTTATGCCAGTACCATACCATTTTGATTATTGTAGCTTTGTAGCATAATTTGAAATCTGAGCACACAGTACCTCCAGCCTTGTTCTTTCTCAAGACCGCTTTGGCTATTCAGGGTCTTTTGTGTTTCCATACAAATTTTAGAATTTTTTTTTCTAGTTCTGTGAAAAATGTCATTGGTATTTTGATAGGAATTTCATTGAATCTGTAGATTGCCTTGGGTAGTATGGTCATTTTAATAATATTAATTCTTCCAATCCATGAAAACAGTAGCTCTTTCCAGCTGTTTATGTTGTCTTCAATTTCTTTCATCAGTGTCTTATAGTTTTCAGAGTACAGATCTTTTACATCCTAAGTTAGCTTTATTCCTATGTATTTTATCCTTTTTGATATGATAGTAAATGTGATTGTTTTTTTAATTTCCCTTTCTAATTGTTTGTTGTTAGTGTATAGTATAGACATGCAACAGATTTCTGTATATTAATTTTGTATCCTGCAACTTTACCGATTTCATTGATGAGTTCTAGTAGTTTTTTTGGTGATGTCTTTAGGATTTTCTGTGTATAGTATCATGTTGTCTTCAAGCAGTGACCATTTTACTTCTTCCTTTCCAATTTGGATTCTTTTTGTGTCTCTTTCTTGGCTGACTTCTGTGGCTAGGACTTACAATACTACATTGAATAAAAGTGGTGAGAGTGGGCATCCTTGTCTTGTTCCTGATCTTAGAGAAAATGCTTTCAGCTTTTTACTGTTGAGTATGATATTAGCTGTGGGCTCGTCATATATGGCCTTTATTATGTTGAGGTAGGCTCCCTCTATACCCACTTTATTGAGAGTTTTTACCATAAATGGATGTTGAATTTTGTCAAAGCTTTTCTGCATCTATTGAGATGATCATATGATTTTTTTCCTCAATTTGTTAATGTAGTATATTACATTGATTGATTTGCAAATATTGAACCATCCTTGCATCCCTGGGATAAATCCCACTTGATTATGGTGTATGATTCTTCACTGTACTGTTGAATTTGGTTTGCTAGTATTTTGTTGAGGATTTTTACATCTATCTTCATCAGTGATATTGGCCCATAATTTTCCTTTTGTCTGATATCTTTGTCTGGCTTTGGTATCTGGGTGATGCTGGCTTTTAGAATGAATTCAGAATTGTTCTTTCCTCTACAATTTTTTGGAATACTTTCAGAAGGAGCAGTGTTAACTCTTCTCTGAATATTTGGTAGAATTCACCTGTGAAGCCGTCTGGTCCTGGACTTTGGTTTGTTGGGAGTTTTAAAATTACTGATTCAGTTTCATTACTGGTAATTGATCTGTTCATATTTTCTATTTCTTCCTGGTTCAGTCTTGGGAGAGTGTACCTTTCTAAGAATTTGTCCATTTCTTCTAGGTTGTCCATTTTGGGGGAGTATAATTCTTCATAGTAATCTCTTATGACCCTTTACATTTCTGTGGTGTTGGTTGTAAATTCTCCTTTTTCATTTCTGATTTTATTGATTTGGGCCCTCTTTTTTCCTTGATGAGTCTGCCTAAAAGTTTATCAATTTTGTTTGCCTTTTCAAAGAACCAGCTCTTGGTTTTATTTATCTTTTCTACTGTTTTTTAGTCTTTTTTTCATTTATTTCTGCTCTGATCTTTATGATTTCTTTCTACTAACTTCAGAATTTGTTTGTTCTTATTTTTCTGCTTACTTTAGCTGCAAGGTTAGGTTGTTTATTTGAAATTTGTCTTGTTTCCTGAGGTAGGCTTGTGTCACTATAAGAACTGTTTTTGCTGTGGCCCAGAGATTTTGGATCATTGTGTTTTTGTTTTCATTTGTCTACAGGTATTTTTTTATTTCTTCTTTGATTTCTTCAGTGATCCATTAGTTGTTTAGTAGCATATTGTTTAGCCTCCATGTGTTTATGTTTTTTGCGATTTTTTTTTCTTATAGTTGATCTCTAGTCTCATAGTGTTATGGTCAGAAAAGATGCTTGGTATGATTTCAATCTTCTTAAATTTACTGAGGCTTGTTTTGTGGCCTAGGATGTGCTCTATCCTGGAGAATGTTCCATGAACACTTGAAAAGAATATATTCTGCTGCTTTAAATCCATTTGGTCTAATATATTATTTAAGGCCTGTGTTTCCTCATTTTCTGTCTGGATGATCTGTCCATTGGTGTAAGTGGGTGTTAAAGTCCCCTACTATTATTGTGTTACTGTTGATTACTCTCCTTTTATGGATGTTAGCATTTGCCTTACATATTGAGGTGGTCCTATGTTGGATGCATATATATTTACAATTGTTATATCTTCTTCTTGGATTGATCCCTTGATCCTTATGTAGTATTCTTCTTTGTCTCTTGTAACGGTCTTATTTTGAAGTCTATTTGCCTCATATAAGTATTGCTACTTTGACTTTCTTTTTTTTATATATATAAATTTATTTATTTATTTATTTATTTATGACTGCTTTGGGTCTTTGCTGCTGCACGTGGGCTTTCTCTAGTTGTGGTGAGTGGGGGCTACTCTTCGTTGCGGTGCACGGGCTTCTCACTGTGGCGGCTTCTCTTGTTGCGGAGCATGGGCTCTAGGTGTACGGGCTTCAGTAGTTGTGGCACACAGGCTCAGTAGTTGTGGGTCACGGGCTCTAGACCACAGGCTCAGTAGTTGTGGCGCACGGGCTTAGTTGCTCCGTGGCATGTGGGATCTTCCCAGACCAGGGCTCGAACCCGTGTCCCCTGCATTAGCAGGTGGATTCTTAACCACTGTGCCACCAGGGAAGGTCCTACTTTGACTTTCTTTTTATTTCCATTTGTGTGGAATACCTTTTTCAGTCTGTATGTGTCTCTAGATCTGTGATGAGTTTCTTGTAGGCAGCAATTATATGGATCTTGTTTTTGTATCCATTCAGCCTGTCTGTGTCTTTTGGTTGGAGCATTTGGTCTATTTACATTTAAGGTAATTATCAATATGTATGTTCTTACTGCCATTTTGTTAATTGTTTTAGATTTGTTTTGTAGGTCTTTTTTCCCCTTTCTTCTTTTGTTCTCTTCCCTTGCGATTTGATGACTATCTTTAGTGTTATGCTTGGATTCCTTTTTCTTTTTTGTGTGTATATCTATTATAGATTTTTGTTTTGTGGTTACCGTGAGGTTTTTATATAGCAGTCTATATATATATATACATGATTGTTTTAAGTTGCTGGCCCTTGTTCTGGTCAGTTGCCATGCCCTGCCTTGTGTGGAGGCTGCCAGCTGCTGATGGGCAAAGCCAGGTCATGAAGCAGCTGCCTACAGAGCCTCAGGGGTCCCAGGGCTAGTACTGGCCCATTGGTGGGCAGAGCCATGTGCTGGGTGGGTGGTTACAGGACTGGGGTTCCCAGATCTAGTGTTGGCCTGCTGGTGGACGGGGCCAGTTCCTGACATGGCTGGCTGCTGGGTCTGGGGTACCCCAGAGCTAATGTTGGCCCACTGGTGAGTGGGACTATATCCCAGGGCAGCTGGCTTAGGGGTCCAAAATGTCTCAGTGCTGGTGTTGGCCTGATGATTGGCAGGGACAGTGCCCAGGGGAATCCCAGAGCTAGTGCCTGCCCACTGGTAGGCAGAGTGAAGTCCTCAAGGTCTCTGGCTGCAGGGCCCTGGGGGTCCCAGAGCTGGTGTTAGCCCATTGGTGGGCAAGACTGGTTCCTGACACCGTTGGCTACAGGGTCTATGGTGTCCTGTAGCTTGTGTCAGCCCACTTGTGGGTGGTGCCAGATCCCAGGGCAGCTGGCTGAGGGGCCCAAGTTGTCTCAGAGCCGGTGTTGGCCTGATGGTGTGTTGGGCAGGTCCAAGTGCTAATAAGCTAGAGGGAGAATCCCAAAATGGCACTTGCCAGTATCAGTGTTCTCATGGTAGAATGAGCTCCCCAAAATAGCTGCCACCAGTGTCTACGTCCCCAAGGGTGAGCTCTAGTTGCCTCTTGACTCTCTGGGAGAGAGATCAGGAGGTGGGTTTAACCCAGGCTCCTTTCAAATTTCTGCTTCTGCTCTGGGTCCCAGAGTGTGTGAGATTTTCTATGCATCCTTTAAGAGTGTAGTCTCTACTTCCCACAGCCCTCTGGCTCTCCCAAAAGCAAGGCCTGCAGGCCTTCAAAGCCAAATGTTCTGGGGACTCACCTTCCTGGTGTAGGAACCCTGGGCTGGGGAGCCCCATGTGGGGCTTGGACCCCTCAGTCCTTGGAAAGAACCTCTGCAATTGTAATTACCCTTCCATTTGTGGGTCACCCACCCAGGGGTATGGGTCTTGACTATCCCACATCTCCACCCTCCTACCCATCTCACTGTGGTTCTTTCTTTATATCTTTAGTTGCAGAAGATCTTTTCTGCCAGTCTTTCAGTCTCTCTCATCAGTAGTTACTCTGTAATTGTAGTTTTGGTGTCCCTGTGAGAGGAGGTGAGCTCAGGGTCTTCCTCCTCTGCCATCTTGGCCACCCTCTGCCTCCCAACCTTGTAGTGTTTCTAATCTAAGGATGTAGATGCCACTTCCTAAGCCCCTGTGGGTTATGCACTGTTAGGACTGGGGGCATAGACCTCAGCCTGTCCTCCTGGCTGTCACTGCCCATTGGGGAAGACAGGAAAGGAAGCAAAGAATTTCTAATAGTGAGATCATTGCAATATTAGAAGGACAAAGGTGAGAGGGGTGAGGGAGAGTTGAGAGAATTAGGGACCATGTTGGAGAGGAAACAGGGAACAGTCAAAGATACCTCACCTAGGGGCTTCCCTGGTGGCGCAGTGGTTGAGAATCTGCCTGCCAATGAAGGGGACACGGGTTCGAGCCCTGGTCTGGGAGGGTCCCACATGCTGCGGAGCAACTAGGCCAGTGAGCCACAACTACTGAGCCTGCGCGTCTGGAGCCTGTGCTCCGCAACGAGAGGCCGTGGCGGTGAGAGGCCCGCGCACTGCAATGAAGAGTGGCCCCCGCTCGCCGCAACTGGAGAAAGCCCTCGCACAGAAACGAAGACCCAACACAGCCAAAAATAAATAAATAAATAAATAAAAAATTTAAATGTCAGTTTAAAAAAAAAGATACCTCACCTAGGAAGACACCCTTATGATGGGTATTGAAGGATGAGTAGAAGTTTCCTAGGCAGACAAGGCAAGGAAGGGCATTTTATCCATAAAGGACATCATGTACAAGTAATAATAATAGCTAATATCAATTAAGTACTCATTATGTGTCAGGCATGATGCTGGGCACTGTACTTGCATTATTTCATTCAGTCCTCACAACAACACTATGCGATAGGTACTATAACCAGTTTTACAGATGATGAAACTGAGGCTCAGAGAAGGTGATTAACTTGCTCAAAGTCACACAGCTGTTAAATAGTAGGACCTCAAAAGCCTGTGTTCTCACCACTACCACGTTACCATCTGTACAGAAACCTGGAGTTGAGAGTTAATAAAAGAAGTTTAATGTTTCCTTTATAATTTCTCTGATTTTTCCAACTGTGATTAATGGTTATCAGTTCTTTCTCCAGCCTTTTCTATCCAGAGAGTAGGGGGAGTTTCATGTCTTAGGACACAGTGGACTCATGTGGCAATGAGATGGGGCAAGAGAAGATGTGCCCAGAGCTTGTTTACATTTGGAAGTTTCTAGGACCTTGTGAAATTTTCAATATTTTTTTGCTTTGCCTTAAAGAAAATCCAGACAAACTGGAAAGCATTTCCTCTCCAATGGCCTCACCATTTTAATAAAAGGAAGGAAGATCCATTTAGTGAATTCTGTCCAAGTTGACTTGGTGCCCTGCTGGCCAGAGGCCCCAGCTTGAGTTTAGAGTGTTTTGTTCTGCTGTTTTTGAGGACTGGGTTAGCAAAATACATCCCAAGATTGTTTGTCTGTTTTTCCCTGTTGCCTCATGACTCCCAGACAAGACTTGCCAAAACTCACTCTCCCACCAGCATTCTCAAAGAAGGCCTCTTTGGGGTGAGATGTAAGACAGACTTAAGAAAGGCTCAAAGTGCATGAAGGCTTTTTCAAATGTTCCATGCACAGGCAGTGCGGCTGGTGTATGAGAGCAGGGCTGGGAATCACAAGTCCTGGGATCTGGCCTTGGGTGTTTCTCTCACTTGCTTTGTGATGTGAGTAGGTCCCTCCGCCTCTCTGGACTTGTTTCCTTGTGTGTGAAAGAGTTGGGTCAGTTACTCATTCAACAAACTTGAACAAAGGACCTTCCACATACAGGTACCATGTTGAGGGTTGGGGATACTGAGGCATGAGATGTGGTCCCTGTTTCAGCACAGCTTCCAGGCCGCTATTGGGAGCAACTAGTAAAGGGGGCAAAGAGGAGAGAGAGGAAGCTTCCCTCCCTGGTTGGAGAGGCAGGTGGGGTCAGGGACAAAATCTAGGAAGTACTTCAAACGGCAAGTAGGGGACTTCCCTGGTGGCGCAGTGGTTAAGAATCCACCTGTCAATGCAGGGGACACGGGTTCAAGCCCTGGTCCGGGAAGATCCCACATGCCACGGAGCAACTAAGCCTGTGCACCACAACTACCGAGCCTGTACTCTATAGCCCACGAGCCACAACTACTGAGCCCGCGTGCCACAACTACTGAAGCCCACATGCCTAGAGCCCGTGCTCCACAACAAGAGAAGCCACCGCAATGAGAAGCCCGCACACCACAACTAAGAGTAGCCCCCACTCACTGCAACTAGAGAAAGACTGCGCTCAGCAAGAAAGACACAATAGGGCTTCCCTGGTGGCGCAGTGGTTGAGAATCTGCCTGCTAATGCAGGGGACACGGGTTCAAGCCCTGGTCTGGGAAGATCCCACATGCCACGGAGCATCTAGGCCCGTGAGCCACAACTACTGAGCCTGCGCGTCTGGAGCCTGTGCTCCGCAACAAGAGAGGCCGCGATAGTGAGAGGCCCACGCACCGCGATGAAGAGTGGCCCCCGCTTGCCACAACTAGAGAAAGCCCTCGCACAGAAATGAAGACCCAACACAGCCAAAAGTAAATAAATTAATTTTTTTTAAAAAAACACAATACAGCCAAAAATAAATAAATAAACTTATTAAATGAATAAATAAATGGCAAGTAGAGTTTGCTAGAGTCAGAAATTAGGGAAAGGCACTCCAGCAGAGCCCAGGCTCTGAGACTGGAAAGAGCAAGACTGCCTTTAAAACAGAGGCACTAAAAAAAGGGGTGGCTGGGAATGGTTAAGGGTCTGGGCAGACCGCCTGGCTTCAAGTCCTGGCTCTACCACTTGCTGACTATGTGACCTTTGGCAAAGTATTTCACCCCCCTGAGCCTAATTTCCTCATCAGACAACTGGGGATAATAACCACACTCACCAGATAGGGTTCTGTAAGTGTTAGATAAGTCAATGCACATAAAACGCTTAGAACAATGATTGGCACCTTTTACACACTCAATGGATGATAATTATCAATATTGCTATTTTTATTAGTCGAGGCTAGAGACTAGAGTCTAGGCTAAGGGGATAGACTAAAATATACACTGGGACCAGAATATGAAGGGTTTTGTGTGTTAGGGTCATTCAATTTAATCACTGAGTGTTTCCTATGTATCTGGCACTGGGGATTCAGTGCTAAACCAGAGACATACCCTGCCTCTAAGTCATTGCCACAGGGAAGGGCTGCCAGGCAGTGCTGAGGGAGGGAATCAGCAGATGTTGAATGTAGTAGAAGCAATCCATGCTGGTATGTGCCTTTCATCATCATGCAGCCATTACATAACAAGAAAAGGGCCCTGCCCTGATGGAACCTGCATTCAAACATGGAAAGATACCCCATCTTATAATTCCACATGGCACAGTTGTGACCAGGCACAGGCAGTGAACAAGACGTTCCCTAGGGTTCAGGGGACAATAAAATGGAAATAAACATTAAGAACAACATGAGCTAGATCACAGTTAGAAAGTCAGGTCCACTCCTCTTCAGCTAGGAACAGCCTATGGGAGACCTCTCTCTGTGTATCAGAGGCCATTTTCCACCCCACCCAGAGGTCCTATTCAGCCTGTGTAGCCTGCTCTGAGTGCCAGCCCCCAGCAAGAGACCCAGACAGACAGCTGGTCTTTACCTTGCCTACTTCAAGCGTATCTTTCACATTGATTTTCTCTCTTGTACTTAACTGTCCTCTACAATTTTCACAAAGAATCATCACTCTCCTTAAAGGAGAGACTTACCCTCTGGGTTCAAGGTATCCAGGCCCTTAGGAAAACAGATGATAAAATGATTGTAGCAGAAGCTGCTGGTTGTCCCTTAGTATCCATTTTGCCCCACTCCTTTCTGTAATAGGAGCTCATGAATTTGTCCACTCAGAAGAAAGACCATATTTTCCAGCCTCCCTTGCAGCTAGCTGTGGCCATATGACTAAAATCTGACCAACGGGATGTGAGGAGAAGTGGTGTGGGTAACTTCTGGGACGAGTCTCTAAAGTGAGGGAGTGTGCCCCTCTTTGTCCCTTCCTTCTTTTTTTTTTTTTTTTTTAAAGAGTTGCACTCAGTGCTACAACTTCTTTTTTTTTTTAATTTATTTATTTTATTTATTTTTATTTTTTGGCTGTGTTGGGTTTTCATTTCTGTGCGAGGGCTTTCTCTAGTTGTGGCAAGCGGGGGCCACTCTTCATCGCGGTGCGCGGGCCTCTCACCGCCGCGGCCTCTCCCGTTGTGGAGCACAGGCTCCAGACGCGCAGGCTCAGTAGTTGTGGCTCACAGGCCTAGCCACTCCGCGGCATGTGGGATCTTCCCAGACCGGGGCACGAACCCGCGTCCCCTGCATTGGCAGGCGGACTCCCAACCACTGCGCCACCAGGGAAGCCCTGTCCCTTCCTTCTTCATGCTGGCTGGCACGGCAGACACACAGCAGGAGCAGCCGCCATGAACCATGATGTGACGGCCACATGCTGTAACTTCTGGGACGAGTCTCTAAAGTGAGGGAGTGTGCCCCTCTTTGTCCCTTCCTTCTTCATGCTGGCTGGAACGGCAGACACACGGCAGGAGCAGCCGCCATGAACCATGATGTGACGGCCACATGCTGAAGACGGTGGAGCCACAATATGGAAGGAGCTTGGGTCACGGACACCATGGGGTGCTGTATCAGCCCAGACTGACAACCTCACATACAATTCTATGAGGGAGAGCATGTCAGCTTTATTGAAACCACTGTTTGTTTATTTTCACTTGTAGCCAAACCTAATCAAAACAAATATTTCCACCTCATCCATAAAAGAGAAACACATAGAAGAACAAGGAATTGTTTCATTACACCAAGCCAAGCTATGTGTCAAGATCCCCTTTCTGAGACTGGTCTTGCTGACCCAAGCCTGGGGCTGAGTGAGCCCATAAGGAGCTCTGATGCTCCAGCTTTACTCTTGCCCCTGGGTTGGCTCAGTTCTCCTGCCAGGGGCCAAAGCTTTGTCCTAAACCCCAGCTTCCTTGCCTGGGTCCAGAAAACTACCCAGCTCTGTCAGTCTCTCTGTCTACATTCTGGCCCCTGGACCCAGCTACCTAGTTGCAAGTTGAGGTCCCTATGAAGTTGTTCATAGGGACAACTTCCCTGGAATTTCCCTTGCCACCTGCTACGTTATAGGCCTTGTGGGTGAGGTATTTTCAGGAGGAATTGGGGAGGCTCTTTGACATACGTCACAGAAGTGGTGCCTGAAGAGTTCAAGCTCTTTTGGCAAATCTGGCATTTGGCAGTTACAGCCTCAGTTGCCTTCATTTTCCCAAATATTAAATCTCATATTGGTCCTCATCTATCCCCTAGCTTACATTCAGATTTATGTAATCATCATGTTCCTCTGATAGAGGAAGACCCTCACTCTTCCCATGATGTCTGGTGCAGCTTGGATCCACCTGTGAACTCTCTGTGTTCGTGAACTTCACAGGAAGGGGCCTAAGATGCCAAAGGCTCATGCGAGAAGATGCAATAACAATCATCTCCAAAGGGGCTGGGGCGGAGGAAGCATTAGCGAGCTCTGGTCTTCATTCTCCTTACACGGTACCTATAATGAGATGTGCGTTGTCATAGCAATGAAGGGCTGGGAGTTGGACAATGGGAGAAGATTGTATCATGATGCTATGAAAGATGAGATGTTTGAGACATAGATAGTGTGATCAAAATATACCCCCACTGACCTCAGTGGGGGATGTCCAGAGCTTATTCCTATGATGTCACTACCCTCTGCAGAGACTCCTACAACTGTGCCCAGCCCCATGCTCCAGTTTGGACTCCAGAAGCTAGTGCCACTGAGGGCCGATTCAATCTACACTTTGGCCCCTGGACCCATCTATCCAATTGTAGAAGTTCTGGGCAATGTTCCAAAGCAGGTCCCCTGTCTGTACCTCGCCCTCCTCTCCATGTTGACCTACCACTGAGGCCTCTGCATGTCTCTGAGTCAGACCCAGGAAGAGAGAGCCTTTACATATGAACTTCATTCTTTCTCTTTATTTATTACAATGTACCAAATCTTCCCAAATCTTTAGGATCTGGCTCAAATGGCCCCTTCTCCAGGAAGCTTTCCTTAGTCCCCTCTACCCCAAACTCGTATTGTTATTATTAATAACAACAATAATAATATTTCATTAAGCCCTTACAAAGAGCCAGGCACCATGCTGTTATTTACAAACATAATCAATCAGTTGAATCCTCACAACGTCTTTCTGAGATAAGTGTTACCTCCATTCTATAGATCAAAAAACTGAGGCTGAGAGGGGTGAAGTGCTATGCACATGGTCCGAGAGCTGGTAAGTGACTGAGTCGGGATTCGAGCTCAAGTGTGGTCACTAATCACTGCACTGTACTGTCCCACTGAAAGTGAGCACATATTTCTTGGAACTGCCCTGGCTCTTTACCTGGACTCTCCTAGGGTGGGATAATTTCCTGATCCACTCCAGATCTGGCAGCCTAGGGCTCTGGGATCATTAGAAGGCACGGCAAAGGGGACACAGAGACTTCTTGGTGACTCTCTAGGAAGAACCGCCAGGGCCTCTGTTGCTGGGTTCTTTTCTAAAAGTGTCCTCCCCCACTCAGCCCTTGATGCAGGGTGCAGCTTTAGAATTCCTGGACTCAGCTTCTGAGTATTGTTGTTTGCAGGAGCAAGTCAGCAATTTGTGGTTTCCACACAATGGCTCTGTGTTCTGTTATAGAACTGGGCTTGTTTGCATTTCCATCATCGGACAGGGCACAGGCCCGGGTCTGTCCTACCCTTTTGCCTGGTGACCCAGAGCTATTCTGTGGTCAGGTCATCTGCCCCAACCCTTCAGAGTGGAGAACACAGGACAGGGCAGAAGGCCCAGCTCTATTATCACAAAGATAAAACCCAAACAAAACTGGACTTCCTGCCCAGAGAAGGGATCGTCATGATACCTGTTCTTTTAAATGTGCCTTTTGGTACTTTAAAGGGGAAAAGTGGGTTTAAATCCAGGGTGGCAGTGTTGATAAGAGGGTAGGGAAACAAGTACGCTTATATACTATCGGTGGGGTATAAACTAATGTGATCTCTTTGAAGGACAAGTTGGTACTATTTATTGACATTTCAAACGTAAAAACACTTTAATGCAGCACTTCAAGTTCTAGAAATTTATCTTTCAGATATTCTTGTACATTATGCAAAGATATATGTACAAGATGTTTACTCTTGTATATATTATAGCAAAAAATGTTAGTAATCTAAATGACCATCATTTGGGGACTTACTAAATAAATAAATTATCGTTAAACCACACAATGGAACATTTTGCTGCCATTTTAAAAAAGAAGTAGATATGTATGGGCCTAAATGAAACATTCTCTGAGATGTACTGTTAAATTAAAACAGCAAGATTCCGGGGGTGCAGTGGGGGAAGGTGGATGTGAAAAAAGGTGTGTGTGTCGGAACCCTCCAACACTGTTGGTGGGAAAGTAAATTAGTGCCGCCACTATGGAAAACAGTATGGAAGTTCCTTAAAAAACTAAAAATAGAGCTACTATATGATCCAGCAATCCTACTCCCGGGCATATATCCAGAAAAGACAAAAACTCTAATTCGAAAAGATACACACACCCCACTGTTCATAGCAGCACAATTTACAATAGCCAAGACATGGAAGCAACCTAAATGTCCATCAACAGATGAATGGATGAAGATGCGGTACATGTATACAATAGAATACTACTCAGCCATGAAATAATGCCATTTGCAGCAACATGGATACACCTAGAGATTATCACACTAAGTGAAGTAAGTCAGAAAGGGAAAGACAAATACCATATGATATCACTTATATGTGGAATCTAAAAAAATGATATGAATAACTTATTTATAAAACAGAAATAGACTCATAGACATAGAAAACAAACTTATGGTTACCAAAGGGGAAAGGGAGATGTGGGAGGGATAAATTAGGAGTTTGGAATTAAGAGATACACACTACTATATATAAAATAGATAACCAACAAGGACCTACTGTATAGCACAGGGAACTATATTCAATATCTTGTAATAAACTATAATGGTAAAGAATCTGAAAAAGAATATATATATATATATATATATATATATATATATATATGAGAGAGAGAAGTGAATCACTTTGTTGTACACTTGAAACATTGTAAATCAACTGTACTTCAATTTAAAAATTTTAAAACTTAAAATTAAAAAAATTTTTTAAAGATACACAGAAATATTTTTTTTTAAAGGTGTGTGTATATGTACACATATAAAACAAAATTCTGGAAAGATGGTAGGAAACCATCAACAATGATTACTTGAGTAAAGGGCCTGAGATTCTGGAGTAGGAGGGAGACTAACTTTTCAGTGACTACCAGTTTGAACTGGTTTGACTTTTTTTACCCATGTACTTATATTACTTTTATTTTAAAAGTATTCACGTTAGAAAAAAATATATTTTTATCTAAGCCAAACCCTGCTCTTCTAAACTGTTTCAAAGTCGTCCTCAATTTTTCCCATAAACTGAGCTGCTACTGTGTCAAGCACTATGCTCTATGCTTTATTTAAAGTTCTGCTTTACATATATTTTTGTGTATGAGGTAAGTAAGGATCAGTATCTCAATTTTATAGCTGAGGAAACAAAAGATTTAAGGAAATTAAGTAACTTCCTGTGATGGTTAATTTTATGTGCCAACTTGGCTAGACTACAGTATCCAGTTTTTTAATTAAACATTAATCAAATCTAAGTGTTGCTGTCAAGGTATTTTGGACAATCAATTAGCTTTTATAATATGTTTATTTATTTACTTATTTTTAATTTTTTTAATCTATTTTTGGCTGCAATGGGTCTTCATTACTGTGTGCGGGCTTTCTCTAGTTGTGGCGAGCAGGGGGCTACTCTTCATTGCGGTGTGCGGTCTTCTCATTGCAGTGGCTTCTCTTATTGCAGAGCACAGGCTCTAGGCATGCAGGCTTCAGTAGTTGCAGCACGCGAGCACAGTAGTTACAGCAAGCGGACCCTAGAGCACGTGGGCTTCAGTAGTTGTGGTGCATGGGCTCAGTAGTTGTGGCTCGTGGGCTCTAGAGCACAATCTCAATAGTTGTGGTGCATGGGCTCAGTTGCTCTGCAGCATGTGGGATCTTCCTGGACCGGATCGAACCCGTGTCCCCTGAATTGGCAGGCAGATTCTTAACCACTGTGCCACCAAGGAATTCCTAGTTGACTTTTAGATAAAGGAGATTATCCTTGATAATCTGCATAGGCCTGATCCAATAAGTTAAAAAAGCCTTGTGTGCAAAAATGAGGTTTCCTAGAAGAGGAAGAACTTCACCTATGGACTGCTGCTTCAGCTCCTACCTGACAGTTTCCAGCCTCTTGGTCTGCCCTACAGATTCCAGACTTGCCTGGCCAGCCCCTACAATCCCAAAAGCCAATTACTTGCAACCAGTCCCCTGACCCTTCTCTCTCTTTTCTCTCATTCTCTCTCTCTCTATCTATATATACATATATATGTATTTTTTTCCTCCTAAAGGCTTTGTTTTTGTTTCTTTGGTAGAATCCTGACTGATACACTTCCTGAGATCACAGGGCTAATAATTGATACAAATGGAGTTCGAATCTAGGTCCATCTGACTTTAGAACATTTGAAGTCAGAGTGAGCATGACAAAGCCTAAGTGGGTTCATGTCACAGCTTATGTGAATCCTTTCATTGAATCTATCATATACCAGAATAAAAATTCCTAGCAGGACTATGTTTGTCAAATCTGTTTTGGTTGCAAGCAACAGAAGATGCAACTCAAAATGGCTTAAGAAAAATTAAGGGGGCAGCGGCAGTGTGTGGATTTATGCCTCATGTACTGGAGAAGTTAAGAGAAGTTCTGGTTTCACCAGGAATAGTTTCTCTCCCTCCAACTCTCACCTTTGCTTTCCTTTTTTGTTTTTTTAATTTGTAATCCCTTTCTTGGTCATGCTGTCCCTTCATGGTGGCAAGATGGCTGCTGTAGCTCCAGCCTGCACACTCCTAGGTCCAGTCCTAGGGAAGAAAAGAACTCATTTCTCCCATATCTCAAGTGTAAGTTGTAGGGAAAACTGAGCTCTGGGGGCTCTGATTGGTCTGATGTGGAGATGTGTCACTACTATCAGTGATGTGCCAAGCATCAGTCGCTCTGGGTCTGAACTGTGTATGGGGATGGGGCCTGCCTACCCAACCAACATGGACTGAGAATAAGGTGGAGTAGATTCCTGAATGGAAATCAGGGGGTGTTACTAGAAGTAGGTGAATGAATGCTAAGCAGTCCAGAATGTCCATTTCAGTGACGTCCACGGTCAGACTCACCTGGCCCCTACCCCACTCCTCCTCCTACCCTATACAACCTACACTCCAGTTTTACCCAGACACTTGCCATTCCTTCAATGTACCCCAAACTCTCTTTTCTCTGTGCTTTTTGCCTACTATTCTCTCTGCTTAGAATGCCATGCCTTGTTATCCTCCATCCTGAAAAAGGTAACCTTTTCTTTAAGACCATTTGAAATAATAACTTCTCCAGAAAACCTTAGTGGATGCCTCTGACTGAATTACTCTCTCCCTCTTTTTTTTTTTTTAACATCTTTATTGGAGTATAATTGCTTTACAATGGTGTGTTAGTTTCTGCTTTATAACAAAGTGAATCAGCTATACATATACATATATCCCCATATCTCCTCCCTCTTGCGTCTCCCTCCCACCCTCCTCTCCCTCTTCTTTGTTGTTTTTGCTGTTGTTGTTGTTTTGAGTTGGCAGCGTAACTAAATTGTTAATTCTAAAATGGTCAATTACCTTGGTAAATCACCAAAAGAAAGTGCAAACATGACAACAGAAATATGAGGCTAAAACTGGCCAAAATTATCAAGGGACTGATTCTTTCAGACTTTAGAAAATACACTGATCATATCAAGAGACTTTGTTTAGCTGTTATTTCTACAGTTAGTATGCCATGACAGTTTGCTGGCTGTAATAACCAAATAACTCTTTTTTGTTTTTATAGAGATATTTTTGTTTCTATACAGAAGCATTTAGCACATTCTTCCTGATATTATGGTGATTTAAGCACCTGACTAGTTGCTCCTAGTCTGTGGGTTCCTTGAGGGCAAAGACAATAAATCAATCACCTTCCTAACCACATGGTGCCTGTAATAGTGTCTTGCATATATTTATTTGTTTGAGCAAATGTTTATGAGGCATCTGTTCTGTGGCAGGTTCTATGTTGGTTATTGGAAGAAGCACTATTTAAAAACACAACTAGACCACATATGCTTCTGTCTCAAATGGAATGGCCAAATCCCTGCAGGAGCCACTTAGCTAGGCAACAAATCCAGAATTTGAACATAGTCTGACACTGGAGTGTACAATCTTAACCACTGTGCAATGCCATCCTCCAATGGTTAGGGCACAGGATATGGAATCCCACAGGCCTGGATTCAATTCCAGACTCTACCAATTCCTAGAGTAAGACCTTGGGTAAGTTGTCACATCCTTCTAAAACTACAATGTCCCCCATCTATGAAGTAGGCATAATATTTACATCTACCTCATGAGACTGCTGTGAGAATTAAATGAGTTAATCCATATAAAGCATTTAACACAGTGCCTGGCACAGAGTCAGTGCTAGGTAAATGTTTTTATTATTACATTTTCCAGAAAAGTTGAGCCCCTCAGGTATAATTTGGAAGGAAAACGCTAAACAGAGACAGTATAAAATAAGAATTTGATACTGGTGGGAGGAGAAGAGAGAAGAGAGAGTGGGGAATTAAGTCACAGAGCATAGACTTCCCTGGTGGTCCAGTGGTTAAGAATCCGCCTTCCAATGCAGGGGACGCGGGTTCAATCCCTGGTCAGGGAACTAAGATCCCACATGCCGTGGGGTGACTAAGCCCGTGTGCTCTAGAGCCCATGTGCCGCAACTACTGAGCCCACACACCACAACTACTGAGCCCACATGCCACAACTAGAGAGAAGCCTGGGCACTGCAACGAAGAGCCCACATGCCGCAACTTAGACCCAATGTAGCCAAATAAATAAATATAAAAAAATTAAAAAGTCACAGAGTAATAGATGGGGATTCTGAGGAAAAAAGTCAGCCAGTGAGAAATTCTGAATGATGGAGTTGACCAAATAATAATAACAACAACTAGTGCTTACCACATGCCACGCAATTCTAAGAGTTTTCCATATAATAACTCAATTCTCAATATAACACTGTGAGATACATACTATAATTTTCCTCATTTTATAGATAAAGAACTTGAGTCACAAGTTAAACCACTTGCCCAAAGTTCAACAGCTTGTGACTGGTAAAACCAAGATTTGAAGCCCCACCGTCTGATTCCCAAGTTTTTGCTCTTAATCAGTATGCTATACCATGGAGGTCAATTTGGGGGAGTCAAAAAATTTAGGATAAGAAAGTCATCCAAAATAGGGACCAAGATTTCTGCAGAAATATGTCCTATCACAGTATTATTTGTTGAACATCTGCTATGTGCCAGGAGCTGCTTTTGGTGTTTACACATATTATTTAATCCGCACAGAAAACTTATGAGATAGGAAATGTCATCCCCATTTTCAGATGATGAATTTGAAATTAAGTAATTTACCCAGGGCTACATAGCTGGTAAAGCTAGTAAGCAGAATCAAGACTGGAATTAAAAAAAAAAAAAAAAAGACTGGAATTCAAATACATCTGTCTCCGAAAGCTGTGTTCTTGTCCTTATAGCAAAAAATTGGCAACAACTTGAATACCCAATAATAGAAGAACAGTTCAGTAAATTTTGCTATATTCACTTTTCATATTCAAATTTAATATATGCAAATTCAGCTACTAAAAATTAGGATTTTAATAGCATGGGAAATTTTCTTGTGTTAAGTGACTGTTTTACGTGAACGGGTAAAACTGCATATATGTAATGAGCTCAACTAGGTTAAAATTTGCACAGAAAAAAGATGAGAAGGATATACACCAGTTGCCTCTGAGTGGTTTTATTATGGATGATAATTTTTTCCATGTCTTTATACTTTTCTATACTTTACAAATTTTCTACAATGAAGTCATAGTATTTTTATAATCAGAAAATAATAAAGGAGATTCTTTAAAAACTAGGCTCCACGTTTCATTTTTTGAGAGCCCTTCTCAGTGTGGCACCAGTGGCAGAGCTACAAAAGAGACTGAATACACAACCTCAAGAGTCTCCTGTGTCAATGTCAAGGTCCTAATTGACAAAGGATGGAATCCTAACAGAGACGGGGAAATTTTGGCAGAGTAACCTTAGAATCTTAAACTTCCAGAGTCTCCAGAATTCTCTGTTCCAGCAGAAACAGCCCCTTCTCTCTTGCCAGAAGAAAGTAGTCTCTCCTTGTCTGGAGATGCTATAAAAGCCCTAACTGAGGCAGGTACTTGTTTTCTTCCTCAATATCTGACCCTATTGCCCCATCTGTTGCCAGGCTAATAACCATCTCTGGGGGGAGACAGCTTCTACACTGAAGGTATTGCAGACCCTCGTTGATACATACTGGAAGAAACCAGGGGAACATATGTGGGAATAGATCTTGAAGGCATTAGACTTAGGGGGATGAAGTACAAGGCTGGATAGGGGAGAACAGTTTTCAGGATTGTTGGATATGGAGTGTGAGCTGATGCTGATTATACTAGGAGAACCAAAACACCACTATAGGCCTCTGGTTAGAGTGGGGAATTAAGGAAGCCAAGTGATAAAAGGACTTCTAGCCCAAGTCCATTGCATAAGGTGAAATGCATTCATAGATCTACCCTGTAGTTAATTACCCAGTTTCTGAGAGTGGAGATTGGTAGAGATATATTTAGCAGATATCAGAATCTTTGCCTTGATTTCCTGATTTGAGGAATAAAACCTTTAAAGCAGAAAGGGTGGGACTTCCCTGGTGGTCCAGTGGTAAAGAATCCACCTTCCAATGCAGGGGACGCAGGTTCGATCCCTGGTCAGGGAACTAAGACCCCACATGCCGCGGGGCAACTAAGCCCGTGTGCCACAACTACTGAGCTCACGCAGCTCAGTGAGAGAGCCTGCGTGCCGCAAACTACAGAGCCCACATGCCCTGGAGCCTGCGCACCACAACTAGAGAGAGAAAACCCGCATGCCACAACTAGAGAGAAGCCCGCGTGCCGCAACGAAGAGCCTGTGCACTGCAACAAAAAGATCCCTCAAGCCTCAACGAAGATCCCACGTGCTGCAACTAAGACCCAACGCAGCCAAAAAAAAAAAAATTAAAGCAAAAGGGGCCAAAGTGGAAGCCCTTGATATTACCCAGACAGCCCACTGCCCCATCAAGCCAAGGGAGAAAATTATAAGCAACACTGCATCTGGAAGGAATTACAGAGATTAACACAGACAGCCTTAAAGGATGTAAGAGTGTTCATCCCCATTATACCCTTATTCAAGTCACATTTCTGGCCTCTGCAAAAAGCAGATAGACCCTGGCAGATGATGGTGGACTATCATAAACTTAACCAACTTGTAACTTTAATTGTAGCTGCCATACTTAATGGGATACCTTTACTGTAACACAGCCTCTGGCACTTGAAATATGACTACTGATCTGACAAACATGTTCTTCTCAATTCCCACTGGTAAATAAGATCAAAAGCAGTTCACCTTTATCTGGAAAGGATACTAGTCTACACTCGCTACCTTGACTGAAGTTTATGTCAACTCTCTTGCTCTGTCACAGAGTGGCCTCTAGACCCCTTAGTCATCTTCTCATTGCAGAGAACATTAACAGTCGTCCTCTAGAATGATGGCATCATGCCAGTGGTGCTGGTAAGCA
Organism: Balaenoptera acutorostrata; assembly: GCF_949987535.1. Classification (NCBI taxonomy): domain Eukaryota; kingdom Metazoa; phylum Chordata; class Mammalia; order Artiodactyla; family Balaenopteridae; genus Balaenoptera; species Balaenoptera acutorostrata. The sequence goes on along the minus strand of NC_080072.1, from coordinate 57,685,795 downwards.
GGAAAAGAAAGTACTTTAGATGCCCAAATAAGACATAATTGTTACAGAGAGATAAACTCCATGAAGATTCAAGGCTCACCATGTTAGAGAAGCTTTTAGTGGTTCAATGACCTAGAGTATGAAAAACATTCCATCTAAGGTAAAGGACAAGTTTTTGCACTAGCATTCCTATCATTGAGGAAGAACCACATGCTTGGGGGATTTTGAAGGTAGCATATACTGGACTACAAATGCTGCTCTGGTCCATTTCCCTGATGACTTGGAAGGCTGCCAGTTCTGATTTTTGCTCAAGGCAAGAGAGGGTTCTGCAGCAGGTTCAGTCTGCAGTTCAAGTTACCTTAACACTCAGGCATATGACCTAGAAGATCTGTGGGGCATAAGGATGTTATATAGAATCTCTGAAAAACCCTACAAGGAGAGTTGCAGCCCTAGAGTTCTGTAGCAAGACCATGTCTTCTATGGCACAGAACCACTCATCATTTGAAAACCAGATCCTACATGTTACAGGGTCCTAGTTGAGAATAATTGCTTGACACTGGGATACCACATGTGGTAGGCTGATAGTAGTCTCCAAAAAGATATCCATGTCTTAATCTCTGGCACCTGTGAATGCTGCCTTACATGGCAAAATAGAGTCTGCATGTGTGATTAAGTCATGAATCTTGTGATGGGGAAATTATTCTGGATTATTCAAGTAGGCCCTAAAGGCAATCACATGTATCCATATGAGAGAGAAGCAGGAGTTGGCACACAGATAAGAAGAGGAGAAGGCAATGTGGCCGTGAAAGCAGAGACTGAAGTAATGCATCCACAAACCAAGGAATGCTGGCAGGCACCAGAAATACTGGAAGAGGCAAGGAACAAATTCTCCCCTCAAGCCTCCAGAGGGAGTGTAGCCCTGCTGATACCTTGATTTCAGCCCAGTGATACAGATTCTGAACTTCTGGCCTCCAGAACTGTGAGACAATAAATTTCCATTGTTTTACGCCACAGGTTTAAGTTTGTGGTAATTTGTTACAGCAGCCATAGAAAATCAATACACCAAGTTACTATATGACAGGAGCTGCCCATCATGAGTGAGTATTATCAGATCCAGCAAGCCATAAGGGTTGGAAAAGCAATCCATTGTAGGATGGAAATGTTGCATTTGGTATCAGACCCAAGTAGGTCCAGAAAGCACAATTACAGTATGCCTAGATCCCCATGTCACCTATTTCTGTTGCAGTGAGACCTCGTCTTCAATTCACACCTATGGCCTTTGTGGGGAGAGGGGATGGGCCCACATAACCAACTGACAGAGAAGGGAAAAACTCAAACCTACTTCAGAGATGGGTTGGTACAATTTGTTGGTACTAGTCAAAAATGGACAGCTGCTTCATGACTCAAAGGGTAGTTGTAAAGGATAGTAGTTAAGGAAAATCCTGGACAGAGATACAATCAGTACTCTTAGTTGATTACTTTGTGAGGAAAGAAAAGTGGCCTGAGGTACAGTTCTACATGGTCTCCTGACCAATGGTGAATGGCTTGAAGTGAGTGGTCAGAGACTTGAAAGAAACACCATTGGAAGATTGGACTAAAGAAATCTGGGCAAGAAACACGTGGATGGACATGTGGGAGTTAGTATATAAGTCTTTGTATCCCAAGTTAATGCCATAAGAGAACATCCACCATAGAGAAAGTGCTCAACAACCAGGAGAGAGGATGATTTGTCCTGTGGATGTCAGTCAGCCTCTCTTCTCAGCTACTTCAGCGCTAGCACAATGGGGCCAGGAGTTGAGTGCTATGATGACATAGAGGGAGGCTATGCATGGGCTTAGCAGGATGGGTTCCCTCTTATTAAAACTGATCTAGTTATTGCCTTTGCTAAATACCTAAAAGGCCAGTAGCAGAGATCAATGCTGAGCTCTAATCTTTAAGGAAACCAATTAGCCTCTTGGTAACAGGTTGATTACATTGAACCCCTTTGTTACCAAGTCCAAGCTCGCTCTGCTCGCCACACGACAGGCCAATAAATCAGGAGAAAAGGTGTTGAGGCAATGAATAGCAACTTTATTCGGAAAGCCGGGCATCCAAGAAGATGGCAGACTAGCGTCCTAGAGTACCACCTTATTGGGGTCTGGTTGCTACTTTCTTTTATAGAACAGACAGGGGGAGGAGGTGAGGAAGTAAAATAAAAAGGCCATAAGTCTTGCAAAATATCTCCTGGTTTTGGCCAGCCTCAGGGAGGAGATGTGTTAATTTCTTCTTTTCTGCAGCCAGTCACAGGTGGGCAGGGTCAGGGTGTTTCCCTGTGAGCTGAACAAAGACACTCTAGTTTAACATTCAGGCAGAGGGGCAGGGTTCCCCAAGGGAGGCCATTATGTATGTCTATAGCTATAGACCGAACAAAAGCAACTGAAAGCAAAGGTCAAAGTAAAAGAAACAGATCTAGCATGGAGTCAGGTTTTGTTCTCCCCTGTTATAATTCCCCACTGTCAATGTCCATTCCACAGTCTTGTGGGATAAGGGGCAATGACCACTCTAACTGCTTCCTGCTGTGTAGCGGTGACAAGAGGTGATCATGGAATGGAATTGATCAGCCTTGGCCAGGGAATAATTCTCAGAATTTTTAGTAAATAGTTCTCAATTATTTGAACCTAATGCTGTGCTGTTCAGTAGAACAGGATTAAACAAGTAGATTGACCTGCCCTTCTCCAGCCATAAGGAAATTGCAATCTCAAGTTAAGGAATTTGGTGCTTTTCTACATATGGGAAGATGCAAGAGTCTGGGCTCACTGAAATCATTCCTTTGATATACACCTCACCTATGTGGGGTCAGTATCCTGTGTTTTCACATCCTGAGTTTCCTCAAGGCTCACCGTAGGGAGTGGCTGCAGTCTGCTGGCTGCTAGATGGCAGGTATTCTTTCCTTCCTGAGTTCCCCCAGGTCTCATCAGCTCACCATCAGTGGTGGCTGCAATTGCTGATGACTGTGACATCCTTTGTTTACTGATATGGCAGAAAATATTCCATTTCTCAGATCCTCCTCTTGGTCAGGAATTCGACAAATATTTGGGAGACATTTCATGACCAAATTTTGTCCCACAGCACTGGGAGGCTCATCCCAGATCAGGCAAAAATTCTTGTTGATATGCCACTCCAGGTGCTAATTTCTGGATTAGGCCCTGTTGATAATTAAAGACTCTCTGGATCCTCTGTCTTTCTAGTCTATTATGATCCAGGAAATCTTTTCCCTTGTTGCTTCTTCCCATACTTAGAATCACACTATTACAATTATTCTATAAGAGTCATAAATGTGATCTATTTCCTCAAGATGTTTAGCCATCATCAATTTTGTTGGAGGCTTGGTTACACACTGGGTACTGTAAGAGACAACAATCTTATATAATAGACAGGATATAAGCAACGCAGCTAGTAACACTGACAAAGTCATAGTGCAGCAGGGAGACGCAAATCACGAACAATTAGGAAACAAAGAACAAATTAAAACAATGCTTAGGGCTTCCCTGGTGGCGCAGTGGTTGAGAATCTGCCTGCCAATGCAGAGGATACGGGTTCGAGCCCTGGTCTGGGAAGATCCCACATGCCGCGGAGCAACTGGGCCCGTGAGCCACAATTACTGAGCCTGCGCGTCTGGAGCCTGTGCTCCGCAACAAGAGAGGCCGCGATAATGAGAGCCCCGCGCACCGCGATGAAGAATGGCCCCCACTTGCCGCAACTAGAGAAAGCCCTCACACAGAAACGAAGACCCAACACAGCCATAAAAATAAATAAATAAATAAACCCAAAGTTTAAAAAAACAAAACAAAACAAAACAAAACAATGCTTAGTATAACTGTTTGTAATCCAGTTACAATAAGCCATCAAGTCCACAAGAGAGCCAGCTGGAGAAAGCCAAATTCTGGCAGGACCAGGTAGAGAGAAAAAGATAAATGTTTTATCGTTGTTTACAAGGGTATACTTTATCAACTTGTTGTAGCCCATAGCATAAGAGAAAAGGTTTTTCTGGAAAACAAAGATTAAGGCTAGTATATTTCCCAAAGTCAAAAAGTTATAAATCATGTTCATCAGTTCATTCAGTCCCATGTAATTAATTAATTCCTGTTGATCTAGATGAAGTAATCAGGTTTTCCATTAGTTTTTTCATTTGTTACCCAGTCCAGTGGCATTATCTAAAGGCTATCAGAAACTTATATTTGTTTTTAAAAAGTTCCTTTTTATGCCTTCTTGAAGATGTGGCAGTTTTGCAAAGCATCACCCTTAGCTGCCAATGAATGATAAAGGTCTTAAAAAGGCAAGGTTAAAGATCTCATTACAATTCTTCTTGGCAAAGCAGCTTATCCAAGTTGTTGTGACATACAACATTTTACAATAACAACTAAAACTATAACATTATGCCAGGACATATGTAAATTTCAGAGCTTTATATGATTTTTACAATTTTATATTAATAACATTTATTCATACCATATAATCTGAGGAGGCTTATCACTCATTTGACAATGCTTTCTGTGTAATTTAGCATACTGACCAATTCTAGTCAGTTTAATATATATATTTTTTTTCTCTGAGGTGCCTCAGGGTCACCGTTCCCTAGCCCCCAAAAAGGAAGAAAATCTCAACCAACGCTCCACCACAGGCGAAACCAACGCAATAGGGAAGGATACCCTGGTATCGTCACACATGAGTCCCATTATCAAACTGGTCTCTCAGGGTCACAGTTCCCTAGCCCCACAAAAGGAAGATTCCCAACCAATGCCCCATCAGTCCAAAAGGGGAGAACCCCAACCAATGTCCCATCAGAGATGAAGCTGAATGAAGGACCAAGGATGGCTCAAAAGGGAAAATCCCAAAGAACGCTCTGCCGCAGGCCAAACCAACGCAATAGGGAAGGCTCTCAGGGGCTCTCTGAAGCATCCCAAACCAGCTGAAGTCAAAAGATCTTTAATTAGAATTTGATAGGAAATTCATCAAAAAATCCAAAAAAAAATTTTTTAAACATTTGGTCAGATAGAATATTTAAGAATAAAATCCATTTACCAATTAAGTTTAATCTAACCTCAGCCTGACAATGCATAAAACTCCTTTTTACTCAAAACCTATATCCCACTTTCCTATTATACAGTGAAACGTTTTATTATTTTTAGTAGCTTTAATTACATATTTAAATTAGAATCCCCAACTCTTAAAAACTTTAATTTCTAGTGAAAACCAAGAAGCAAGTAATAGTTATCAAAATCTGGAGAGACTGTCTTAGGTAATTTTCAGAACATAATTATTCTTATAGAGTTTACCTAGAAGCTCTTATCTCATTTACATTTACTTTAATTTTTTAGTATTTATCTATTTATTTTGGCTGCACCGGGTCTTAGTTGCAGCATGCAGGATTTTTATTGCGGCACGCAGGATCTTTAGTTGCAGCACATGGGATCTTTTAGTTGTGGCATGCAGGCTTCTTAGTTGCAGCATGTGGACTTCTTAATTGTGGCATGCGGACTTCTTAGTTGCAGCATGCAAACTCTTAGTTGCGGCATGCATGCAGGATCTAGTTCCCTGACCAGGGATCAAACCCAGGCCCCTTGCATTGGGAGGGCGGAGTCTTACCCACTGTACCACCAGGAAAGTCCCTACATTTACTTTAAAGTTTCATCCTATCAAGTTATTTTCCTTGCAACAGATGTAATAAGGTCTTTTTTGATTCCTAGGTACAATAAGGTATTATGCTTAAATTAATGTCTCTAAAGACATATCTATATTAATTAGATCAATGAGTTTAAGCCACCTTCAATACCAGATATCAGTTTAATGTTGAATATTTTCCAGATCATGTGAACCCAAAATTCATTCTGGCCAGTTTTATATTCCTGAGTATTTATATAAGTGCTTAATTTTTTTTAAAGTCATTTAAGTAGAGTTCTTTTACGAATTAATTTTGGTAATACCATACATCTACAACACACATAGACACATACAAACACACAAACAGAGAAACCTCATAGTACTCATTTCAAAATTTCAGCCCTGAGTCAGGTACAGCAATGTAAAACTCATCAGTTTACAAAAGAGGTTGGATTAAAATTGGGTTTCTGGCAGATGGAACAAATCAAGCTCACTTGTCTAGATGGCTGAATCTTTTTGCTAATACTTATAGAAAAGACATTTAGGATTTCTATTTATCCTTGACAAGTCAATTTCTAAATTACTTTACTCTCTTTTCAAAATTTGCATTTTAAAAAGATGGCAGAGATAAGGGTTCCTGAGAAGACCAGGTAGGATATTTGCATCTCAAAGATACAGGCAAGTTTCTCCTAGGATGACCTCAGGGGGAAAGAGCTCTTTCTCCTTTTCTTGGGTTTCCATTAGTGCCATTTGTAGGCTTAAAGCATGCTCCAGTGGGACCCTGATGTCAAGCTGTTCTGGCAAAAAAGTTACTTGAGCATTTAATTTACAAAGGATATCTTGTCCCAAAAGGGGGATTGGACACTCTGGCATATATAAGAAGCTATGTTTCAGGGTGGGGTCCCCTAATTAGCATTCTAGAGGTTGTACTTCTCCAGAAACTCCCATGACCAGGATAGACTGAGGCGTTTTCTGTGCCACCTTGGTATTTACCACAGAATATGTGGCACCCATATCTATTAGAAAGTCAATCAATTTGTTCCCCACTGTCATAGTTACCTGGGCCTCCTGTGGGGAAATTAGAATCGGACGCCTCAAGCCCAAGGGAGTCTCCTGGCCTCTTCATTCATTAGCAGAGTGTTCCTCTCTTTCTTATATGAGAGGCTCCTGTCTTCCTTCTATTATTCTCCTTCTTATTCTTTAGTCTAGGGCAATCTTCTTCCCAAAGCCCTTCCTCCTTTCAACCCCAGTAAGCATTATATTCATAAGAGTGTGAATGTCTGCCCAAGTGGGATGGTGAGTGGCAAATATAGAGGTGAAAAGTTCAGTCAAACGGAATGGGTCCTCTCAGTAAGCAGTGTTATGGTTTTTCCAGTTAAGCAAATCCAAAGTCAAGAATGAATTGTGTATCCATATAAACCCAGCTGGTTGGCCATTTGCATTAAGGCCTCCTACAAGATATTGGCACATGGGAAATTGCCCTGCTGTGGAAGTGGCTCCCAGTCCAAATTGGGTGCCCTGTCAGGTCTTAGATGGTGACACTAAACCAGGTCCCTGTGCCCTGGGGGCTAACATAGAAACTTCTATTCGACTCCACGGGTAGGGGAAACAGGAGGCGGTAAAAGGAGTGAATATGTTGGCGACATGGGGCGGTAGTTGGAACAACTGTTGGTGCAGAGTGTTCGGCCAGTGGGGGAGCTGGATAGGCCGGAGCAGGGTTTAAGTTTTGAAGTAACATGTCCCCACTCTCATTTTCTCCCTCTTCCCCTTGTAGAACAGGTTCCCCCTTGGGTTTTCTTTCAGACTGCTGCACCATAAGATGGCAGCCCTCTGACTTCTTTTCCTCCTGATGCAATAGCATAAATGCTTCTACGTATGGAATCTCATCTCTTTCTTAGTCATAGGCTCAGGGCTATGTTTTGCCCATTTATCTAATATACACCCCAAAGGGCTTTCCTTCGCGATAGATGAAGTATTTCCCATTTTTATAAGTTTGATAACACCAAAACACAATAGATGCAAACAAATTCCAACACAAAAAGCGCAAACAAATTCCAACATCGATGCACACAAAACAGAAGCCAACGAACTGGTTTCCAAATCAGGCAGAGTCCAACAACAATTCCCCTCTCCAACAGGGTACCCCAACCAAATGCAAAACAAATTGAGGGGGGAATTTGTTCCTGGTTGTACACACCGGAGCGACTTACCCTACAAAGATTGAGTCTGTCGACTTGCAGAAGTTTGTCGATTCCTTGCTCCAAATGCCGAGCTCTGGGGTAGCCAGTATCACTTCAAGGAATTTTTTGAAGGGAAGATCCTTAAAACAAATTGTCCCAGCAGCTGCTAGGGCCTTGCCCCAAAATTGCCTGATCGGGGCCGGTTAGCCATGAACAGCAAGACTCCTGGCTGGCTAAGCCAAATTTGTTACTGAGTCCAAGCTCACTCTGCTTGCCACATGACAGGCCAATAAATGGGGAGATGAGATGTCGAGGCAAGGAATAGGGACTTTATTCAGAAAGCCAAGCATCCAAGAAGATCGCAGACTAATGTCCTAGAATACCATTTATCAGGGTCTGGATGCTAGTTTCTTTTACAGAACAGAGAGGGGGAGGAGGTGAGGAAGTAAAATAAAAAGGCCATAAGTCTTGCAAAACATCTCCTGGTTTGGCCAGCCTCAGGGAGGGGATGTATTTTCTTCTTTCTTGCAGCTGTTCACAGGTGGGCAGGGTCAGAATGTTTCCCTGTGAGCTGAACAAAAGCACTTTAGTTTAACATTCAGGCAGAGGGGCAGGGTTCCCCAAGGGAGACCATTAAGTATGGTGTCTAATAGCTATAGACAACATCCTTTTAGTGATTATAGTAAAAAAAAAAAAACAGAAAGCAAAGGTTAAAGTAAAAGAAACAGATCCAACATGGAGTCAGATTTTGTTCTTCCCTATTACAGCACCACTAACAAAATATACCATATGAAAGGTAATATTGGATATTCTTTGACACTAAAATTAAAATATTAGTTGCTGGCACAGTGGCTTAGTGATATAAATGAGCTAGGAATGAATGAAAACTGGTCAGTTCTCACAAACACTTGCCTCTGAGGACTCATCTTGAGTTGCTCAAGGTGTAAGGCCCCAGTGAAAAAGCAGCTAAAACCACAACCTTGCCAAAAATACCACATGGGGTCTCTACTTCCTTCAGAAATCCTATAGAAAGTTTTAGGAAATTGCAGAGACAATAAACCTGGTTAAGGAAGTGCATACACATAGCCCTTGTGCTTGAGGGCTGGGCTTAGGAAAAGGCTGATGGGATTTAATACATAAAGTTGGGGAGGGATGAAAGGGAGTTCATTCAACATCCAGCTTAACTAAGGCATTAGAGGAGGATGAGGAAAGTGTAGGTGGTAAAATCAGGTATTGTTGAATAAGAAGCATGGGCTAAAACAATTCCAGGTGGGCCCTCTGCTTTGAAAGCACTTCTTAGCCAGGCAGGTGGGTTTTAATAATAAGCTACCCCGCAAGCCAACTAGGTCCCCACGGTGAAGCTTCAGTTATCATGTCGGGGATAAGAATGAGGTGTGGTTGATAGAACAGAAAGGAGTAATGAGGAGCCACCTCTCATTTTACAGCCAAAGTACAGAAAGGAAATGTGAGAGCCTGTGGATACACAGCAAGTTAGAGGCAGAACTGGGACTAGAATTAGGGCTAGACCCTTAGTCAGCCCCTTTCTTTTGCATAGCAAAGATCCCTGGGAACCATCAGATCAAATTAACATCAACCTATTCATTCTTTGATTCAGTTTTTTCAATCAATCATTCTCTCAATCATCAATTCACTTATTCTACAAATGTTATTGAGGGCTCAGTGCAGGAAGCTGGGGTAAACAAAACAAACTATGTAAGACGTGATTCAGACCCATGGGTGAAACACTCATAAACATATAATTAGGCACAGGAATGGGAAACGATTATCTCAACTGCTGGCCCCAGAATCCCTCTTTGAAAAGGAGTTGACTTCGTTTGGGAAAAAACCTTGATAAACTCTTGGGTAGAAGAAGAGGCCAAGAGCAGAAAGTGCCCTGAAATTGCTCTGCATGTGGAAGAGGTTTCTTGCTTCAGAGAGTAAGGGAAGACCAGAGAAATGGGAAGACTGGTACTACACAAGGAAAGAACAAAAGAGGGACACCACGTGGCCAAGGAGCCAAAGAGGACTGAAGAGGGCCAGACTGACTCCTAAGGACGTTAAAGGATTTGCTGTGTGACCTGCAGCTTTTCAAGAAAGTCTTCTGTATTCATAAATACTGTGTATGAGCAGATTTGCCTGGAAACCAGGGAATAAGCAGAATTTCCCATCTGGATTACAAGGTAAGAATATAAATCACAACTGAGGAAGTATAGGCATACTTCGAAAATATTCAGGTTCAGTTCCAGACCACCACAATAAAGTGAATATTGGAATAAAGCAATCCCATGAATAATTGGTTTCCCAGTGCATATAAAAGTTATCTTGGGACCTCCCTGGTGGTCCAGTAGTAAAGAATCCTCATTCCAATGCAGGGGACGTGGGTTCGATCCCTGATTGGGGAACTAAGATCCCACATGCCACGGGGCAACTAAGCCTGCACGCCACAACTACTGAGCTCATGTGCCTCAACGAGAAAGCCCACGTGCCACAAACTACAGAGCCCATGCACTCTGGAACCCACACACCACAACTAGAGACAGAAAAAAATCCTGCACGCCACAACTAGAGAGAAGCCCACACCACAACTAGAGAGAAGCCTGCGTGCCACACTGAAGAGCCTGCGTGCCCCAACTAAGACCTGATGCAGCCACAAAAAAAAGTTATCTTTACCCTATACTGTAGTCTACTAATTGTGCAACAGTAATATGTCTAAAAAAATGAATGATGTACATGCCTTAATTTTAAAATACCTTATTGCTAAAAAATGCTAACCATCACCTGAGCCTTTAGCAGGTCATAATCTTCTTGCTGATGGAGGGTTTTGCCTTGATGTTGATGGCTGCTGACTGGTCAGGGTGGTAGTTGCTGAAGGTTGGGGTAGCCATGGCAATTTCTTAAAATAAAACAATAAAATTTGCTGCATTGATTGACTCTTCCTTTCACAAACAATTTCTCTGAGGCGTGCAACACTGATAGCATTTGACCCACAGTAGAACTTCTTTCAAAATGGAAGTTAATCCTCTCAAACCCTGCTGCTGCTTTATCAACTAAGTTTATGTACTACTGTATTCTAAATCCTTTGTTGTCACTTCAGCAATCTTCACAGCATCATCACCAGTAGATTCCAGCTCAAGAAACCACTTTCTTTGCTCATCCATAAGAAGCAACTCCTCATCCAATAAAGTCTTACGATGAGATTGCAGCAATTCAGTCACATCTTCAGGCTCCACTTTTAATTCTAGTTCTCTTGCTATTTCCACCACATCTGCAGTTACTTTCTCCCCTGAAGTCTTGAACCCCTCAAAGTCATCCATAAGTGTTGGAACCAACTTCTTCCAAACTCCCGTTAATGTTGATATTTTGACTTCTTCCCATGAATTAAGAATGTTCTTGGGACTTCCTTGGTGGTCCAGTGGTTAAGACGCCACACTCCCAATGTGGGGGGCCCAGGTTCCATCCCTGGTCAGGGAACTGGATCCCACATGCCACAACTAAAAGATCTCGCATGCCATAACTAAAAAAAAGATCCCGCATGCCGCAATGAAGATCCTGCGTGCCGCAATTAAGACCCAGTGCAGCCAAATAAATAAATAAATAATAAAATAATCTTTTAAAAAGAATGTTCTTAATGGCATCTACAATGGTGAATAGTTTCCAGAAGGTTTTCAACTGAATTGGCCCAGATCCATCAGAGGAATCACTGTCTGCGGCAGTTATAGCCTTATGAAACGTATTTCTTAAATAATAAGATTTGAAAGTCAAAGTTACTCCCTGATCCATGGGCTACAGAATAGATGTGTTAGCAGGCATGAAAAATATTAATCTCGTTGTAGATCTCCATCAGACCTCACAGGTGACCAGGTGTGTTGTCAATGAGCAGTCATATTTTGAAAGGAATCTTTTTTTTCTGAGCAGTATGACCCCACAGTGGGCTTAAAATAGTCAGTAAACCATGTTGTAAACAGATGTGCTGTCATCCAGGCTTTATTTTTCCATGTATAGAGCATGGGCAGAGTAGATTTAGCATAATTCTTAAGGGCCCTAGGATTTTTGGAATGGTAAATGAGCATTGACTTCAACTTAAAGTAACCAGCTGCATTAACCCTTAGCAAGAGAGTCAGCTTGTCCTTTGAAGTTTTGAAGCCAGGCGTTGACGTCTCCTCTCTAACTATGGAAGTCCTAGATGGCACCTTCTCCCAATATAAGGCTGTTTTGTCTACTTTGAAAAATCTGTTGTTTAGTATAGCCACCTTTATTAATTATCTCAGCTAGATCTTCTGGATAACTTGCTGCAGCTCCTACATCAGCACATGCTGTTTCACCTTGCTCTTTTATGTTATGGGGATGGCTTCTTTCCTTAAACCTCATGGACCAACCTCTGCTAACTTCAAACGCCTCTTCTGCAGCTTCCTTGCCTCTCTCAGTCTTCATGGAATTGAAGAGAGTTAGGACCTTGCTCTGGATTATGCTTTGGCTTAAGGGAATGTTGTGGCTGGTTTAATCTTCTATCCAGACCACTGAAACTTTCTCCATATCAGCAATAAGGCTGTTTTGCTTTCTTATCATTCGTGTGTTCACTGGAGTAGCACTTTTAATTTCCTTCAAGAACTTTTCCTTTGCATTCACAATGTGGCTAACTGTTTGGTGCAAGAGGCCTACCTCGACATGCCCACCTCACTAAGTTTCATCATTTCTAACTTTTGATTTAAAGCGAGAGTTGTGTGACTCATCCTTTCACTTGCACACTCAGAGGCCATTGTAGTGTTATTAATTGGCCTAATTTCAATATTGTTGTGTCTCAGGGAATAGGAGAGAGACAGGGCAATGGCCAGTTGGTGATGCAGTCAGAACACACACAACATTTATCCATTAAGTTCGCCATCTTCTATGGGCGTGGCTCGTGGCACCCCAAAACAATTACAACAGTAATGTTGGAGCCCAAGGTAGGCCACCCCAAAATGTGCCTCGATGGCATATTGATTATTTTGAATTAAAGTTACTTAAGAAATAGCCAACACAAGAGGGACACTGATTCTCCCTGCTGTCTCCCTGAAAGCAGGAAAGAAATCTCTCATGTGAAAGGTGCACCCCTGCATCTGGAGGTAGAAGGACACCCTTACTGCCAAAGATAGGAAATTCAGGACCCAGAAGCCTATATAAATAAACCTTGTTACTTCTTTAATTTACTAACCCAAGCCCAAGCTCTGTTTAGATTCTTCATTAATTGGGCACCCAAAACCTAAGTTTCCTAGTCCTGTCAATTCCTCACAAATTTATTCTTTGTCTAAAAAACATGAAAGCTTCCTGTATGGCCGCTTCTTAGGTCCCATTTCTATGGGACTTCCATGTGCATGAGTCAAAATTTATTTTTCTTCTGTTTATCTGTCTTGTGTCAATTTTATTATTAGTCCAGCCACAAGAACTCAAGAAGGGTAGAGGGGGAAATTTCCCTCTCCCCAACAGTAACATCAAAAACCATTGATCACAGATCACCATAACAAATATAATGAAAAAGTCTGAGATATTGCAAGAATACCAAAATGCAACACAGAGACACAAAGTGAGCAAATGCAGTTGGAAAAATGGCACAATATCTCCCCAGGTTTGAAATCTACTCATTCTGGGTGGTGTACTGGTGTACTGTGAGGGAAAAAAGCAGGGACTCAGGGGTAGGAAAAACATGGGTTGGAATCATGTTCCAGACATTCATGCCATTCAACAAATATTGAGTGCATATGTTGTACCAGCTGCTGTGCCAGTTCTGCTGCTACAATAGTGAGTAAAAACAGACAAGGTCCCAGCACTCATGGTATGAATACCTAATGGGGAATTAGATAATCACACAAATAAATGTGTGATTGCACTCAGCTGACAGGTGCACAACGGGAGGTCAGGGAAGGTTTCCTGGGAAAGTGGTGCTTGATCTGAGAGCTAAAGAATGGAGAGGTAACTAGCCTAGGGAGATGTTAAAAACAAGACAACAGGCCCAAAATAGAATCACTTATGCTAAGCTCCACACCACCAAACTGAGACTTGACTCAATTACAGTTTTGTCCTCCCAGAAATGGAATCTTAAACCAGAAAATCAGGAATCACCTTATCAGCATTAGCTAAGTAATCTGCCCGATAAACCCCTGGCATCCCCTATAGGGAAAGTAAACTTGCAATAACCAATCTGCTTTTTTGCCTAGCGTAACTCCTTTGTTCTTGCTCCCCTCTGCCTATAAAAGTCGTCTTTTCCATACAGCTCTTCAGAGTTCCTCTCTGCTAGATTGGATGCTGCTTGATTCATAAATCATTGAATAAAACCAAGAAGATCCTTAAGACTTATTCAGTTGAATTTTGTTTTTTAACAAGGAGAAGGAAGAACATTCCAAATAGAGGGAGAGAATGTATAAAGGTGCAGTGACAGGAGGGAACATGGCATGTACCAGAAGCTGAAAGCAAATCAGTTAGGCTAGAGAAGAGAATAGGGGGTGGAGAAGAGTGGATGAATGTGAGAGGATTAAGGAAGTCAAATAGACAGGACTTGGCAATAGCAGTTAGAAATACTTCAGCTGCAAGGAGCAGACAATGACCAACAGTGGCTCAAATACATAAGGATGATGATGTGTGTATGTGTTTCCTCAGATAATAAGAAGATAAGAATTCTGGAGGTAGGAGGGATTTGTTTAGCAGCGCAGTGATGTCAGGGCCAGCATGATGTGCCTTCCACGCCTCATGACCAAGTCCAAGGCAGGAAGAATGAAAAAGGGGGCAAAATCCATATCAACTGCCTCTTTTATCAGGAAAGGAAACCCTTTCCCGGAAACCCCCCAGCAGACTCCTAAGTCCTACTAGACAGAGCTGTCATCAGGCCACACCTAGCTTCCAGGGAAGCTGGAAGATCAACTGTTTAACTTTTCTAGACTCTTTACAAGAAGTGAAAAAGGGGACTGGGAATGGGTATTGAGTTAGTAAGTTCACAGTGAGTTTGCAGGTGCGGGGCAGGGTAGGTGAACAACTGAATGGTTGGTTGGTGTCATTCTCTGAGTGGATAATACTGGAAAATCATGAGCTCAGTTTTAGATATATTGAGTTTGAGGTGTGTGGTAAACTGAATAATGGCCTCCAAAGATATTTGTGTCCTAAACACTGGAACCTGTGAATATTACCTTATATGGCAAAAAGGGACATTGCAGATGTGATTAAGTTAAATACTTTGAGATGGGAGGGTCCTAGATGCATTCACAGGTGTCCTTATATGAGGGAAGCAAGGGAGATTTGATTCTAGAAAAGTAATAGATGTGGCAGTAGAAGCAAGAGGTTAGAGTGATGCAAGGAAGGGGCCAAGGAATGCAGGCAACTTCTAAAGGCTGAAAAAGAAAATAGATTATCCCCTCAGAACCTCCAGAAGGCACCAACCCTTATGACATCTTGACTTTAGCCTAGTGAGACTGATTTGAGACTTCTGATATCCAGATCTGTAAGAGAATAAGTTTGTGTTGTTTTAAGTTTGTGATAATTTGTTACAGCAGCCTAGGAAACTAATGCAAGGTGCCTTTAAAACATCTAAGAGATGGCAGGTAGGTAGTTGGATATAATGGTCTGGAGGTGAAAGAAAAGGGCTGGGCTTGAGATATAAATTTGTTTTTTTTTTTAAATTAATTAATTAATTAATTTTTGGCTGTGTTGGGTCTTTGTTGCTGCATGTGGGTTTTTTCTAGTTGCTACGAGCAGGGGCTACTCTTCGTTGTGGTGTGTGGGCTTCTCATTGCGGTGGCTTCTCTTGTTGCGGAGCACGGGCTCTAGGTGCACGGGCTTCAGTAGTTGTGGCACTTGGGCTCAGTAGTTGTGGCTTTCAGGCTCTAGAGCATAGACTCAGTAGTTGTGGCACACGGGCTTAGTTGCTCCGCGGCATGTGGGATCTTCCTGGACCAGGGCTCGAACCTGTGTCCCCTACATTGGCAGGTGGATTCTCAACCACTGCACCAGAAGGGAAGCCCCTGAGATATAAATTTGAATGTCATATTCATGTGGGTGGCATCTGAAATTGCGGGAGGGCATAAACTCATCTGAGGAGAGTGACACTGTCACCTACCTGCTGTTTATCTTTCAGCAAGGTACTTAACTTCTCTGAAACATTTTTTATTGAACATTTATTCTGTCCTGGCACCATATCAAGCAATTTACAAGTGTCCTCATTTAATCCTCACAACCACTTTATGAGGCAGACACCATTTTTAACCTCCTATTTACAAAAAAGGAAAATAGGGTTAGAAAGATTAGTCATTGGGGGGAAGGATATATTGGGAGGTTGGGACTGATATATACACACTACTATGTATAAAACAGATAACTAATAAGGATCTACTGTATACCACAGGGAACTCTACTCAATACTCTGTAATGATCTATATGGGAAAAGATTCTAAAAAAGAGTGGATATATGTATAACTGATTCACTTTGCTGTACAGCAGAAACTAACACAACATTGTAAATAAACTGTACCCCGATGAATATTTTTAAAAAAAGAAAAGAAAGATTAGTCATTTGTGCAAAATCAGACAGTACATGAGGGTGACAAGACTAGCTCTATTCCTTGTGCCTCGGCTCTTACAGCCCAGGTATCAGCAGTATCCACACCACGTAGGACTTTGTTAGACCTACTGCATGAGAATCTGAACTTTAACAAGATGCCCCAAGTGTACAGACAGAAGAAGCACTAGGCTCTAGCCTGCCTCCACAGTGGGTTCCCCTCAGGCAGGTACTTTCCCAGAGCCCAGCTCAGAGTTCTAGAAGCACAGAATGTTTTCCCGTCTGTACCTTTACCCAGGCCATTCTCTGCCTGGAGCTAATACTCCAGGTGTCTGGATTAGGCGCCTCCAGTATCCTCAGGTACTTTTATCTACTGTTACTCTACTGTAACAGAATTACTGTTATAATTCTGTCTCCTCCATTAATATGTGAACGTCTCCCGGAAAAAAATAGTTTTCTCTCACCAGGTACCCCAACAATAGGCAAAACACCCAGAGCAGACGCCCAGCAACTATTTGAACCAAAACATTAAGTAGCACGTGAAACTTGTCGCCGTACAAACCGCGCAGACTCAGGGTGGCCCTCCCTGGCGGAGACTGAGGCGGAGCGGAGAAAGGACGCGGAGCGGGAGGTTTAAACGCTCCATCCCTGGCCTTCCGCCGGCTGAGCAGCTGAGCGGCTGAGCGCATGCGCGCAGCTCACGGGCACCGCCTCACAGGGCCTTCCCCGCATGCGCGGGAGCGCGGAGGCGGGTCAAGTTGATTGAAAGCGGGTGGCGTCGTAGCAATGGCGGCGCTCGGTGCTGCGACAGGCGGTGGCAGTTGGTTTTCGGCTTTGGCGCTCGGGGTGACTCTTCTCAAATGCCTTCTCATCCCCACCTAGTAAGGGACCCGCACGGCCCGGGGCTGGGTGGGGAGGCCCCGCGGTCGGTCAGGGCGGGAGAGAGAAGCGTGGATGCCCCTGGGTGAGAGGAGGAAAGGGAACTTGAAGTCATGTGGTCGCTGCTACCCCTTTGCTATGCTTCCCACTCCGCCCTTTGAGTGTTATTTCACCTGTGCACTAGATCATAGCCCTGATGGCTAGGGTCAGGGCTGGCACTGTCTGACTTTAATGTTTCTGACCTCAAGGTCCTCTTCCTTAACATGCAGATAAACAACACCCACCTCCAACATTCATTCAGCCAGTACGGTATTTATCAGCTGCCTCCTGTGCTAGGCACTGTTCTAAGTCCTGGAGAGGCATTTGAGAAAGAAATTTCTGGGGAAGTTGGTGAGGCCAGATAGACAAACAGGAAAGTTTCAGATTGCGATGAGGTCTGTAAAAGAGGTAGAGAGTGGCTACCGGGCAAGGCTTTACTCTCCTCTTTTAAGAGGTGATGTTTGAGTTGAAAGCTGAAGGATGAAAAAGAATAAGCAATGTCAAAAGTAGTTCAGGCATAGGAAAGAGTAAGTGTAAAGGCCCTGTGGTAGGAAAGAACTCAGAGCATTCCAGGAACAGAAAGTGAGCATTGTGGCTGAAGAGCAGTAAGGGAGGAGGAGAGTGACACAGGATGAGGTAGGCAGTAGTCAGGTCACACAGGCTTAGACTGCTGTGCGACAAATGGATGCAGACCCAAGACTGAAAGCATGGGATCCCATTAGGAAACTACCACTCAGTGGTAATGTGTATACAATGGGTACTCAGTATTTATTAATATTATTAATATTGGCTTCCACATCTGTTCATCCTTCCTATTTCTTCTCCCTTGACTTTCCCCCTCATTCCTTTGCTCCCTTCCCAGTTTAGTGTTTGGTTTATTGGTATCCTTTGGTTCCAGTTCTTGGTGACCTCTCGTTGGGTATAGAAGAGCTGTATGTATAGAATGTAAATCCATACTGATGTGTTGGGGACCACTGCTTTAGATGACCCAGAGACTCTTTTCACTTAGTATTGGGTTGGCCAAAAAGTTCGGGGACTTATTATCGTGGGGAACTGCAGACATAGGAGAAGCTCTGAAAACAGTAAAAGTTACTTTCACGGAAAATTTACATTAGAAAGGAGGCCTGTACCTGGAAAGTAACTATTACCAGAGATCACTTTTTCATCTGAGAGACTTAGCTGCAAGGCAGAGCAACGTTTGTTTGCCAAACATTCTCTTCTCACCTTCCCAAGAGTTGCCTTCCCCCCTCTTTGAAGCCCCAGCCCCCTACCCCTCTCCTTAGCTCTCATGATGGTAGATAAGCCTCAATCACCTGGCCACCTTTTGAGTCTCATCTTGTATCTTTTGGGGCTCTTGTACATATGTATGTAATTTAAATTGTCTTTTTTTTCCTCCTGTTATTCTGTCTTAGGTCAATTTAATTCTTAGACCAGCCGCAGAACCTGGAAGGGTTGAAGGGAAAACAATTTTCCTCCCCTATATATAGGGGACATACTTGGATATATTTATATATAGTGAGAGAGGGACCAGTAAACAGAATTTGGAGACATGAGAAAGGCAGGGCAGGGGCCTTTTCCCACCTTTTCTGTCTGATGAACTCCTGCTCATCCTTGAAGATCCAGCTTCTGTGTGAGGCCTTTGCCAGATAATGAATCTTACTAGAATTGTTTGTGAACAAGAATAAGTCACCTCTGAGCAATAGCCTGAGGGCCTCCCTTAAGGAAAAGTATGGGCTTTTGGTCAGCCCTTTAGATCAGGGGTCCCCAACCTTCAGGCCACGGACCATTACCAGACGCTCCCCATCGCTCGCATTACTGCCTGAGCTCCGCCTCCTGTCAGATCAGCGGCAGCATTGTATTCTCATAGGAGCACCCTATGCGAGGGATCCAAGTTGTGTGCTCCTTATGAGAATCTAATGCCTGATGATGTGACGTGGAGCTGAGGCGGTGATGCTAGCTCTGGGGAGTGTCTGCAAATACAGATTATCATTAGCAGAGAGGTTTGACTGCACAGAGACCATAATAAATCAATTGCTTGCAGACTCATATCAAAACCCTATCAGTGAGTGGCAAGTGACAATTAAGCTGCATCTTTTTTTTTTTTTTTTTTAAAGAGTAGCTTTTTTTTTTTTTTTTTTTTTTTAATTTTATAGCTACTTTATTTATTTATTTATTTATTTTTGGCTGTGTTGGGTCTTCGGTTCGTGCGAGGGCTTTCTCTAGTTGCGGCAAGTGGGGGCCACTCTTCATCGCGGTGCACGGGCCTTTCACTATTGCGGCCCCTCCCGTTGCGGGGCACAGGCTCCAGACGCGCAGGCTCAGTAGTTGTGGCTCACAGGCCCAGCTGCTCCGTGGCATGTGGGATCTTCCCAGACCAGGGCTCGAACCCGTGTCCCCTGCATTAGCAGGCAGATTCTCAACCACTGCGCCACCAGGGAAGCCCTAAGCTGCATCTTACAGAGTAGACCAGACATAAGCAACACACTTTGGGTGTCACTGTCTCCCATCACCCCCAGATGGGACCATCTAGTTGCAGGAAAACAAGCTCAGGACTCCCACTGATTCTGCATTATGGTGATTTGAATAATTATTTCATTATATATTACAATGTAATAATAATAGAAGGAAAGTGCACAATAAATGTAATGTGCTTGAGTCATCCCAAAACCATCCCCCGACCCTGCCCGCTCTGTGGAAAAATTGTTTTCCACAAAACTGGTCCCTGGGGCCAAAAAGGTTGGGGACCGCTGCTTTAGATGACTCAGAGGCTCTTTTCACTTAGTATTGGGTTGGCCAAAAAGTTCATTTGGGTTTTTCCATAACATCTTACTGAATAGGTTCCCCACCTTTTCCAGAAGGAGGTCTGGCCTCCAGGTAAGTGAGGTGTTTCAGGATTATGTAAAATACCTATTTGTGTCTTTATAAGGTAGTGAGCTGTGACTATGTAGGGGGTGTTGGTCCATTTAAAAGCATAATTTTAGAAATGTGAGATTGATAAATGTTATGAAATCTCATTTTATTCATTTGATTGTTTTGAGTAGCCATTCCACAGATTTTGAAGTGCACCGAAACTGGCTTGCTATCACCCACAGTTTGCCAATATCACAGTGGTATTATGAGGTAAGTTTTAATTTTCACCTTTTTGGTTTTTTTTTTAAGATGATGTGTGAAATCGTGTAAGTATTATTGATATTAAAACAGTTTCCCCTGTGATCATAGGTTGAATAAATCTTTATAAAAATTGTAGTCTTTCCTCATGTTACCGAACCGAACTTCGGTCCCCTTGCCTGGCACGCACAAAGCAGATCTACTGATCCTGGGTTATTGTGAAGGAAAATACAGTGTTTATTGCAGGGCGCCAGGCAAAGAGAACAGGCAGCTAGTGCCCAAAAGACCTTGTTGGCTTAAAAAAATGCACAACGTCAGAGTTGTGAGTTAAGTTTTATTTGGGGCAAAATGAGGACTGCAGCCTGGGAGACAGCATTTCAGATAGCTCTGAGAAACTGCTCTGAGGAGGCAAGGGGGGAGCTAGGATATATAGGAGTTTTGCAACAAAGGGCAGGCAGTCGGGAACATCAAAAGATTACTGCTAATTAAAGAAACCAGATATGTCAAGTTAAGGAGTTTAGCGCTTTTCTATATATGGGAAGATGCAAGAGTCTGGGCTTACAGAAATCATTCCTTTGATATGCACCTCAGCTATCTGGGGCCGTATCCTGTATTTTCACATCCTGAGTTTCCTCAGGGCTCACAGCAGGGAGTGGCTGCAGTCTGATGACTGCTAGGTGGCAGGTATTCGTTCCTTTCTGAGTTCCCTCAGGGCTCACCAGCTCACCATCAGGTGGTAGCTGCCATCGCTGATGACTATGAACTTGCCAATGGCTTTCAGGCAAGGGTTTTTAAAGGCCACAGTAGGGATGAGGGTCACAGGGTGCATGATCAGCTCACGGACATTTTTCTAATTGGTTGGTGGTGTGGTCATAGGGTGATGTTTTGAGAATCTTTTTTTTTTTTTTTTTTTTTTGTCTGCTTTGGGTCTTCGTTGCTGTGCGCGGGCTTTCTCGTTGTGGTGGTTTCTCTTGTCACGGAGCATGGGCTGTAGACGCGTGGGCTTCAGTAGTTGTGGCATGCTGGCTCAGTAGTTGTGGCTCGCGGGCTCTAGAGCACAGGCTCAGTAGTTGTGGTGCACAGGCGCACAGAGATGTTCCCGGACCAGGGATCAAACCTGTGTCCCCTGCATTGGCAGGCGGATTCTTAACCACTGCGCCACCAGGGAAATCCTTGTTTTGGGAATCTTAATCATCAACCTTCTGATTCCAGTCTGGGGTCTATGTGCTTGTGGTCAGCATATAGTCACCATCCTCCACTGAGTGCAGGGGTCTTAGTTTCTGCAGAACAACTCAAAGATATGAGTCCAATTGTTGTCTATATTCATTCAGGAGGAACTAGGAGTCCTGTGACTCTATTGTTCTAATCATTAACTACTTGAGTTTGCTCTTTGGAAGGCCAAACAAGAAGTGGGGGACAGGGAGGGTCTTATACCTGGGTAGGCCCCGCAGGGTCTTATTCGGTTTCAATCCCCCCTTTTCTTTGATACTCCTCAATTCCTGAGGAGAACATGGTGGGACAAGAAAGGGAATAAAGTTTTGGATAGAGAGGTTAATTATAAACTCTGCAAGGGAACTTCGTTTTAGGAGGAGTCAGTTTCATTCAGTTCTGCCCTCTGGAACTATTAGAGAACCCCTTTACTTCAATATGAGTTTCCCAAATTATACATGGGGAATTATAATATTTGCCACATGCTTTTTGAAAGAACATTGGATTGGGAAAGAGGGAAAATTGGATTCAAGACCTGGCTCTGCATCAGCATAGAAAATACATTTCATCTCTCTGAGCCTTGGTTTCTCATCTGGCATATGAGGATTTGGAATGAATTATTTCTAAGATCCTGTCTCTCCCTAACATTTTGTGATTTATGAGGACAGGAATAATCAAATGTGATGTGTAGGTGTCTGGTAATATACAAACCATTCTATTCTATTATTACAAAAACCATGTCTGTATTTTTATTTCTGGTATGAGTTACTAACTTGCATATGATACTTCATGGAAAACAGACATCAGCTCAAAAATGACTTGATCAAAAGCAGCACTCTGCTGTCAGGAAGATTTTTTTAAGACAAGCTGTAAAGTCTTCTGTGAGTTTGTTGTTGCTTTTTGGGTTTTTTGGTCAGGTCAGAATAGTCCTTTGCACTGAAAAAGCTTGAGAACAATTGACCTAATTGACCAAGTTCCTTCTCACATAATAACACTACAAGTATTTCATAAGAATGCTAAGGAACTTTAAGTAGTTTCTTTAGTGTGAAGTATCTCCATTTGCATGTATACATACCAGTGAGGAAACTTTTTGTGTGGCCTAGTGGTCCAAAGGTTGGGCTGTGATTTCAGACTGCCTAGGTTTGACTTTCAGCTCTGCCACTTAATACCTATGCTGGGCAACTGTGGGCAAACTACTTGACCTCTCAAAGCCTCTGTATCCCCAACTATTAAATGATAATAAATAATTATTAGGATGAAATGAATATAATGTATATGATGTGCTTAGCATAGTACTTAGAACAAATGTGCTCATTAAATATTAAAGTTTATTAATACTTAGCATTATTAATATAATGACCTTCAACCTGTAAATGAAAAGGCAGTCCCCTGTCTCACCATTTCCTCCCTGCTCTCTGACTATCCCTTCTTAGTCTCCTTTGCTCACTCTTCTTCATCTACACACTCTTTCAAAAACTGGTTCCCTCTGCCTCTCTTTGTGGTCCCTTTTTCTTTTTTCTTTTTTTTTTTTTTAACATCTTTATTGGAGTATAATTGCTTTACATTGTTGTGTTAGTTGCTGCCCTTTTTCTTTTAATTCTATAATTCTTTCTGGCTGTTCTCTCATTTACTCCTATAACTTTCACTACTACCTGTTATCTTAGTACTCCTAAAACTGTATTTAGGCCAGAGCTGCCTCCTGTTATTGGCTTGTTTTAGATAGAAGAGGTTTATGTAAAAGAGATTCTAGTAATGGTATACTTCTTTGTTCTTCCTGCCCTCCTCAGCAATAACAACAAAAGAAATCAACAAGAAACAAAACTCAAGTGCAAGGTTCACAGTAGGATATAAGGCTGGAGAGACACATGCCTCAGGTCTGGAAGGTCTTTCTGCCATACTAAGGAGAGTGGACATGTGAGCAGTGGATTGTTTTGTAGAGCCCTTCTTAGCTTTGACTTCTAGCTTACCGTTCTGTTCTGGACTCAAATTAAATTGATTGGTCGATTGGTTGGGAAAGACATTAAAAAGACCCATAATAAATATTTGTGGAATGAACACAATTGTTTTGAATCTTTGTTGACCTAAAACAAGTAGACTGCCAGTTATTTCTCCAGCAAAAATGGGTTTATTCAGGATCAGCAGAAAATAGCAATTCAGGGTCTGCAACCATAGCGAGTCACGTGCAAGTCCCCACGTAGCGCATAACGAGGGAAGGAGAATTCTTTCAAAGAGGGAAAAAGGAAGTTGGGAGGGCTAGAGTAAACAGACTCCATGGCTTTTCATTGGCTGAGTTGTGACAGTCTGAGCTCTTTGCAGGAAAGAAGAGTCTTTCTTCTTGCTGTTGGGCTCTGCTGTCCTCCTAGGGCCTGAGACTTCCCCTTTCTGGCCTCCTGATTCTATCTTAATTGAGGTTTCTGTTTATTAATTTTTACATCTTCATATGTAAAAATGAGGTTGGATGTTTTTGTACTTGAGGAAACAGCTCTGTTGTGGTAGCTTCCCGAGCTAATGGATTTGGAGTCGGAGACCCAGATTTGAGCCCCAGCTCTACCACATATAAGTGACAGAACTCTTCACTTGGGCGGAAATGTTAGCTAATCGCTTTCCTGGCTTCCCAAAAGCTGTTTAGGTAAGATGATGGCCCCAGCTGGAAATCCCTGAGGTCAGGAGGGCCTTCTGGGCCAGGTTTGGTAAGTCTTTGTGGGGAGAAGGAGCAACATACAGAGGGTGCCTGAGGGGTGTGGGATTGGGGACGGCAAGGGAAGGACAGGGACGTTTTGTTTTGGATAAATGACCATCTCAGGCAGCACCTGTTCCTTCTCCCAACTCTTTTCATGCTTTCTGTTCCCCATTTTATTTAAAGTAATAAATATGTTGATAAAATAAAGTAGGAAAATCTTTTAGACTTCTAATAAAATAAATGGCTCTTTAAGGGTAGAGTGAGCTCTGACATAGAAACTGTGGCTGGAAACCACAGATGTTAATAAAGTGTAGATTCATGTTGAATTTCTTGAAATTGTATGGACCAGTAATTTCTAAACTTTTTAAAAAATATATACCCTAGCCAGAAATCATTTTTGAGCATTCACTACCCAAGAGGTCTTTATAAATTATAAAGGCAAAGCCCTATTAATATACTTTTAAAAATAGAAATTAAGAAGGATAAGAGTAAAAAATATAATTTCTCATTTTTCTTTCCATAGTTCAGTGGGTCATCACCCCACATTGGAGATTTGGGATTAGAGAAGGAACTTTTCATAAAGGAAAATTTAATGGGTGGGTTCATAGCCTGAGTGCCCTAGACAGAGAGCCTCTGGGTTGGCCTTTGCATTTTATACCTTCAGGGGGAGTAAATAGGCTACTTCTTATTGAGACCTAAAGTTTTCATTCATCCTTATCATGAACAAAGAGCTAATAAGTAGTTTGAGTCTCTCTTGCCTCATTTTATACTATAGAGAGACCCTAAATAGTAGTCCCTGTGGGCACTCAGTTAGTACCCAGTGAACCCTTAGTGCACTTCCAGAAGGAGAGGAGTTTTCCATTGAAAAGAGCAACAAATGCAGAGTAGGGAGATTATTACTGTCTCAGCTCTTCTAGGTGCAAGATCAGGTTTAGTTTTAGGGACATGATGAGGATAGTAATGTTTTAAATGATAACAATTAATAATATTTACTGATACTTAGTTTATATCTGGTTCAATACTGTGTGTGTATATATATATATATGTAAAATTTAATAACCCATGAAGTAGGTACTGTCATCCTTGTATGAATGCAGAAACTGAAACAAAACAACAAAATATAGTATCATAAAGTTCATATATAGTTTATATTTTTATATAAAGTTTATATGTTTTTATAAGATCTATATTTTCATTTAATCATTAGTGACCATTCATTCATTTAACTAATGATTATATAATATATCAGGAACTTAATAAATGCTCAGGATACAGAAATGACAGAGTGGTTTCTGCTCTCAAGGATCTCATGACCTAGTGGAACAAAAGATAAGTAGCATCAGTGTAGCATTTTGTCGTTTATAAACATATTTCATATGTATTAACTCATTTAGTCCTCACAATATCTCATTTTACAGATAAGGAAATTGAATCTCTGGGACAGAACTTGAACTCAAGCTAGTAAATCATTCATTATGCCTTAGCTCCCTTTTTATATTTAGATGAGTAGAACCATGTCATAACCAAGTTTATTATTAAAAGTTTTCACATTAATTTCTTGTGAAGTATAGTTGACTCTAAGGAAATTGAAGACTGTATTAAATAACTTAGGAAACACGTTTTGGTGTTCTGCTCAGTCTTAACAGAAAATTTTCTATTTATGGCATATTTTAAGTATAATTTCATCATGTGTTTTTTTTAAAGATGAGAGAATAAAAATTTCCAACCTTTGCACCTTCTTTATTTATTCAGTTACTTAGGATATATTCTATCTTCAATTTTTACCACAGGCAACTTCAGAGTGGACCTTGGATTACCCCCCCTTTTTTGCATGGTTTGAGTATGCCCTGTCACATGTTGCCAAATATTTTGATCAAGAGATGCTGAATGTCCGTAATCTGAATTACTCCAGCTCAAGGACCTTACTCTTCCAGAGATTTTCCGTCATCTTTACAGATACACTCTTTGTGTATGCTGTCCATGAGTAAGTCTGAGAATGTCATTTCCTGTGGAGGGTGTTGAGGAAATATTATAGTATTAAATAGTATTAACTTGTTCCTCATTTGGGGCAAACAAAGTTCATATAATAACAAATGCTAGAACAGTCCAAAATGGTTGTGTTTCAAACTTCACAATGAGTAATTACAGCAAGCAGTCTAGCTGAATCTTGTGGAAGAAAATGGGGGCTAAGGTGGGGTTACAAGTTAGAGGTAGAACAAGAGATTGTGAATGTTGTGAAAAGTAGTCCCAAGTAGAGTTCCAGGACCGTTTCTCCTGCCCAAAGTGGCTCTACATGCTTCTCTTTCCTTCCTTGTAGCGGACTACCAGAGGCTGCCATGACCTACCCTATTCTTTGGGATATGCATACCTACATACAGCACAGCACAGTCATGCATACATATGCATAATGCTAACCACCAATGGAGTTTCCATTCTAGTAAACTCAAGAAATCTTACAATTTTACAATAGTGCTTTTAGTTGTAGTCTCTGGATTCTTTCCTTCGCGAAGACTCTTCACTAATTTTAGGTTATGTTTATATTTTATATTTTTATGTTTCGCATATTTTACTTATAAGTTACTTTTAAGTAGGTGAATACACGTACGTAGAATATTGTGCACAGTGACTTCCAAGTAGTGATTTCCCAGTTAATGTTGATTTCTATTCTGTCCTAATACTTAAGCCTGCTGGTATGATTGTGACAGAGCAGTAACTGGTGTCCATTCAATGACCTTTGTCATAAATAGATCATTTCTGCTTGTGAGGTCTTCTAGACTGAACTCTTGCCCCATTCAGTAAAGAGTCCCTTGGGGATGTTTTAACCCCCTGCTCATTTTCATGGAATAACTGCTGTTTGGCACCCTGACCTTCATTCTCTTTATGACCTGGCAAGAGTTGAAAGGGAAGGTGATATGTAAATGTACTCCTTTTAACTCAAAATGTTTAAATTCACACTCTCAGGGAAAGTGTATACAGGCAGAGAGAGGGAGTAGAATTCATTTCCATCTACAATGTAGAGGGAACAGTTAAGTAAGATAAAAGTCTAGAACAAGGCACTTTGTATAGATTAGTAACTTACTTAATTTTCTCAATTACCCTGTAAGGTTACTATCTCTGTTTATGAGGAAACTGAGGCTCCATGGAGGAAGAGCAGGACACCTTTTGCTAACCCCTATTTAACTGCATCTTGATTATGTCTTCTTTTGATTTTAGATTTCTTTGTTTTTAGAATTTGCTGGTATTCAAATGAAACACATTTTTAAAAAATCTGTTTATAGAATAATACATCCTTTTCATTGTCAAAATTTTGGAAAACAGAAAGCAGTTATACATACACACAAAGTAAAAATGACCCATACTCCTGCACTTACAGCTGTCACTATCAACATTTTGGTGCATATTATTTCAGCCTCTTTTCTGTATCTGAATTTAATTTTTATAAAATAAAAATGGGATCATACTGTTTTGTCACCTGGTATTGTCACTTAATTACTATATCTCTACCTTTAAATAACATACATTTTTTCATAGGAGTTTTTTAAATTATTTGGGCAATCAAGAGCTGCAGGTTTGTGGCTCTATTCTTTTATTTTTTCAATTCCCTCCACCACCCTCTCCGAAACTGTCACAGGTCTATTCTTTTTTTTTTTTTTAATATATTTTTTTAAAAATTTTATTTATTTTTGACTGTGTTGGGTCTTCGTTGCTGCACACAGGCTTTCTCTAGTTGCTGCGAGAGGGGGCTACTCTTCGTTGCGGTGCGCGGGCTTCTCATTGCAGTGACTCCTCTTGTCGCGGTGCATGGGCTCTAGGCGCGCAGGCTTCAGTAGTTGCAGCATGTGGGTTCTGTAGTTGTGGCACGTGGGCCCTAGAGCACGTGGGCTTCAGTAGTTGCAGCACATGGTCTCAGTAGTTACAGCGCTCGGGCTCTAGGGTGCACGGGCTTCAGTAGTTGTGGCGCATGGGCTCAGTGGTTGTGGTGCACGGGCTTAGTTGCTCCGCAGCATGTGGGATCTTCCTGGACCAGGGATCAAACCTGTGTCCCCTGCATTGGCAGGCAGATTCTTAACCACTGCGCCACCAGGGAAGTCCTCACAGGTCTATTCTTAACTTGGCTGGTATCGTAATATATAATTTGGAGTGCTATATCATTCTGGTCTGCATTTTTTAGTTTTAAGGACTAAAATAGTGTGTGCCCTCTCAATTTTCAAAATCCTTACATTTGGGTTTTTGGTGGATGGTTTTATTGTTTGTTTGCTTTATTAAATGAAGACTTTGTTTTCCAAAAAAAAAAAAAATGAAGACTTTTGTTTCAAATCAGCATAGCTGAGAAAGAGACATGGAACTGGCCTTGAGGCCTTTCTTTCTGCTACCACCTTTTTAAACAGTCAAGAATGGCATGGACACCCCAATCCCTGTGTCTAATCTAATAAACTGACAGAGAAGCAACTAAAATTTTTCCAACCCATTGGAATTTCTTGGGAGAGGTGACACCTAAGGACACCTTAATTGGAAAATTGTCAACATCACCAGAACTGGACTCCATCACCTTTCTTTTTCCTCCCTATTAATAACTGGCAACATTAGAGCTGTGATTTGGGTGTAGTCATATTGAAGGACTACAAGAAATTCTCTTGGAGTCCCTTTCCTCCTTTTTAAAAAGAAAACCTCCCATGGTCCTTGAGAAGTAAATTTAATACTGTGAATGAAAGCATCTAGCATGCACTGAGTACTCCATAAATACTAGCTTCATTTCCTTCATCCTTTCTCTCCTTCATTCCTCCATCTCTTTCTTCCTTTTTTTTTCTTCATATTTGGGTTGATATAAACCTGGGTTTTCTGACTGCTATTCAGCCTCAGTGTCACTTTTTAATCATCATTTTCAAAATAAAATAGTTCCACATTAAAAAAAAAAAGAATGGCACGGACACTTTATCAGGAATGGCTAATCAAATGCATCAGAGTATATCAGAGTGTACTCTGTAGAAGTATTATGGTGTTCTAATGAAGATTAAATTTGTTTCTGATTCTTTCCTCATGTTCCAATATAGGTGCTGTAAATGCATTGATGGGAAAAAAGCAGGCAAAGAACTTACAGAGAAGCCAAAGTTTATTCTATCAGTATTACTGCTATGGAACTTCGGGTTGTTAATTGTAGACCGTATCCTTTACGTTTTATGTACTGTTCCCTTACTTATTTGATATATACTAAGTATAAGATTAATTCTTTCTGTAATGGTGATTCTGAAATGTGAGCTGCTTTTGAAAGTGGATGTGGGGTGGGTTAGTCAGTTCCCCAAACTGTGGTCTCTGCCCAACTTCATCAGACTCTGGTTGTTAGAGCACTTTGTCCCTGAAAAGTTAGTGGTGACGTGCAAGAACCAGTTAAACTGCCAGTAAAGCAGTATACTGGGACTTGTTAACTGTCTTTAGATTAATCTAATACACATATCTTTAATAGTTTATAACACATTATTCTAAATACCTTTTATAGGAAACGGCGTATCACAGTGTCCATATGGAAACAGGCCTTCATGCTTTTCTGCCATCTTGGCTTATGACATATTAATAGGCAAAGTTCTTAAATCCAAAGGGTCTGAATGGGGGACTTCCCTGGCAGTCCAGTGGTTAAGACTTCGCCTTCCAATGCAGGGGGTGCGGGTTTGATCTCTGATCGCGGAGCTAAGATCCCACATGCCTTGTGGCCATAAAACCAAAACATAAAACAGAAGCAATATTGTAACAAATTCAACAGAGACTTTAAAAATGGTCCACATCAAAAAAATCTTAAAAGAAAAAACGGGGTGGGGGGGGGCGGTTCCTGAATGTAACTAAAATCCGAATGATAGAAGCCGAATTTCTACAGTTTTCATACAGGTAGCCAGGTGTGGAAGAAAACACCTAGACTTTGGTTTAAGTCTGACCTGGTCTTGAATCTCAGTTATGAAATTCAAGTAGTGTTAGGCCATGAGTGGATTAATGCTCTGAGCTCTAACTACCTCACAGGTTCACTGTATGTGTACTATAAACAATGGAATGCTACATGCAGTGGCCTTCAGTAGCTGTTAGGTCCCTTCCTTTCTCATCCCCGATTCTAAAAAGCAAAACAAAACAAAAAACTCCTTTAGTTGCTGGCTCTTTAAGGTACAGAAAATATGGGAAAGTTTCCTGGTTTTCTTCTTAAACATAAATTTTAATTTAAAAGTTTGTCCAGGATTTGGCTGTTTATAGAAAACACTTTTATGAAAAGTCCAAACTGGTAGTAATATTTTTGTCTTTAATTTACCTATAAAGGAAGCATTTGCAATTTTTATACTTAGTCTGCTGGCACAGTTCATTGTGAAATTGGTATCCTCTGTTTTCTTTCCTTGACCTGAGTCCAGATATTCATTTCCAGTACAATGGTTTTTTATCTGGATTAATGCTACTCTCTATTGCACGATTATTTCAGGTAAACACAAAATAGGCTAATTATATTAGTTTGGTTTTTAGCTTGTAAAGGTGATAGGTAAGTTTATTTGACCAACTGTTTTGAGTTGCCAAGTGCTATAGACACTTTTATTGAGTATTTCTCACAAATTCCATCTTCTCTTTTAATAATACTTTTCTCCATTTTACAGATGAGAAAATTATACTCTAAAAACTTGTTAGAGTATGGCAGGCCTAAAATAAACTTGAGTTTCTATATTTGGTTGGGATCATTTATCCAGGAATGAAATCTTCAGCAGTTTATACTATGTAGTAACTGTGATGGTGGGGCCTTAACCATCAGCAGCATGTAGCATAGTGTAATGGAAAGTATGGAATTTGGAACCAGAAGACCTGGGTTGAAATCCTGAATAACCCTAATAAGCTGTGTGACTCAGACAGGGGTTATTCAAAAGCATTGGCTGCTTCAGATTGGATACGTTATATATAATATATTATTGAGTAAACCTTGTAACTATTCTGTGAAGTTGTTAAAAGTTTCCTCCTTTCATAGAGGAGGAAAGCGGATAATTCAGATTTCTGGGACATTCCTCTGTACACTGAATCAGAATCTCTGGGATTGGGTTTTAGGAATCTCCAGGGAATTTTGATACACCATCAGGTTTGGGAACCATTAACCCAAGGCAAGTCTTTCAACCCTCTCAGCCTCAGTTTTCTCATCCATAAAATAAAATTTACCCTTGATACATTCTGTTTATAAGATGGGGCCACCTACCTCACAGGGACTTTGGAAAGATCAAATTCAATAATCTATCTTAAAGTTCTTTGTCAACTATAAATGTCTGGATAAGTTTTTTTCTTTTAACCATAAAAAGCCACATTATACATGGATCATAATTGGTGTTCAATGAATGAATGTGGATGGTTGTTGAACAAATGTACTAAAGTTTAGCTATAGAACCAGCTAGACTTTCTCTGAATCTTAAATAAATAATAAAACCGGTGGAGAGATTTGGAAGCATCCCATTGTTTTTGCCTTATCGTTCCTAACGCATCTATTCTAGACCACACCTGATGAGACA
The DNA here is from genome assembly GCF_949987535.1 of Balaenoptera acutorostrata. Classification (NCBI taxonomy): domain Eukaryota; kingdom Metazoa; phylum Chordata; class Mammalia; order Artiodactyla; family Balaenopteridae; genus Balaenoptera; species Balaenoptera acutorostrata. Next base: position 57,654,052 of record NC_080072.1, on the reverse strand, counting down.
GTGAAAGGAGGAACTTGGCTTTTCATGTTCCCTTTGGCAGTTTCTCATTTGATCCTTCCACACCCCAGGACCCCAGGACCATTATCTCATTTTATCCTTCCAAAATTCCTGTGAGGTAGGTAGAATGCAGACTTCTTTAGTTATAGTCAACTCAGTTTGGAGGTTTTTTTTTTTCTTCCTAAATCAGAATGCCTTTAATTCTTCTAGGTAGTTTGTTAGATCTAGTACTATTGGCACAATACTTGGTGCCTTCAGCCTGATTGTAGTTTATGTTACCTAATATGTAATATAAGATTTAAGTGATTCTTTGTTAGCATAGCTTTATGTGTAATCATTGGTACTCTCATTCCCAGATCCTCTCTGGAAATCAGCTCCAGCTATTGTATAACTATAAGAGGGTGAAGGTAATTAACTTCCCTAGGTTCCTTAAGGAGAATTTGTAGTGTGTTGTTATGATGATGTATCTTGTACTTCAGCATCAAACTTAGTACTTAATAAATATTTGTTGAAATAATGAATTTATGAACCGACTAGGCTCAGTATAAAAGCTGGCTGGAATCACTTGCCTCTGTTCTCCTTATATTACATTTAAACTTTTTTATTATAGAAAATTTAAATTATATACAAAAATGGAGAAGATAGTACAGTGATCTAAACACGCACACACAGAGGATTATTTTGAAACACATCCCAGACATCATATTTCATTTGTTAAGTATTTCCAAATACAGGCAGACCTCAGAAATATTGTGGGTTCAGTTCCAGACCACCACGATAAAGCAAATGTTGCAATAAAACTAGTCATGTGAATTTTTTGGTTTCCCAGTGTATATAAAAGTTATGTTTACACTATACTGTAGTCTGTTAAGTGTGCAATAGCATTGTCTAAAAAAATGTGCATACCTTAATTTAAAAATACTTTATTACTAAAAAATGCTAACCATCATCTGAGCCTTCAGTGAGTTGTAGTAGTAACCTCAAAGATCACTGATCACAGATGACCATAACAAGCATAGTGATAATGAAAAAGTTTGAAATATTGCAAGAATTACCAAAATGTAGCACGGAGACAGGAAGTGAGCAAATGCTGTTGGAAAAGTGGCGCCAATAGACTTGCTCAATGCAGGGCTGCCACAAACCTTCAATTTGTAAAAAACACAGTATCTGTGAAGTGCAATAAAGCAAATCGCAATAAAACGACATATGCCTGTATATCTTCAAAACCATGTTTTTTTTTCAATATGGTAAAATACATATAAGATAAAACTTACCATCTTAAACCATTTTTTTCTTCCAGTTTTATCAAGATATAATTGACGTACAGCACTGACATACAGTTTAAGGTGTACAGCATAATGATTTACTTACATACATCATGAAATGATTATCACAAGTTTAGTGAACATCTATCATCTCATAAAGATACAAAATTAAAGAAATAGAAAAAAATTTTGATGAAAACTCTTAGGATTTGCTCTGTTAACAACTTTCAGATGTAACATACAGTAGTGTTATTTATATTTATCATGTTATATATTACATCCCTAGTACTTATTTATCTTATAGCTGGAAGTTTGTACCTTTTGACTGCCTTCATTCAGTTCTCCCTCCCCCATTCCCCACCTTTGGTAACTACAAATCTGATCTCTTTTTCTTAGAGTTTGTTTGTTTTTGCTAGTTGTTAGTTACACAACTTAGTGATTCAATATTTCTATCTATTTCAAAATGATCAGCACATAAGTCTAGTTACAATCTGTCACCATACTAAGATATGACAATATAGTTATTGAATTTCCCACACTGTACATTTCATACCCATGACTCATTTATTTTGCAACTGGAAGTTTGTACTTAATCTCTTAATCTCCCTCACCTATTTCTTTCCTCCCGTCTCCCATTTATCTTAAGCGTTTTAAAATGTACAGTTCAGTAATGGTAAGTATATTCACACTGTTGTGCAACCAATCTCCAGTGTTTTTATTTTTTAATAAACTTTATTTTTTAAAATAATTTTAGCTTTACAGGAAAGTTGCAAAGATAATAGAGTTCCTGTACCCCCTCACTCATTTTCCCCTAATGTTACCATCTTACGGTACATTCATCAAGACTAAGAAACCAACATTGGTACACTCAGATTTCACCAGTTTTTCCACTAACATCCTTTTTCTGTTCCAGAATCCAATCCAGGATACTACATTATTGTGTTTAGTCTACCCTGAATTTTGAATTATTTACCTTTTAAATCTCCTAGAAAAGGCATATGGAAGGAGCATTTCTCTTTGCTGTTCTCCTACATTTCAAGCACATCTACCTCTATGTAGCACCAGCTTACGGTGTATATTTACTACGATCTTACTGTTTCACTGCAAATAAACCAGGCAAGTTTTAGTGATCATTTTATTTTTTCTTTATTTTATTTTATCTTGACTTGGTGGCTTGCTTTATGAGAGGGTTTTATGAGGCACAGCAGGTATCTCTCAGCTATTGATCCTATAAACCCTTTACCCATTCTGATTTTTCTCTGCTCTTGCCACATCATAAAGATTGGTGTACTATCATGGGATACCTCTAGTTTTGGCATATTGTATAAGTTATGGCTTTCCATGCTACTGGTTAATGATAATGTTCCTTTTCTGTAGATGGGTCCATCCGATGGAACAGCTTCAGTTTTCTCCGTCTTATTTCCCTGGGACTAATTGTTTTCCTAGTTTCTGCTCTTTCGTTGGGCCCTTTTCTAGCCTTGGTAAGTCTTCTATTTGTTATAAAGAGTACATATTTGTTGTTATTTAGAAAAAAATAATAAAGCCAGGAATATATAAAATAAGGAAAACTACTCCTTTTTTACTCCTTCCCACTATGACTCCCCAAAGATAGGATGTTACTCTTTCACACATTTTTGTGCTTATGCAAATATGTATGTGCATATATTTGTATGTTTAACTATATGTCTCACACAGACACACACACTCACACAGAGTTGCTAATAATTAGTCACAGATTTCCATATTTGCTAATTTGCTTGTTTGCTATACTTCAGTTGTAACCTCAAAATCAATACTCACAGTGCTTTCACAGTCATTCATTGACAGCAAACATTCTAAAGTGCCTAGAATGTTACAGATGTTCAACAGATGTTTTTCGTTTTTCACTTCTTCCCTCATGCTGAATTCAACTAATTAGTTTTAATTTCTGCTAAAACTGGGAAACATTACATCTCTCATCAAGCCTTCCCTGCCATCCCCTTCTCTTCAGTAAACTTGGTAAAGCTGCAGTCTGTGTTCTCCTTTGCCCCTTATAAATTCTTCCATTATTATAATAGTATTGGACTGGTATTCAGAGTACTCTGATGTATCTTGTCCCACTTAACAGATGAGAAGGTTGGACAAAAAAGAGGTTCTGTGAACTGCTCAGGATCACACAACTACTTCCTTGAACAAAAACTGGAACTCAGACCTCATAACTTGCTACACACTATGCCATAGACAGTACCCTAGTTCTCTTTTTGAATTTAGAAAAGATTGATCACTGTTTAATCTCTTTTCAACAGAACCAACTGCCTCAAGTCTTTTCCCGACTCTTCCCTTTCAAGAGGGGCCTCTGCCATGCGTATTGGGCCCCAAACTTCTGGGCTTTGTACAGCGCTTTGGACAAAGTGCTGTCCATCATCGGTATGGTAGCAAGCCTTCTTACTTTTTTTTTTCTTTGGCCGTGCTGCACGGCTTGTGGGACTTAGTTCCCCAACCAGGGATCGAATCCGGCCCCGGCAGTGAAAGCACCGAGTCCTAACCACTGGACCGCCATGGAATTCCCTAAGCCTTCTTACTTAGACTATGAATATTGAAAGGACTAGTCACATTGACAAATGGAAAAACCTGCCTTGTGTTTTGAATGTGGCTGAGCTGGTTGTTCTCCAGCCCTGCGTTTCAGCTTTCAGAATGAGCAGGGGAGTGGTTCTAGGGACTGAGACTTCAGTGCAGGAAGCAGACTGCATTCCTTATAAAAGCTCTTTGTGGCAGTGAGGTTGTTGCTCCTTTCCTTGGGAAAAAAATAAACTTTTTAGACATTTTTAGAACCTAATTTTACCTTAAGCAAAACGTTATTCAGTAGTTATAACCTTAGTTTTAAACTTAAAAAATGTGAAGAAGTAGGAAAGAAGAATGTGTAAGTTGTGACTCTGGGTATTGAACCAATAAGGGAATGATAGCCATGCAGTTTAACATGAGCTGAGAAGAAAGGGAAACCTTAGGCTATGCTTTTGAGTTTGAGGTGTGATGAAAAAGAATTTATAACCTTTAGGTGGTTCTGAAAATAACTCTGTGGAACAACTCACAGTCTCTCATTTGTGAATACAGCCCAGCTTGATGGAAAATGGCAGGATCAAGAGAAGGACAGGTAAACTTTTCTGTAGTGGGACAGACAGTAAATATTTTAGGCTTTGCAGGCCACATAAGGTTTTGTTTACAACCTTTAAAAACTTAAAAACCTGTTGTGAGAAACAAATGCAACAATAAGAAGTGCTAGGCTGTCAGTAGCAGGGGCTTTGGAACCAGACAGAACTGGGTTCGATTCTTCCACCTATTAGTTGTATGACTTAGGCACATTACTCATCTCTCTGTGCCTCAGGGGGGGCAAAAAGTAATGGCTACAAAGCCCTTGGCACATGGTAGATGCTTAACGCGTGGTGGCGGCTATGACTGTTTTGGCTACGTACTTACAGGAAATCGTAATTTGTTATTATTGCTCACCCACTGAGTCCAGCCTTGATGTACATGGCATCTTATAAAGTAAGTTCTTAACATTTCTAAAAGCTTTAAACAACCAGCATGATATGAGGTACAAGGGTCGCTTGCCTTATCTGAGTCAGGAAACTGTTGTACCTCACCTTGTATATCTGTCTCCTCAAGGATGTGGTGAGTGGAAAGTCAGTGGCAGGTTAGGCAACTCTGTTTCAGGCAGATAGTTATTAGCTTTAAGAGAGAATCAGCAGGCTGAAGGAAAAAGGGACAAGGTGAATGAACAGAAAATATTTTGGTAGTCTACACCTTTCCCACATTTCACTAATTTTCAATGGCATTAGACAGGGCCATTCAGGTGCTCAGACTGTCCCTGACTGTTCTGTTAGCTTTTTTGGGCTGGGACTTGCATCATTATCCTCAGACTTGGTTCATTTAGTAAGTATTTCTTGAACTCCTATGTGCTGGGGATAGAAGTAAATAAATTGTCATTCCTGCCTTTAAGGAACCGAGTATAATAGAGGAAATGAACCTATATACAGATACAGTGCAGTGTGGTGTGCACAGAGACATGTATAACAGACCTTAGCCCACAAGAAAATCAGCTCTACTTCCTGAGTTAGGAGCTTTCTCAGATGAGTAAGTGAATTAGGAGTTAACTTTGCAAAGTGAGTAGGCCATTCTAAGCAAAGGGAGTAGTCTATGCAGAGGGACACAGGTGTCAGAGTGGTATGTCGGCTCATTGTGGCCAAGCTGTATTTAACAAGGTGGAGTAGATGAGGCTGGAGAGGTGGGAGGGGGCTAGATCATGGAAGACACATATATGGAAGAAGCATATGTGCTATGCCTAGGAATGTGGACTTTATCCCATAGGCAAGGAAGGATTCAAAGCTGGCCTGTGACATGGTAGACCTGTATTTTAGAAAGCTTGCTTCATTTTAGAGGTGAGAGCATATTGCTGTTCATGCTGCCTGCCAGCAAGGTTTCCTGTTCCAATACAGACAGCTGCAGTCTAAACTAGAGGCATTTTAGGTAGAATGGTGCAGGACTGAGTTAATGAAATCTTGACCTTGGAACAGTCTTAAGATTTAGTAGCTTATTCTTTTTCCTCAAGGAATTGATTGGTAAAATATGGTGTGCCATTAATCAAAACAGAACAAAATAAAACGTCTTTTTACTCTGTAGGTTTAGAACTGAAACTTCTTGACCCCAGCAAGATTCCCAGGGCCTCGATGACAAGTGGTTTAGTTCAGCAGTTCCAACACACAGTCCTTCCCTCAGTGACACCCTTGGCCACCCTTATCTGCACTCTGATTGCCATATTGGTAAGAATTCACACGTGGTCCTCATTTCTTGTGTTTTCTCTGCTTTTCTTTTGTGTGGCTGGTTGAATTTTAACTTTCAAGTTTTCCCAACTGTAGGATAAATTCCATGGCTGTAATCCTGCTGCAGATTGAGGCATTTCCTATTCTTAGGGTAACTTTGAACACTGTAAGGAAGGATTACTAGTAAAGCCTCTTTGAGAGAGGTTCTCACCAGAGGCTAATAGACCATCTGTTCACCGTCAGATGAGGAAGAAAGAAAAGCCCAGGGGAGGGAACTTGGACCACACCGTGGAGAAAGAGGACAATGTAGTAGGGACATCAGATTTTTGTTTTCATCCATGGCTAACTGATAAAAACTCTAAATTTGTCTGTACTGCATGGATATTTTGTGATGATGATAATGAATTGAGAGAGTCAACAATGGCTGTCTGAGCATGAGATAAGAATCTTATATGAATCAGATGCTGTTATAGGCATCATTCATAGCTGTTTTTATTTGTTAGTGATCATGATGCCCTCAATTTCATGATACAATTTTAGTAAAATTCAACATAAATAACTTAATCATATCTAATTATACTCAGTTTTAATTTTGGTTTCTAAACAATCAAGTCTACTCACAAGACACCTGACCCCACTTAATTACGTGGCAGTACTGGTAGGTAGTTAAGCTCTGTTGGCCTACTTATCCACATGTTCTGAGTTTAAAACTTTTTTCCTAAAACTTCAGCCTTGTAAGCTGCATATGGAAGGCCATGGTTTTGTTGTAAATTACACTCCAGCCCACAAAGTTAGGTGTTTGTTTATTAATATGCTAAGATCTAATTTATTATTAGCTCCACAATATCAATGAACTTTTGTAGTTTGACCTAATAGGTTCAGTGACTATTAATTAACTAATTATGAAGGTGTAATATGAGTTATACTGGATATCCTAGAACTTAATTATCATTTCATATTAATTTTGATGAATAGAATTAATTTTAATGTGTTAAATATATATTTCCAAATGCCTTTTTTTTTCCTGAGTAGTTGTTTTTATGTTAACTTTTGGTGGACCGTTCACAAAGCGAATTATCCCAGTTTGATGGAGAATAGTCTTAAGAGCTACTGTTTTTCAGAGATGACGTAAATTATATTCACCTGAACAATGTTTCAGTAAAGCCTATTTTAAATGATACTGAAGTTTTATCTTTGCCTATTGTTTCTAGCCCTCTATTTTCTGTCTTTGGTTTAAACCTCAAGGGCCCAGAGGCTTTCTCCGATGTCTAATTCTTTGTGCCTTGAGCTCCTTCATGTTTGGGTGGCACGTCCATGAAAAAGCCATACTCCTTGCAGTTCTCCCAATGAGGTAAGCAGATAGCTCAGTCAGTCAACATTTCTGGCGTATTTCACAGTGATCCTATTTTTTTCCATTTGATCTGTCGCTTCTTGACATGTTCAGTGGGATAAGCAAAGGCAAAGACATATGGGAACAGATTTATACCGGGACAGAATGGGGATGTTTAACTTGGGATCCTTGTACCTGTGTAGGTTCTAAGGTATGCAAAACTGCCTGTATTGTTCCTGCATTTTTTGGTAAGGGGTACTGTAGTGATTAAGCGCCATGATACCAGGCTGTTACTTCTGGATATTGAATGGCAGCATAGTATGGAAAAAGCATGGACTTTGGTGTCATCACACCTGTGAAAATAAGGTCCCACAGTTCCTTGTTAAGTGTTGTTAGTCAAAGTAAGGATTGAGTCCATTATGGAATAATACCTAACACATACAGCACTTCAGATTTTTCAGAACTGTTTTTGTTGCTAGTTGGTTTTTTTGGGGCGGGGGTTGTTGTTTTGTTTTGTTTTGCATTCTTTCTTTTGAGCCTCACAACAACCTTTAAGATAATTAGGATAAATGGATATCATCCCCTGTCTTCACATCTGCAGAAACTGGGGCTCAGAGTTTAAGTGACTTATCCAAAGTCACACAGCTAGCAAATAGCAGGGTTAGGACTTAAACCTGAATCTTATCATGCTGAATCTTAAGATCTTTTCACTGTGCCATGCTAAAAAAAAAAAAAGGCATTTTAACTGCAGTTGTGTCCATTTTATATACAACTGAAGCCCAATTAGATAGATGGTAATAGAATTAGCCTTTTTCTTAAGATTTTTCTTAAATCCTGAGAGAAATCATTTAAGCTCTGAAAGAACATTAAGCAAATTTGTCAGATCAGTATATGGCTTGTCTGGGTTCATTTAGCAACTTGGAGTTTCCAAATTAAAAAATAGAGAAAAACTTCTAATGTCTTTAGTTAGAATTCTTATTAAACACCAGCAGGTATGGGGCATTGTCCAAGAGAAGGGCTATAGGGTTGGAAATAAAACTCCAAGTCCTGTTTCTCTAGCTGCCACCACTAGGCAGCTCCCAATCCCACAATATCCCTTTCTTTGAGGAGGCAGTTACTCAGAGAGGCAAGATTCTTTTTTGAATGTTCCATGTCTCAGTGTGGTGCATTCTTCTTTGTATTACTTAAAGTTTCCCACTAAAAAATGAATAGTCTCATTTGAATTGGACTTGTAGCAAAGATCAGTATGTTATTTTATGCATAAGCCAGTTCTGGAAATAATATTCGATGCAGGTTATTCCAGCTATTTGCAAGTATAAGCTTCATATGATGTTTTAAGGAATTATTATAAGAACTTTTATTTTTAGCCTCTTATCTGTGGGAAAAGCAGGAGATGCTTCAATTTTTCTGATTCTGACCACGACAGGACATTATTCCCTCTTCCCTCTGCTCTTCACTGCACCAGGTAAATAGCTTCTTTTAAGAGAGATCTATTTAATTGCCTTGCCTTTTCATCAGAGCCTACTGATCAGTACTGTCTGATCAATACTATCTGATTTAAACAACCTTAAAATCTCTTAGAAAGAGAGAGCTCATCCATTCTTTTAAATAAAACCTCCAACATGTCCCTAATTCTCAGTATCTTTACATGTCACAAAAATGCAGTTAAGCTCAGAAAGCATTCCTAGCACTATATAGCTGTGTCATTGTGATTATATTCCCTTAAGTACCATAAACCTTTCTCTTACCAACTTAATTATCATATGTACTTTTTTATTCTTTTAACAGAACTTCCCATTAAAATCTTACTCATGTTACTGTTTACCATCTATAGTATTTCCTCACTGAAGACTCTATTCAGGTAATCTAAAAAAAAGTACATTTAAAATTATATTTACTCTTGTGAAATGTTTACTCCTAAATGATTGATAAGCCTTTTAAATTTTATTTTTTAAGTTTTAATAGTAATATCACAACATTACAAAATATCAGCAGATAGCAGGAGAAATTACCCATATTCCATCACTCTCACATGGCAGCACAGGTCATGGCTTTAGTTTGGGGGAATATTTGAGGAAGGACTACCCAGCTTAAATTAAAACTTTATATGAAAACTAAAAAATGGAATGTAAAATATGCATTATGAGTAAAACCACATAAATACAGATGCTTAAAACCAAAAGATATGTAAAAAATTCTTACATATCTTAGAATTATGGGTGGAATTTTTTTCTTTTCTAAACTTAATGTTACCTATATAATTTTTTAAAGCTTGCTTATGGATTATATCTGATTGTGTTCATGAAACCTCAAATGCTTAATTATATGAAAACTCAATTATAACCATATGACTCAGCAATTCCACTCTTAGGTATATACCCAAAAGAACTGAAAATAGGGACTCAAACAGATACTTGTACATCAATGTTCATTGCAGTTTTATTCACAGTAGCCAAAAGGTAGAAATAGCCCAAATGTCCATCAACAAATAAATGGATAAACAAAATAGTATATATACATATAATGGAATATTAGTCATCCAGAAGGAGGAAGCTCTGATATGTACTACAACATGGATGAACCTTGAAAACTTAGGCTAAGTGCAATAAGCCAGACACAAAAAGGACAAATACTGTATGATTTCATTTATATGAAATATCTAGACTAGGCAAATTCATAGAGACAGAAGGTAAATTAGTAGGTATGGGGACCGGTGAGAGCATTGGTGGTGCTGGATAGGGAGTTATTGTTGCTTAATGTTTCCAGAGATTCTTTTTGGGGTGTTGAAATGTTTTGAAAGTGGATACTGACACAACATTGTCTATATACTTAATACTACTTAATTATATACTTAAAAATGGTTAAAATACCAAGTTTTATATTATTTTACCAAAACAAAAAATTATGTATTGTTTACCATATTCTTATTCCAATATCACGCTATCCAACCCCCTTTCCTCTTCCGAATGCATAGCTAATTCTCTCTCAGCAACTTCAGCTAAGTGACAACATAGATGATGGTTGGGTAAATTTGGATTGCTGAGTTAATGTAATGATATATCTTTATCATTTTTTTTTAAATGTGAAATTTTATGCATTCTTTTGACCCTAGCTTTATCTGTACTTCACATCAAGACAGTGCAGGTGAGAAGCTTTAGCTGAGAAATGTTTGCAAAAGCAGAATGACTCATCTAAAATCAGACTCCTCTCGTTTTTTCTTCAGAAAAGAAAAACCTCTTTTTAATTGGATGGAAACTTTCTACCTCCTTGGCCTGGGGCCTCTGGAAGTCTTCTGTGAATTTGTATTCCCTTTCACCTCTTGGAAGCTGAAGTACCCCTTTATCCCTTTGTTACTGACCTCAGTGTATTGTGCAGTGGGCATCACACATGCTTGGTTCAAACTGTATGTTTCAGTATTGACTGACCCTCCTGTTGGCAAGACAAAGAAGCAATGAATAAAGGAACTGCTTGGATGTATTCCAAGCAATTATTTCATGGGAAATTAATCAGAACTTGAAGAAAGTTGCTGGTGGCATGAACCATTCATTTCAGTAAATCTGTTTGAGGACCTTTCTTCTAAACTTGGCCTTGCCCAGCTTAGCAACCTGATTGTCACCATGGTGAGAAGCCACTTGTCCTCCGTAAGCAGTGAAACACATCTGAAACAAATCTCGCCTTCCCCTATTAAAATTGTCTGAGATCATTGAGACTGCTGTGCTTGCTCTAGGCAAGGAGGGAGTCTGATCAACAGCATGATTATCTGTAGCCTATGATAACCATTGTCAGGGTATAAAGCATAATTAGAATTATGTGCTAAGGAAAATATAAATAAAATATCATTTTGTATTTCTGCATAAAAAAATTTTTGGATCATTTCCAGCTCCTACATTTTCCTGTTGGCATGCACACAAGCAAGTGGTGTGCACTGTCCCCGTTCTGTACATCTTGTTCCAGGAGATTTTTTTTTTCATTGAAATTATGCATTGGCAATACTCACAAAGCCAGGGAGAATATTTAATGAACTGTTTGGCCTGTCAGCAGAGACTATAAACCACATCTACTCTTACATTAGTTAAGGACATCTTGTACAGTTCATTTATTCTAAAAGCAAGTACTGCAATTTTTTTTTTTTTTTTAATTTTTGCTTGTGGCCTTTTTTCAAGTTTGTTTATTTATTTATTTATTTTTGGCTGTGTCGGGTCTTCGTTTCTGTGCGAGGGCTTTCTCTAGTCGCGGCAAGCGGGGGCCATTCTTCATCGCGGTGTGCGGGCCTCTCACTATCGTGGCCTCTCTTGATGCGGAGCACAGGCTCCAGACGCGCAGGCTCAGTAGTTGTGGCTCACGGGCCTAGTTGCTCCACGGCATGTGGGATCCTCCCAGACCAGGGCTTGAACCCGTGTCCCCTGCATTGGCAGGCAGATTCTCAACCACTGCGCCACCAGGGAAGCCTGCAAGTACTGCAATTTTGATAAGGCTACTCCTTCTCAAACTTTCCTCATGTGAAAAGACTTCAGGGTTTTTTGCAGCCCAGTCTTGTCCTCCCCCCACCTTGAGGGTACTTCATACACTTTATCCAAGACCCCCATTTGCCTAATATCTGCTGCACATTCAAATTCAACCAACATTTATCTAGCTGACACTAGGAACTTTCACACATTTTATTTACCCATTGTCCCCTAAGAAGATCAGAGAGAGACCAAGGTCAATAGAATCCTGGGATGCTAATCCAGCTATCCCATCTCTTAAATTCACTCTATTTTCCCAGACTTCTTTTGAGTCTCATTCAGAGATAAAGATGGGGATTTCTGCCAAAGGGGGAGGGAAGTACGGCCCCTCTAGCCTGTTTTCCTCACCACAGTCCCCCTTGCACGCTATGCTCCCGCTGTCCCAACAACTTAGAATTCCCAGTGTGCCATGCTGTTTCGTACTTCTGCTTCCTTTCATTCTTGCCACTTCCTTTCTTTACTCTCTCTACTGACTTTTCTAGCCTATCATCTGATTGTCTGAACTTCTTCAAGATTCAACTTCACTGCTACCGTATCTATAACTATAAATGTAATACAGTGTAATGATTAAGAGTAGGGGCCTTGGGACTTCCCTGATGGTTCAGTGGTTAAGACTCTGTGTTCCCAGTGCATGGGACCTGGGTTCGATCCCTGGTCAGGGAACTAGATCCCATATGCCATAACTAAGAGTTTGCCTGCTGCAACTAAGATTCCACATGCTGCAACTAAAGATCCCTCATGCCACAAGGAAGAGCCCATGTGCCGCAACTAAGACCTAATGCAGCCAAATGAATAAATAAAATAAATATTAAGAAAAAAAAGAGTAGCGGCCCTGCGGGAATTCCCTGACACACACACAAAAAAAGAGTAGGGTCCCTGAAATCACACAGCCTGATTTTAGATCTTGCCTCCATGAATTTTTTTTAATCTGTAGTCAAGTTATTTAACCATCCATTGCCTCAATGTCCTCATTTCTAAAATCACAAAAAATTTAGAACCCTGCTTAGCACATATTACGTGTTCAATAAATATCATTTAAGGGAATTCCCTGGCGGTCCAGTGGTTATGACTGCACTTTCACTGCTGAGGGCCCAGGTTCAATCCCTGGTCGGGGAACTAAGATCCCACAAGCTGCGCAGTGCGGCCAATAAATAAATATCTGATATTTTTACGAGTCCTTTCCCTCTACCTTCTCTCCCACTCCCCCAGAATTGAGTACCCCACCATGTGCTGCCAGGCCAGGGGTCTACTTGTACTATTAACGGCTGTAATAATTGTTTTATCTGTTTTCCTCAGGAGACTTTAACAGTTTGACAGCAGACACCACACTTGTCTTGATAGTCCCAGTTTTTGGCACAGTTGAATGAATGAAGCACACCACACAGGCCATGATTAAAATCTAAATGTTTAGTAGCACCAGCAGTAACACAAGGGACCCAACGTAGTTCCTCATATCTTTGCCAATTGGTATGCAAACAAACAAAAAAAGATGAATTTGGATGCCTCTCAACAAGGCCAAATTTAATTATGCTTTGTAGGTTGTTAACTGTCAAAGTGATGTGATGTCAGAACTGGAAGAGCTCATCTGGTGCAGAGGTTTCCAAAATGTTCTGCAGAGCCCTGGAGGTTCTTGAGAGCTGCCTCAGAGGCTCTGGGCCCTGAAGCATCTTCAACCAAAGCAAATATGCTTTGATCTATTATATATTAGGCATCATGTAAGTTTTTGTTTGACTTAAGGATTCAAAGTCTAAATATAGTCTTTAAAGCAATTCAACCCCTTATATTACCAGGAGGGCAATGGCTCCAGAGACTGAGGAAAAGCTTGTTGATGCCAACACAGACTTTCTCCCTACAGCCCGGGACTCTCCCAAGCACTATACTTTGTATTCATGTATTTAAACTTTGCAAAAACATGAGTGGTTTTCAACAGTAACTTCCTAGGTTTCAGCAGTTAACTAAATAAATGAAAGTGCCATTTCAAAATGTTTTGAAATCTAGAATTAAGTCAAGAACAAGCAAAGGTTACTATCAAAATTTAAACAAATAAGATATAAAAGAAACCCATTTTTTACCTGGTTTTAATTTATTTTCTATGTACCCAAATTTAACAAGAGGAAGGAAAAGAAAAGTGAGAGGAACTTGGTATTCTTGGTCACCGTATCTTTCCCTGGGTCGAGGGGATAGAGCCAGAACTGGGAGGGAACTATGGAAGATGCAATCTTTCCAGCCCAACACCGTCATAGTTTTCCTTGTTAATGATTTCCACCTAGAAACTATTCTTTGTGGAGGAAGCACTTCAGTGTCAGAGAGAATTGCCCCCTATGTATAGTCCATGCAGCTTGCTTGCAGTTAATGGGAGAAAAAAAATTCTATTAAAATATAACCTTTGAAAAAGATGTTTTACTCTTAAGTAGTTTGATAAAATTAATCTTCCAGTATGATCATGGTAAAAAAAAAATTCTTTTCACCCATCTTTCACCCCCTTTTTTGTGCTTCAAAGAAATGGGCTACTGGGACTTCCCTGGTGGTCCAGTGATAAAGAATCCGCCTTCCAGTGCAGGGTACGCAGGTTCGATCCCTGGTCGGGGAACTAAGATCCCACATGCTGTGGGGCAACTAAGCCCGCATGCCACAACTACTGAGCTCGTGCGCCTCAACTACCAAGCTCGTGCACCTCAATGAGAGAGCCAGCATGCTGCAAACTACAGAGCCCGCGCACCCTGGCACCGGTGCACCACAACTAGAGGGAACACCCACACACCACAACTAGAGAGAAGCCTGTGTGCTGCAACGAAGAGCCCATGCACTGCAACTAAGACCTGATGCAGCCAAAAAAGAAGAAATGGGCTACTGTGCTAATGGCAACTGAACTTGGAACAATTTTATGAACCTCAAAAACCTGAATCAATATAGCCATTAGTTTCTCACAATAAAGTCCCATATTCAGCATCCCCACTTTATAGAAATGTCAATAAATGTACTAAAATTTTTTTTTTCAGTCTCAGGAGTGTTGACTGCAAGAAAAACACACAACATAGGAGTTGTTTTAGTTTTATTCAGGGACCTTACCAAGGTCTCTAGCCTAGGAAACGGCCTCTCAGTAACTCTGAGAGAACAGCTCTGAAGAGGTAGGGGGAGATTCAAGTATATATGTGACTTTTGGGCTAGGGAATACATACAATCAAGTATACATCTTGGTAAAAGATTACTGCAAGTCACAAAGAACAGATATCTCAGGTTAATGATTTTAGTGCTTTTCTATGTAAAGGAAGATGCAAGAATCTGGGTACATTAAAATTCTTCCAATTGGAACCAAGATGGCGGAGTAGAAGGACATGCTCTCACTCCCTCTTGCGAGAACACCAGAATCACAACTAGCTGCTGGACAATCATCGACAGGAGGACACTGGAACTCAACAAAAAATATACCCCACATCCGAAGACAAAGGAGAAGCCACAATGAGACAGTAGGAGGGGCGCAATCACAGTAAAATCAAGTCCCATAACTGCTGGGTGGGTGACTCACAGACTGGAGAACACTTATACCACAGAAGTTCACCCACTGGAGTGAAGGTTCTAAGCCCCACGTCAGGCTTCCCAACCTGGGGGTCCAGCAACGGGAGGAGGAATTCCAAGAGAATCAGAATTTGAAGGCTACTGGGATTTGATTGCAGGACTTTGACAGAACTGGGGGAAACAGAGACTCCACTTTTGGAGGGCACACACAAAGTGGTGTGCGCATCGGGACCCAGGGGAAGGAGCAGTGACCACAGGGGAGACTGAACCAGACCTACCTGCTAGTGTTGGACGGTATCCTAGGGAGGCGGGGGGGTGGTGGTGGCTGTGGCTCACCATGAGGACAAGGACACTGGCAGCAAAAGTTCTGGGAAGTACTCCTTGGCGTGAGCCCTCCCAGAGTCCGCATTTAGCCCCACCAACAAGCCCAGGTAGGCTCCAGTATTGGGTTGCCTCAGGCCAAACAACCAACAGGGAGGAAACCAAGCCCCACCCATCAGCAGTCAAGCAGAATAAAGTTTTACTGAGCTCCGGCCACCAGAGCAACAGTCAGCTCTACCCACCACCAGTCCCTCCCATCAGGAAACTTGCATAAGCCTCTTAGATACCCTCACCCACCAGAGGGCAGACAGCAGAAGCAAGAAGAACTACAATCCTGCAGCCTGTGGAACAAAAACCACATTCACAGAAAGATAGAAAGATGAAAAGGCAGAGGGCCATGTACCAGATGAAGGAACAAGATAAAACCCCAGAAAAACAACTAAATGAAGTGGAGATAGGCAACCTTCCAGAAAAAGAATTCAGAATAATGACAGTGAAGATGATCCAGGGCCTCGGAAAAAGAATGGAGGCAAAGATCGAGAAGATGGGGCTTCCCTGGTGGCGCAGTGGTTGACAATCTGCCTGCCCATGCAGGAGACACTGGTTCGAGCCCTGGTCTGGGAAGATCCCACGTGCCACAGCTGGGCCCGTGAGCCACAACTACTGAGCCTGCGCATCTGGAGCCTGTGCTCCACAACAAGAGACGCCGCGATAGTGAGAGGCCCGCGCACCGCGATGAAGAGTGGCCCCAGCTTGCCGCAACTAGAGAAAGCCCTCACACAGAAACGAAGACCCAACACAGCCAAAAATATAAATAAATAAATTAATTAATTAATTTTAAAAAAAAAAGATCGAGAAGATGCAAGAAATGATTAACAGAGACCTAGAAGAATTAAAGAACAAACAAACAGAGATGAACAATAAAATAACTGAAATGAAAACTACACCAGAGGGACTTCCCTGGTGGCGCAGTGGTTAAGAACCCGCCTGCCAATGCAGGGGACACGGGTTCGAGCCCTGGTCCAGGAAGATCCCACATGCCGCGGAGCAAATAAGCCCGTGTGCCACAACTACTGAGCCTGCGCTCTAGAGCCCGCGAGGCACAACTACTGAGCCCACGTGCCACAACTACTGAAGCCTGCGCGCCTAGAGGCTGTGCTCTGCAACAAGAGAAGCCACCGCAATGCGAAGCCCGCGCACCGCAACGAAGAGTAGCCCCCGCTCGCCGCAACTAGAGAAAGCCCGCGCGCAGCAACGAAGACCCAACACAGCCAAAAATAAATAATAAATAAATAAATTTATAAAAAAAAAAAAAGAAAACTACACCAGAAGGAATCAATAGCAGAATAACTGAGGCAGAAGAATGGATAAGTGACCTGGAAGACAGAATGGTGGAATTAACTGCTATGGAACAAAATAAAGAAAAAAGAATGAAAAGAAATGAAGACAGCCTAAGACACTTCTGGGACAACATTAAATGCAACAACATTCACATTATAGGGGTCCCAGAAGGAGAAGAGAGAGAGAAAGGACCAGAGAAAATATTTGAAGAGACTATAGTCGAAAACTTCCCTAACATCAGAAAGGAAATAGCCACCCAAGTCCAGGAAGCGCAGAGAGCCCCATACAGGATAAACCCAAGGAGAAACACGCCGAGACACATAGTAATCAAAGTGGCAAAAATTAAAGACAAAGAAAAATTATCAAAAGCAGCAAGGGAAAAATGAAAAATAACATACAAGGGAACTCCCATAAGGTTAACAGCTGATTGCTCAGCAGAAACTCTACAAGCCAGAAGGGAGTGGCATGATATACTTAAAGTGATGAAAGGGAAGAACCTACAACCAAGATTACTCTACCCAGCAAGGATCTCATTCAGAATCGATGGAGAAATCAAAAGCTTTAGAGACAAGCAGAAGCTAAGAGAATTCAGCACCACCAAACCAGCTCTACAACAAATGCTAAAGGAACTTCTCTAAGTGGGAAACACAAGAAAAGAAAAGACCTACAAAAACAAACCCAAAACAATTAAGAAAATGGTCATAGGAACACACGTATCGATAATTACCCTAAACATGAATGGATTAAATGCTCCAACCAAAAGACACAGGCTCACTGAATGGATACAAAAACAAGACCCATATATATGCTGTCTACAAGTGACCCACTTCAGACCTAGGGACACATTCAGACTGAAAGTGAGGGGATGGAAAAAGATATTCCATGCAAATGGAAATCAAAAGAAAGCTGGAGTAGCAATACTCATATCAGATAAAATAAACTTTAAAATAAAGAATGTTACAAGGGACAAGGGAAGACGCTATGTAATGATCAAGGGATCAATCCAAGAAGAAGATATAACAATTATAAATATATATGCACCCAACATAGGAGCACCTCAATACATAAGGCAACTGCTAATAGCTATAAAAGAGGAAATCGACAGTAGCACAATCATAGTGGGGGACTTTAACACCTCACTTACACCAATGGACAGATCCTCCAAAATGAAAATAAATAAGGAAACAGAAGCTTTAAATGACACAATAGACCACATAGATTTAGTTGATATTTATAAGACATTCCATCCAAAAACAGCAGATTACACTTTCTTCACAAGCGCACACGGTACATTCTCCAGGATAGATCACATCTTGGGTCACAAATCAAGCCTCAGTAAATTTAAGAAAATTGAAATCATATCAAGCATCTTTTCTGACCACAACACTATGAGATTAGAAATGAATTACAGGGAAAAAAACATAAAAAACACAAACACATGGAGGTTAAACAATACGTTACTAAATAACCAAGAGATCACTGAAGACATCAAAGAGGAAATCCAAAAATACCTAGAGACAAATGACAATGAAAACACGATGAACCAAAACCTATGGGATGCAACAAAAGCAGTTCTAAGAGGGAAGTTTATAGCTATACAAGCCTACCTCAAGAAACAAGAAAAATCTCAAAGAAACAATCTAACATCACACCTAAAGGAACTAGAGAAAGAAGAACAAACAAAACCCAAATTTAGCAGAAGGAAAGAAATCATAAATATCAGAGCAGAAATAAATGAAATAGAAACAAAGAAAACAATAGCAAAGATCTATAAAACTAAAAGATGGTTCTTTGAGAAGATAAACAAAATTGATAAACCATTAGCCAGACTCATCAAGAAAAAGAGGGAGAGGACTCAAATCAATAAAATCTGAAATGAAAAAGGAGAAGTTACAACAGACACCGCAGAAATACAAAGCATCCTAAGAGATTACTACAAGCAACTGTATGTCAATAAAATGGACAACCTGGAAGAAATGGACAAATTCTTAGAAAGGTATAACCTTCCAAGACTGAACCAGGAAGAAATAGAAAATATGAACAGACCAATCACAAGTAATGAAATTGAAACTGTGATTAAAAATCTTCCAACAAACAAAAGTCCAGGACCAGATGGCTTCACAGGTGAATTCTATCAAACATTTAGAGAAGTGCTAGCACCCATCCTTCTCAAACTCTTCCAAAAAATTGCAGAGGAAGGAACACTCCCAAACTCATTCCATGAGGCCACCGTCACCCTGATACCAAAACCAGACAAAGATACTAGAAAAAAAGAAAATTACAGACCAATATCACTGATGAATATAGATGCAAAAATCCTCAATAAAATACTAGCAAACAGAATCCAACAACACATTACAAGGATCATACACCATGACGAAGTGGGATTTATCCCAGGGATGCAAGGATTCTTCAATATATGCAAATCAATCAATGTGATACACCATATTAACAAATTGAAGAATAAAAACCATATGATCATCTCAATAGATGCAGAAAAAGCTTTTGACAAAATTCAACACCCATTTATGATAAAAACTCTCCAGAAAGTGGGCATAGAGGGAACCTACCTCAAAGTAATAAAGGCCATATACGACAAACCCACAGCAAACATCATTCTCAATGGTGAAAAACTGAAAGCATTTCATCGAAGATCAGGAACTAGACAAGGATGTCCACTCTCGCCACTATTATTCAACATAGTTTTGGAAGTCCTAGCCACAGCAATCAGAGAAGAAAAAGAAATAAAAGGAATACAAATTGGAAAAGAAGAAGTAAAACTGTCACTGTTTGCAGATGACATGATACTATACATAGAGAATCCTAAAGATGCCACCAGAAAACTACTAGAGATAATCAATGAATTTGGTAAAGTTTCAGGATACAAAATTAATGCACAGAAATCTCTTGCATTCCTATACACTAATGATGAAAAATCTGAAAGGGAAATTAAGGAAACACTCCCATTTACCATTGCAACAAAAAAAATAAAATACCTAGGAATAAACCTACCTAGGGAGACAAAAGACCTGTATGCAGAAAACTATAAGACACTGATGAAAGAAATTATAGATGATACCAACAGTTGGAGAGATATACCATGTTCTTGGATTGGAAGAATCAATATTGTGAAAATGACTATACTACCCAAAGCAATCTACAGATTCAATGCAATCCCTATCAAATTACCAGTGGCATTTTTAACAGAACTAGAACAAAAAAATCTTAAAATTTGTATGGAGACAGAAAAGACCCCGAATAGCCAAAGCAGTCTTGAGGGAAAAAGCGGAGCTGGAGGAATCAGACTCCCTGACTTCAGACTATACTATAAAGCGACAGTAATCAAGACAATATGGTACTGGCACAAAAACAGAAACATAGATCAATGGAACAAGATAGAAAGCCCAGAGATAAACCCACGCCCCTACGGTCAACTAATCTATGAGAAAGGAGGCAAGGATATACAATGGAGAAAAGACAATCTCTTCAATAAGTGGTGCTGGGAAAACAGTACAGCTACATGTAAAAGAATGAAATTAGAACACTCCCTAACACCATACACAAAAATAAACTCAAAATGGATTAGAGACCTAAATGTAAGACCGGACACTATAAAAGTCTTAGAGGAAAACATAGGAAGAAGACTCTCTGACATAAATCACAGCAAGGTCTTTTTTGATCCATCTCCTAGAGTAATGGAAATAAAAACAAAAATAAACAAATGGGACCTAATGAAACTTCAAAGCTTTTGCACAGCAAAGGAAACCATAAACAAGATGAAAAGACAACCCTCAGTATGGGAGAAAATATTTGCAAACGAATCAAAGGATTAATCTCCAAAATATATAACCAGCTCATTCAGCTCAATATTAAAGAAACAAACAACCCAATCCAAAAATGGGCAGAAGACCTAAATAGACATTTCTCCAAAGAAGACATACAGATGGCCAAGAAGCACATGAAAAGATGCTCAACATCACTAATTATTAGAGAAATGCAAATCAAAACTACAATGAGGTATCACTTCACACCAGTTAGAATGGGCATCATCAGAAAATCCACAAACAACAAATGCTGGAGAGGATGTGGAGAAAAGGGAACCCTCTTGCTCTTTTGGTGGGAATGTAAATTGATACAGCCACTATGGAGAAGAGTATGGAGGTTCCTTAAAGAAGTAAAAATAGAATTACCACATGACCCAGCAATCCCACTGCTGGGCATATACCCAGAGAAAACCATAATTCAAAAAGACACATGCACCCCAACGTTCATTGCAGCACTATTTACAATAGCCAGGTCATGGTAGCAACCTAAATGCCCATCGACAGATGAATGGATAAAGAAGAGGTGGTACATATATACAATGGAATATTACTCAGCCGTAAAAAGGAATGAAATTGGGTCATTTGTTGAGACGTGGATGGATCTAGAGACTGTCATACAGAGTGAAGTAAGTCAGAAAGAGAAAAACAAATATCGTATATTAATGCATGTATGTGGAACCTAAAAAAATGGTACAGGTGAACTGGGTTGCAGGACAGAAGTTGAGACACAGATGTAGAGAACAAACGTATGGACACCAAGGGGGGAAAGTGGCGGGGGGGTGGGGGTGGGGGTGTGATGAATTGGGTGATTGGGATTGACATGTATACAGTGATGTGTATAAAATTGATGACTAATAAGAGCCTGCTGTATAGAAATATATATATATATATATATATATATATATATATATATATATATATTATTCAAGTCATCCAAAAAATAATAATTCTTCGTAAGATATACATCTAACTATAAGGGAACGGGTTGTCCAAAGCCCAGAGCATCCTGTTGTCTTAATTTCCTCTGCCTGAAGCAGAGAGTGTACTGTCCATCAGTGACTGCAGCAGGTTAGTCCTTGCACAACTGGTCAATGAGCAACACTCCCTATTCTTCTTTGTTTAAAGGAGTCAGAAATAAAAACAGTATAATATATACAGAAACAACTGTGAAAAGGACAGGACCCATAATATACCTATGTACAACATCATGGAATCCTAGAATCCTAGAGACTCTCAGAACAGCATTCAAGGAGGATTTAATTTTTACAGTTTTCCTGAATGAATAGGTAGCTGATTAGGCAGTGTCGAGGTGTTCACCATCTCATAAAGCAGCCTCTCCCACATGTGCAGCTGTTTCTTAGGGCATTTAATGCTGAATTAATATTTTTCTTCCTCTTACTTTTACCAGTTGGTCTCTGGAACTATACATAATGAGGTTCTATTCCCATTTGTGACAGCCCTTCAAGTGATACACAAAGGGGAAGTCCCACATTGTGGTCCTTTCTGCTGAGAGCCTACTATATGTCAGGTACTATGCCAGGCATTATCTCTTTTAATCCTTCCTAAAACTTTGAGAAACAAATTCACTATTGCTTCAAAAAAAAATTCACTGAATTTCTATTGAGTGTCATGCACTGTGCTAGGTGATGGAGATCAAAGGTGAACAAGAAAGACATATTCCTGCACTCAAAAATTTATTTTCTAGTGGCTAGAGATTTGTAAGAGCCAGGAAGATGGCTCCTAGAAGAAAACATAGGTGGAAAGCTTTAGGACATTAGATTTGGTAGTGATTTTCCTGGATATGACACCAAAAGCATAGGCAACAAAAGCAAAAATAGACAATTGGGACTACACCACAAAGGAAACAATCAACAAAATGAAAAGGCAACCTATGGAATGAAAGAAAATATTTGCAAATCATATATTTGATAAGGGATTAATATCTGGAATATATAAGGAACTTCTACAACAAAAAGAACCAAATAACCCAATTTAAAAATGGGGGGGGCTTCCCTGGTGGCGCAGTGGTTGAGAATCTGCCTGCCAACGCAGGGGACACAGGTTCAAGCCCTGGTCGGGAATATCCCACATGCCGCGGAGCGACTAAGCCCGTGAGCCACAATTGCTGAGCCTGCGCGTCTGGAGCCTGTGCTCCGCAACGGGAGAGGCCACGATAGTGAGAGACCCGCGCACCGCGATGAAGAGTGGTCCCCACTTGCCGCAACTAGAGAAAGCCCTCACACAGAAACGAAGACCCAACACAGCCATAAATAAATAAATAAATAAATAAATAAATAAAATTTAAAAATGGGCAAAGGACTTGAATAGAGAATTCTCCAAAGACACACAAATGACCTATAAGCATATGAAAAGTTGCTAAACATCACTAATCACAAGATAAATGCAAATCAAGACCACACTCACATTTGTAGAATGACCACTATCAAAAGAACGGAAAATAAGAAGTGTTGGCAAAGATGTGGAGAAAGT
Organism: Balaenoptera acutorostrata; assembly: GCF_949987535.1. Taxonomy (NCBI): domain Eukaryota; kingdom Metazoa; phylum Chordata; class Mammalia; order Artiodactyla; family Balaenopteridae; genus Balaenoptera; species Balaenoptera acutorostrata. Next base: position 57,630,667 of record NC_080072.1, on the reverse strand, counting down.
ACCTATAAGCACTCTGGAAATGTAAAATGGTGCAGCCATTATGGAAAACAGTATAGAGGTTCCCCCCAAAATCAAAAATATAATTACCATATGAACCATCAATCCCACTTCTGGGTATATATCCAAAAATTCAAAGCAGGATCTTGAAGAGATATTTGCACACCTGTGTTCATTGTAGCATTATTTCACAATAACTAAGAGGTGGAAGCAACCCAAGTGAACATCAACAGATGGATGGATAGATAAAATGTAGTGTATACATTTTGCAATGGAATATTATGCAACCTTAAAAAGGAAGGAAATCCTAGGAATTCCCTGGTGGTCCAGTGGTTAGGACTCCACGCTTTCACTGCTGGGGCTCAGGTTCAATCCCTGGTTGGGGAACTAAGATCCTGCAACCCATGTGGTGCAGCCAAAAATAAATAAATAAAAGGGAAATCCTGTCACATGCAACAACATGGATAAACTTCAAGGACATTATGCTAAGTGAAATAAGCCAGTCACAAAAGAACAGAGATTGCATAATTCCACTCATACGAATCTGAAGTAGTCAAAATCATAGAAACAGAAAATAGAAGGGTCGTTACCAAGGGCTGGGGGTAGGAGGGAAAGGGAATTAGTGTTCAATGGGTAGAGAATTTCAGTTTTGCAAGATGAAAAATTTCTAGAGATCTGTTGTACAACAATATGAGTATACAATACTTAACACTACTGAACTATACACTTAAAATAGAATATTATTAATACCTTAGAGGTCTTCTCTGAGGCCCTCCTTCCCTAGAGGTAACTATCCTGAATATTTGTGCTAATCCTTCTCGTACTTTTCTTTATAGTTTTACCACTAATATGAGATATCTCTAAATAACATATATTTGCCTAATATTGAACTTTATATATGGAATCATTTATCCTCTTGTAACTTATCTCTTTTTCTCTGATCTCTTATTCTTTTTTTAACATGAACCTCTTTTTTGAGATTCATCATACTGGATATTCCTTTGAATGAAAACACCACAATTTATCTTCTATTCTGTTCTTAATGGACATTTAAGATGTTGCTAGTTTGGGGCTCCTACAAATGGGTATTACTGCTGTGAATCTTCTTGTACGTCTCTTAGTCCTGGTACACATGTCCAAAAGCTTCTCTTGACCCTAGATTCTGGAGTATAGATTTAAGTAAATGAAAAAGAAATTGAACACAACCTAAGCATCTCTCAAAAGGGTAATGGATGAATAAAATGTGACATTTATATAATGGAATATCATACAGTAATCAAAAGGAATGAACCTGATCTTTCTGTATCATCATGGATGGATCTCAAAAACGTTATATAGAATGATGAAAGTGAGAGAAAACAGGAACAATGAATCATACTATTTAGGTAAAAAAAAAAATTTTAAGCACACAAAACATAATACTAAATATATGTAAAAATATAAAAAGTGGTCTGGAAGTGTGCACAGTAAACTCGTGATCGTGTTTGTCTCTGAGGAAGATGGGAAAGGGGTCTTTATAGTGTTTTATTTCCTTTTAAAATAAATGACAAAATATTAACAATTGTTAACTCTGGGTGACAGAATAAGCATATTTGTTATACTGTTCTTTGTATTTTTTAAGTTCCTTAAGAGAGAGAGAGAGACTGGACCCAGAAGAACGTGAGGAGAATGTGTAAGCATCATTGAAATATTTGTGTTTGCCTAACAGTTCATCTAGTATTCAAAATTAACATAATCCTAAGGTAGGTTTTTGATGGTTTTCATTCTTCTGCTATAATTTTAAAAGGAACACTGTGGTTAAAAAAAAAAAAAAGACTGTGACTATGTCATACTAGTATTTACATAAGACAGATTCTCAGACGTGTAATTACTGGGTCAAAGAGTGTGAACCTCTGAAACATTTGCTGCCTTCCAGGAAACTGTTCCAGTATACGTTCCTTTGGAAAATCCTAACTTGAAATGTTATGGATCTGGGAGTGCTTTTTGTAGGCATAAAAGCCTCATCCTTTATTAACAGAAACTTAATTCTTCCACTTTGTAGATCAATACCTGATGCATATAGCTTCGCATTAACCTCTAGTTTAATCAGCATTCCTCTAGATAAAATGTTGAAGACATTTTAGCTCCTTATCAGGAAGGGCTGTCTAAACAGAGAGCTGTTCGAAGATCGGAGCTCCTCAGTCCTGGAGGCAGGTGAGCAGAGACTGGACAATTACTTGGCAGAATGTTATAGATTCCTTCTTTTATTTCATTCCTCAAATCTTTAGGAAACACCTCGTCCCTCAGCGACGTGCAAGGACCTGAAGACCCAGGCTGAATTTCTAGAGTTTAGCTAAATGATCCAGTCCTGGGATTCTCCGAATTCTTTATGGCTGGCTGGACCTTAATTTTAGGCTTTGTGGAGGGTGTGCCTGTGCGAACGAACGACAGGAAACGCAGGAAATGAAAACTAGCTTTTATTTTATTTCAATTAATTACGTTTCTTAAAACTATCCATCAAGCCCACTTGTGGGTTTTGGATACGAAGATAAATTCTTGCTGAAAGAACATTCTGGGGCGGGAAAAGGATAGGCAATTGTGGGTGGGGGAGGTTGGGCGAGAAAAATCAATGTCTCCTAGTCTTCTAGCAGGATGGCTCGTTTCCCGTACCCCTCGACCCCCGCTACCAAGCCCCGACACCCCTTCCGTGGAGTTAGCGCCGGCCGGCAAGCGAGCAAGGCCGGACACTTAGTAGCCCGGAACCTCGCGTGCGCGTTTCCGGCAGCAGCTTCAAGGGGAAGTGTTTGGGCGCTGCACCGCCTCGCGCCATGCCCTTCAGCCCCGCGCTCGGAGGTGAAAGCTCGTGGCTTGGGCCCCGGCCGTGGTCTTGGTGATTTTCTTTGTAGCTGGAGGTCAGAGGCCAGGCCTCAAGTGGGAACGGCCTCACCATGATGAACGGCCGGCCGGGCCGAGTGCCCTTACAGTTCCTGCCGAATGAGGCCCGGAGCCTGCCGCCGCCCAAGCTAACCGACCCGCGGCTCGTCTACGTCGGCTTCTTGGGTTACTGCTCCGGCCTGATTGATAACGCGATCCGGCGGCGGCCGATGGTGTCGGCTGGTGAGGGCTGCGCGGGCGGGATGGGCTGGGAGGAGAGGGGGCCGTAGGGCTGAGGGCCGGCTCTGCCTTAGGCTGCCTGAGGTGCCTCCGCTTTTCCGGGCCTTTTCGCGTTAACAGGCCCCGCCTCGCCTCCCTCAGGTATCCGCGCCCCGTGGGCTTCTCAGAATCGGGCCGGCCAGAGTGTCATTTCAGGAAACTGAGATACAGTGCAGCCCACGACCTCGCAGTGAGTCTGTGAAGGACCCCGGACTGAACTGCCTGCTCCCCTCTCAGTTCGCGCTGTGGGGTGTGCAAAAATGAGCGATCAATCGATGCAATGCACTACTAACACTGTGTGCATTATAGCATTTAGTCTTCAGACACCTTGGGTGGTGAGGTGGGGGAGAGGTATTATCCATAGTGGGGAAACAGAGCCTTAGATTAAAGCAGCTTGCCCAAGGTCGTAAGTAGCACAGTCTGTTTTTAAACTTCAGAGTCTATGTTCAGAACCAGCACTTCTCAGATTTAATGTGCATACTAATAACTTGGGGATCTTGTTAAAATGCAGATGCTGGTTCATTAGGTCTGCAGAGAGGCCTGATGTTCCCAATCTCCCAGACGCTGCTGGTCTGGGGACTTCACATTGAGTAGGAGGCTCTAAACCACTGGGCTGTATTTCCTAGTAGATCAGTGTTCACCTGTCTGAGACCAACAGTGATAGTAAGTGACGCAGCTGTGCTAAAGTCTATGGATTTCCAAAGGGAAGAGAGGGAAACTTTGTAAAACGTGTCTTTCAATTTAGCTTTGATATGTCAGACAGATACTTGGAGAGAGCCTTCCAGGCCCATGGGAGGCTAGTGGGAGTGAATGGGGGCAAGAGCACCTGAATGGGGGGCAGTTGGTGATGAGTGAGTGCAGAGTAGGGCGGTAAGGCAACAAAGATTTAGGTGGATGGTGGAAATTTATTCTCTAGGCAGATGGGATCCTTACATGCTTTTGAAAGCTATCAAAGCTATCAGAGGAAGTTCAGTGATTGGACCTGTGTTTTAAAAGGTCAACTTTGTTAGAAACTGATTGGAGCCAAGGAGCCCAGCTAGGAAGAAGGCTAATACAGTGGTTCAGGCAAGCAGGAATCACCTACTTGTGCCTCTTTTGCCTTCTTCCAGCTGTATGTATGTCTGGAGGTCGACTCCCAACCCACCAAATTTCGGCATTTCTAGTGCTCAAATAGACTTGAGATCCTATCTGCTTTGGACAGGACCCCACTCCACAGAAAGGAGTGATCTTTGTCCATTTCTGCCACTAGGAACTATGGAGTGTTCTCCCTTCTTATCACCACTCCACACTTGCCCACGCCTGTCACTTGGTGTAATGGAAAGAGCTCCATTTTGGAATTAAATGGACTTGCTCCGCTGCTTCCCAGCCATGTCATCTTGTGCAAGTTACTTGGTCAGAGCTCAAGTTTCCTCATCTATAAAGTGAGAATAATTCATCTTTGCATATTTTTTTGTGAGAATTAAGTGAGATTCTATAGGCAAATGCCTGGCACACGAAAGGTGCCTAACAGGTTTCCCTTTCCTTAGCTCTTGTTATGCAAACAGTTTACCATATATTTGTTCAATCTTAACTGAGCTCTTTCCCTGTGCCAGGCAGTGTTACACATTGGCTGTATAGGGGGAGGAATACTGACCTGCCCTTGAGGAACTCCTAATTGTGTCCGGGAGACAAACAGATCTGGGTCTAGGTGTGACAGACAGGTATTTTGATAGAGGTGGGTGAGCAGAGAGTGCTTTGGGAGCATAAAGGAGGTTCAGATCAGAGGGATCCTGTTCCAGAGGAAGAAACGGTTGGCTGAGATTTGAAGTATGTATCACTTAATCTCACCTCATGGTTGTCAAACAATGTTTTGTGCCTTTTCTGGGAGACAGAAGAGCATAGTAGTTAAGAGCACAAGCTTTTGCATTTGACACCACCTCCTCCCTACTAGCCATTTGATTCTGAAGAAGTTACTTATCTCTGTGAGCTTTAGTTTCCTCATCTATGAAATAGGGATGGTGTCTACCTCTTTGTGTGGCTGTGAGAACTAGGTGAGATAATGGATGTAAAGCACTTAGCCCAGGCCTAGGGGTCAGAGTTCCTGAGTTCCCTGGGTTTCCCCTTAGTTGCTTTGGAAAATTCAGGTCTTGAGGACTTTATTGAAATAGTTTTCCTCAGCAGCATTTATTGAATGCATACTGTGTTTATCTAGTTCAATGTCTGGCATATAGTAATGTTCAATGAGTATTTATTGAATGAATGTGTAGATTACAAGGAAATATAAAACATTGTCCCAACCATCCAAAGATTTACAAACCAGATGGGCATATCTATTAAAAAGATGAACTGTGGTACAACTTTATGCACATAGGAGGAGTGGGGAAGGAGAAACATATGGTGGATTTTCCAACTGTGGATGGAGAGTACCTGGCATTCTGTAGGTAGTTGGAATATTCTATCAATGAAATCAAGTTGTGCAGATCTTTTTCAAGTTAGCATAAAATATTAAATACAATTTTTTCTTAAGCTTTTCTCCCATCACCTGTTTTTAAACCCTTGTTTCTGGTTACCACTTACCTGCCCTAAATTTAGAGTTAGTTGGTATCTAAGTGTAATCCACAAAATTAAATGTTTATTGATTTCTAGTTTAATATATCAGTAGTTTATGGCATTCTGCAAAGAGCACCATGGCTTTCAAGTTTAGGTTCACTTAGTAAAGGAAAGAAGGGGAAGATAATTGTGGGAGGGTTGTGTATGTGGTGAAAGGGAGACCACTGCTGAAAGAGAAGAGGCTAGGGAAATGAGGACTTGGGAAGAGGCCAAGCCATGCCTTTAGGGCTAGGACACTGATATCATCTAAATCTTCTGTGAAGGATATGAGTAAGCACAGAGAGTCTGAGTCTTTGTATCTGTGTTGTCCAGTGGCACACGGGAGAACCCAGCACATTTTGGTTTGCTGTATTACAGGTGGCCCATTAGGGGAAGCAGTGGCTGTTCGGGGTAAGGGAGAATGCAGAAGAGTCTGGGCCTTGTCCAGTCCCAGGTCATAGTGATACTTTGTATTTTTATTGTTTTACAATTTTTCCAAAACACTGTAATAACTACTGTGAAAAAGATAGGTTAGGTATTATCTTTTAGAGGTAGTAAATTGATTTTCCCAAGGCCATTCATCCATTTATTATATATTTATTAAGTGCTGTCTGTGTGCTGGTATACAAAGATGAATCAAACATTGACTTTGCCTGGTAGTAGAGAGAGAAATAATTACTATAGCAATTTACATATTAATAGATATGAGTTCATCCTTTTAACTCCAGGAAAGTTATAGGAAGGCTTCTTAGCAGAAGTGATGTCTGAGTTGAATCTTGAAGGATCAGGAAGTTGCTGGACAGAGAAGTAATCAGTGCACACTATATAGAAGCATGAAGGAGCCTAGTTCATGTGAGGAATTAAAAGTAGTTCAGTATTGCTGGGCACAATGTGCATATCAGGGAGTGTCAGAAGATGAAGGTGGAAGAGGCAGCTCGTGAAAGGCCTGGGAGATCATATGCATGAGTTTAGGGTCCTGTTGACCATAATTGAAGAAGGGACTGACAGACTAGTTTGTGTTTTTGTAGAAATTCCTCTAATGACAGGGTAAAAGCTGGGATCAGTGTGGAGTAGAAAATGAGGTGAAAGGGAGACCAGTTAGTGTAAATAAGCATAAGTTCCCTGAAGTGAGGAAAGGAAATATTTATAAGGTAGAATTGACAGTGACTGGATGTAGGGGAAGAGGGTAGAAAAAAAAGATAATTACTGTGTTTATTACCCAGGACATGGATTCCTGGGTAAATGGTCTTATTCTCTGAATTAAGAAAAAGAGGTATGAATAGGAAGGAACTGAGTTTGTTTGGGGGTATTCAGGTAAACGTATCTGTCAAATATTTGGACATATTTGCTGTTCAGCATGGGTGCCTGAGTTGGATGTTACTTATAGATGATAATAGATAAAACTATAGGAATAAAAAGTTCTCCAAAGGAACATGTACGGGATAAGAAGAGGGCTGGGAATAGAATTCTGAGGCATAGCTAGAAAACCTGCCCTTAGCCTTTTGCAAAAAAATATTTTTGTATATAAAGTTTATACCTTTGCATCTCCCCTTCACATTATAAATTTTGGCTTTCCTAGATCATGTGATTTGATCCTCTCCAGTCTTATTATAATAGGATGATTTTTTTGGTAGGATGATTTTATTTATTTATTATTTATTTTTATTTTTTCTGCTCTGCGTGGCATGTGGGATCTTAGTTCCCCAACCAGGGATCGAACCCATACCCCCTGCAGTGGAAGCGCAGAGTCTTAACCACTGGACCGCCAGGGAAATCCCAGTAGGATGATTTTTTAAAGATAGTTTTTGAATAAGAAATACATGCAAAATTACAAAATTTAGAAGGTACAAAAGAGAATTGAGATATGTTTGTCGTACAGTGTACTGTTTTAGTAACCACTAGATATGCAAAAATAAATCAGTATATGGAGACAAACCAAATTGCTTTTAGACCATCTGTAGAGTACTTTACCTCTACTTGTCATCTCCTGAACATGTCCTGGAATACAAGCTAGTGTAGGTCTAAAGTTAACTTATTGAAAAAGGAAAATTTTTTTTTCTGTTTCAGTCTGCCATTCAAGTTTTTGTACTTACCCACCTTTTTCCTTGAAGAAACTTATAAAACCTGAATTTAAAAAATCTTGGGTTCTGTTGATAGTTATATTTGTAGACTTAATGTTGCTTTTCATAGTTGCCAGATATCCTTAGGAAGATGTCCCAAAGAATACCCATATACAAAAGCCTTTTTTTTTTTAAAGAATGTCGAAAGAAATAAATTATATATCTGAAACATTAAAAATGTGATTTTTAATACAATGACTGATTTTTGCTTTCTTTGGGATTTGTTGTTTCAATTTCAGGTTTGCATCGCCAGCTTCTATATGTTACTTCCTTTATTTTTGTCGGATATTATCTTTTAAAACGTCAAGACTGTATGTATGCTCTGACGGACCACGATATGTTTGCATATGTAAAGTCACATCCAGAGGATTTTCCTGGAAAAGGTATTTCAAGTTAATTGCAGAAAACTTCTTTCTTACTCTGTATCATTTTCCCTGGTTAATCTTATTCATGCCTATGGCTTCAGTGCCTTCTGTATTTTGTTGACTTCCACATCTTTGTCTGTAGACCAGAATTCTCTTGAATTCATATATCCAGTTTCTGGCTGAGTACCTCTGTGTCCCTCAGACAGCAGACAGAACTCATGTCCCCTCTGCTTGCCCAGACCTCCTGTTCTTCTGTGTCCTGCTTCAGTGAATGGCACTACTGTCCACCTAGGCTCTCCAGCCAGAAACCTGGGAATCATCTTCAAGTCTGTGTCTTTGACTTCCCATTAGTCATCAAGTCTTACCGTTCTAATCCCTAAATAATTCTCAACCCTGCACTCTCCTCTCTACCCTTGTCACTACCCTGGTTCAGGCCCTGGTAACCTCTTGTGTGGACGCTTGCACTTGCCTCTAGCTTGCCTCTGCCTTTAGTCTTACCGAAAATCACATCTCTGTGGATAAATATGAATGTGCTTAAAATAGCTATTCATTGCCTTTTGGATAAAATCAAGACTCCCTAGGATGGCTTGTTTTCCCAGGCTGAGCTAATTGCCTGGTAGAAACACTTAACTCATACCTCTTATCCACCCCTTAACACACACAGGGTGTGTTGTGTCCCTCACTGGACTGTAGCTTCATCTTTGTTTCTCCAGCCTCCAGCACAGAGCCTACACGTAGTAGGCACTTAAATAAATAATGGCTGGCCTGAACTACATAGGGCCCTGCCTCATCTCCTGCCTCATGAAATGCTGTCCTGAACCTGCCCTATATCACTTTGTACATGCTATACCTCCTTAGTCCTCCTCTTGCCCCATTTCCACTCTATGCACCTAACAAAATTCCTGCTCAAGATTCATCATCTCAATGAAGCCTTCATCCAGCTATAGACAGGAATTTCCTTAGCACACTCTACTTATCTTTGTGCAGCTGTGAATATAACTGTAATACTGCTGTTTTCTTGTTCACATTTTATACAGATACACAATATAGATGTGTGTATACATGAGTGAATGAGTGTAGGAAATATTTGAAATTTTGAAAATTTTGTAAATGTATTTTTAGATTTTCCTATTTATGTAAAAGTGTAGTATTAAGCATTTAAATTTCATCAGACTGAATGATGATGTGTAGGGTCCTATTTAGCTCTGAAATTATATTACTCTAACATTTCCCTAGCCTTCAGTCACATATGTGATATTTATGGTGGATCAGAAAGGCAGCTTTTTTTTGCCAATGAAGAGCTCAAAGACTAGTACAAAGCCCTGAATAGTAGATGTATCAGGGATGGGAAATACTCAGGACTGCTGGATGTTAGAGCTGAAAGGAATCTTGGGAATATTGATTTCTAAGAGGGAGACCCAGTGGCAGTTAGTCCTCAGTCCCAGACCTCTGGCTCTTTGCCTCTGCATTTCCACTAGCCCTCTGGCAGTGAGTGTAGCCTCACAGGCTCATTCTCTCTGAGCAGCAGATCACTGGCAGGTGTGCCCAGAGCCTCCTGCATGGACAGTGCAGGCATGGAGAGCTTGACTGCCTCGGCTCCTGGCCCCTCCCTATTCATTCCTTCTTTTACCCCTTCAGCTAGGATTCCCCTGGCAGCACTTTGCCCCTCCAGATAACCATCTGGATGTCACCACAGATTCTTCCAAAGTTATTCTTCATTCAGTGGAACAAAATGCCTCAGTGATTGCCAAGCCATGGCTGAGGACTAGAAAATAAGGCAGTTCTTAAAAGAATATTAAGTGTTAATTTTTCTTTAGGAAATATGATTTTTTAAACACAATTTAAAAATCTTTTGTGATCTCTCTTTTTATAGATAAGAAAACTTATGGTGAAATTCTTGAAGAATTCCATCCAGTGCGTTGAAGTCTTCAAAATGCTTGCTCTGGTTTCACTGATACCGGTTTTTTCTGAATTTTGTGGAACTGTTTCTATGACATCTGAAGTGTATGGTAATCTATACATTAACACCTTGTGATTAAAATGGTAATCATAAGCACTCTGACTCCTTTTTGTCATAAGAAAAATAGTTCATCGGAGAATGGTCAGTTTCCATTTACCTAGTTTTGTTTTTTTTTTTTTAAATCTTCATCCTTCCTGGTTTTAAATTTATTTATTTATTTATGGCTGTGTTGGGTCTTCGTTTCTGTGCGAGGGATTTCTCTAGTTGCGGCAAGTGGGGGCCACTCTTCATCGCAGTGCGCGGGCCTCTCACTGTCGCGGCCGCTCTTGTTGCGGAGCACAGGCTCCAGACGCACAGGCTCAGTAGCTGTGGCTCACGGGCCCAGTTGCTCCGTGGCATGTGGGATCTTCCCAGACCAGGGCTCGAACCCATGTCCCCTGCATTGTCAGGCAGATTCTCAACCACTGCGCCACCAGGGAAGCCCTCCATTTACCTAGTTTTAAGAAGACATCTGGCAGATTTAAAAATGGGGTTTAGTTTTAGTTCAGAGTTGGCAAACTATAGCCTGTGGGCCAAATCTGGCTCACTGCCAATACAATTTTATTGGACACAGCCAAGCTCATTTGTTTACCTGTTTATGGCTGCTTCCATGCTACTGCAGCAGAGTTGAATGGTGGTGACAGAGACCTTATGGTCTGCAAAGCCTAAAATATTTAATATATGGCCCTTTACAGAAGAGTTTTGCCTGCTCCAGTTCTAATGCAAAGTGAATCCAAGCAAGCCAGATTATGGTAGGTTTTGTGAGTCGTGCAGAATAATTTTGACTTGATTCTGTAGGTAGTGGAAAGTCACTAAAGGATTTTAAATAGGAATAACATGATCATGTTTGTATTACTGAGCTCTCTGCAACAACGTAGAGGGTGGTTGAGAAGGAGGAAACTCAAGACCAGGAGAACAGCTGATACGGCAAAGGGGTCTCAGCTCTTAGATGGATCATCCTGGAGAAAGTGGGCTCAGTAGCTAAGGCTGTCTACAGTGGAGCTTGGTGCAATTAGAAGTAAAAGATCCCACCTAACTAGAATGAGGTTACTCTTTATGGCTTATCAAGTCCAAATGCTTGTCCAAAACGTTTTTGTTTCCAAGGTCAGATTTTATAATCAGATTAGGTTTTGGAGATTAATAAAACTGTTTATTTACATGTGATTTCAAATTAGGTGGCAGTCTGAATATAAGCAGATGGGCAAATCAGATGGTTCCATCTCTCTTCTCTTGAGTCCTACTTGTTAAAAATGAAATCGCGTCTGAGAAAGTAGAGGTTAATAAAGATATGTACAAATACAAGGTATTATTTTTTATTGCTACTGCAATAAATAAGTTTATAGTTCACCTGTGCTCAGCAGGAGTAAGAGTGTGAACCACTCACTCAGAGTTTAGGACTCTGCTACTTCTTAGTTCTGGAGGCTAAAAAGTAAGGGAGGGCTAGAACAAAGACAAGGTGAGGGTGGGAGAAAAAAATCCACCTATAATAATAGCTCTCACATGCCAGCTGCTTTTGACTTATTGTCGTGTTTAATTTTCATAACAACTTTATGAGGTAGGTAACACTTTCCCCATTTTATAGATGAGGAAATTTAGGCTACAGTGGGTTAAATAACTTGCCCAAGATCACAGTGAATGACTGCCAAGAGGGAAGGATGTGAACTTCAATTAGTCGGATGCTAAAACTTCTCTTTCTCCTGTAACACATTGGCCAGGTGACATGTGGTCCCTTGTGAACCACTGGCTACCACCCCAAGCTGGTAAGAGGAGCAAGGAGAGTTGTGAATAGCAACAAGCAACCTAAAGGTGACCCAGTGATGAGTCCACGAATTGGTTCTCAGAGGCAGGTAGGGAAGCATCCCAGACATCCAAGTCACCTTCACTTCTAGCTGCAGGTCCAGGTCTTTCTGGTCTTATCATCATCAGGCTAGCGAACTGCTCCATGTCCTCATCACAGAGTCTGCCTTCTATCATGTGGAGTAAGCTGTGGAGTGCAGAAATTTTAAGAAAGCAGTCAGTATAAATTCACACCATTAAGGTACTGTCACATGCCTATTAAAGTAGGAAAAATACTGAAAAAGCACAGCGGTGCTGCTGTAGGAAAACTCTGGTGGCATTATAGCGCTACAAGAAGAATCCGGTTGTCAGTGCTGCAATATCTCACCTAGTTTCATCTCTACATTTTACTAACAGGAAAACTACAGAAAGGTGAACTAAGTTGTCCAGGGCATAGAGAGATCAGTGAAGAGCCAGGACAAGAGGCCAGATATTTTTTAACTTCTGTACAGCTGCCACAAAAAACAAGCTAGGGTGCGTTGAAGCGTTGCAATGTAGAATTGGCTGCTCTTGTCTTTGAAGTGGTTTGGCTGACCAAGGAGTGGGGTTTCTCACCGCTTTGCCATCCCTAATTCCCACCTCCAGCCCAAGCTGCAGAATTCTAAGGTGATAAGGAAATCCAGTAGTGTAGAGGAAAGGAATTAGATGTGAGCTAGGCCAGGGCCCATTCACATCTTGGCTCTGCCATTTCCTGAGTAACCTCGGACTCATTTTATCTCTCAGACCTCCAGTTTTTCCATTTGTAAGAGGGGATTATAATTCCATTAGATCATTGATAGGCAAGTGATTTTAAACTACAAGACTATTCAAGTGCTAATTGTTTTTATTAATTTTTTTATTATTCAGTGAATAAACTGAAACCCAGAGAAGTGAGTGAAAACAAGGCCTCACAGCTCATTAGTGATGGAATCAGGACTTGAACCCAGAGCTCTTGACCCAGCCCCATTACATTCAAGAAGAACCTCTGAAAGGCCACCCAGGGAGCCTCAAGGGGAGAGGGAAGCGGGTTGAAGTTGGCAGTTTGGGTTTGGGTTTGAGGTAGGGGAAGGGAAAATGGCTGAGAAAATACCAGGAGCAGAGCTCTTTATAGGCTATGTGTTCAGAATCCATGTGTATTTCCCATCATTATAGAGTGGCCTCAGGAAAATCATGAAGATAACACAATATAGCAGAGAGTAAATCTGATGGAAAGAACACCCAGCTCAAAGTTGGGGCCATTCTTGCTTTTTTTTAATCCCCTTACTAATTATGTGACTTTGGGTGAGTCAGTTCATCTCTCTGGATTTAATTTCCTTACAGGTAAAATGAGGATAAAGATTCTGCCCAAATACCTGCATCGGGTGGTTTTGAGATTCCCATGGACATGGACTTGGACATGGTTTATTACCGATGAAGCCAGTTTGTGGGAGCAGGGCTGACAGGTGGCACAGGATCAAAACTGGCATGTGCCGTGGCCAAATTTCTCCCAATCATTACCCAGGAGTGACCCATCCATGACTGTCCCAGATCCCCTTCCCACCTCCTTCCCTGTGCCACCACCTGCTAGTCTAGCTTCCTGCTCATCTACACCTCACAACCCCAGCCCTTCTGTGCTCAGATTCCAACACGTATGTATACGTCCTCACAACTGGGCTTCCCAACAGGCATGCCTCCACACTGGTGTCCCCGGAACAGATTTGAGTGCCCACATAGTGGTCCTTTAGCTTTCCATTTGGCTGGCTGCCACTTGGGATGGCAAGAGTACCCCTGCTAGTTGCAGGACTACTGTGAGCAGCCTCACCTATGTACCCCCATGTGCCATATAATTCTCCATATTTCATAACTTGAAAAAATGTTGGAAGCAGTGCCACACACACATAGAATTCACGTTCTACACGTGAGTAAACACATGCCTTGGGTAAGTTTCTTCACTTATAAAATAGAAAAAATAAAACCTGTCTTCTGGACTTCCCTGATGGCACAGTGTTTAAGAATCCGCCTATCAATGCAAGGGACACAGGTTCGAGCCCTGGTCCAGGAAGATCCCACATGCCACGGAGCAGCTAAGCCTGTGCGCCACAACTACTGAGCCTGCGCTCTAGAGGCCGCGAGCCACAACTACTGAAGCCCGTGTGCCACAACTACTGAAGCCTGTGCGCCTAGAGCCTGTGCTCTGCAACGAGAAGCCACCACAGTGAGAAGCCCGTGCATCACAATGAAGAGTAGCTCCTGCTCACTGCAACTAGAGAAAGCCCACGCACAGCAATGAAGACCCAAAGCAGCCAAAAATTAATTAATTAATTAATTTAAAAAAAAAAAACTATCTTCCTAGAATTGTTATGAAGATTAAATGAGTTAATCCTATCTCAAGCATTTAGGGACTATGCTGGCATTCATTATGTGCTCAAATAGAAGCTATCATTTATATGTGACATCAGGGGTTCTTATTTTAGAATTCATGGATAGGCCCTAGTAGATGGCATATCCCCTGAAATTGCATGTACAGTTATGTGTCTTTATGCCTAGACTCTGGAGAGAGAGAGAGTCCTTGGCTTTAATCAGATTCTTAAAGAAGTCAATGGTGAGAGCACACCTGTTCAGTTCGTACAGCTCCAAATATTCACATACTTACTAATAATTGCACAAATACATATAAGTGCACGTAAGGTATGCACTCACCAATCACTTTTCCTTATGTTTCCATGACAGTTCACCACCATTACTCACCAATTCTGGGTCAGAAGGAGAGTAAGGCAGGCCTGGCCTTGGACCTTCCCAGGTCATGGTCCCAATATCCCAAAGTGAGGGTGGCTTTGTCTGAGAGCCAGGCTCTCCCTCTCACACTGGGTTCACCACTGCTCTATTTCCTCCCCTGGGATGTCCCTCAGTGGACTCTGACACCCACTAGCATGGCCACCGTTACCTTTCCTAGAGTCCGAGGCCTCTATGGGCTGTCCCATTATTTCCTGGTATTTCCTCGTCACCTCCTCAGCTTTCAGGGTAAGGTGGGTGAGGATATGAGGAAGGCTGGAGAAGTGCAGGTGGAACTAGGCTTCCAGGTCCAGCTGCCCGAAGACCCTCTCCTCCTCGGCCTCCTCTGGCTCTGCAGCTTCATTCTCAGCCTCATCGGCTTTGCCACCTGCCACCTTGGCCTTCCACTCTTCCCAGGGCAGCAGCCCATGTTCCACATCCACGCAGATGGCCTTGAGCATGGTGAAGTAGTTGTAGAGATAGGGAGCCCCTGCCTAGGCCTGGCGTCCATGAACACTCAGCTGCACATCCCACAGAAGGCTGGGGATCATCACCAGCTGTTTCATGTTGCACACCATGGCCGAGTACTGGTCCATGACAGTCAGCAGGCAGTTCCTGCGGTAGCACTTGGTCAGCATCTGCATGGTGGCTTTAGCTTCCATACAGAGGCTGGCAGACTGCCTCAGCACTATTTCCAGGCTGTTATTTTTGTCTGGATGCACAGCAGTTTGACAGAATGCAAGGCCCAGCTGGTGGGTCAACACAGCCCTCTTTTAGGCCAATCCCAGGGCTTGGGTCCCAACATCTGTATCAGGCGATCCATCTGCCCAGGGATAGAACTGCCAGACTTCTGTCAGTCATTTCAGTACTCCGTGACTGCCTCAGCAAGAGCCTGGCTCCTCCTTCATCAGCTCACCGGGTCAGTTAGAGGGCGGCCTTTCCCTTTGGCAACTGGTGCACTTGAAACCAGGGCAGTAATTAATTCTTTCAGGTCACCTGAGACCAAGCTGCCTCTTGGCTGTCTGTGTCCTAATGCACAGCTCACTTCTTCAACCTGGGTGTCTCAGCTGTGAAATGAACAAGGGAAGAGGGTCATGTAATGAAATGGCTTAGTGTGGGGCAAAGAGCATTCAAGTGGGAGCCAGAAGCCCACTTCTGCTGCAATTTCCTAGCCATGAGTTGTCATTGTTTGCTGACTAACAATTATGAGCACCCACTTCACATCAAGTTCTATACTAAGCTCTTTCACCACAACCCTACGATGAATGCTTTAGTATTCCCATTTTACCAGTGAGGAAACTGAGGTGCAAACAGCTAAAGTAACTTGCCCATGGTGCCCTTAGGGCTGGGATTCCAGCCTGGGACCACCTCTCTCTCACCTCCAGTCAGGGCTCTAGACTGATGTGTGAGGTTGCATAAGTTATACAAGGTAGAGAGGGAAGACAGGATAAGCAAGAAGAACTACAATTCTTCAGCCTGTGGAAGGAAAACCACATTCACAGAAAGACAGACAAGATGAAAAGGCAGAGGACTTTGTACCAGATGAAGGAACAAGATAAAGCCCCAGAAAAACAACTAAATGAAGTGGAGATAGGCAACCTTCCAGAAAAAGAATTCAGAATAATGATAGTGAAGATGATCCAGGACCTCGGAAAAAGAATGGAGGCAAAGATGGAGAAGATGCAAGAAATGTTTAACAAAGACCTAGAAGAATTAAAGAACAAACACCTAGAAGAATTAAAGAACAAACAAACAGAGATTAACAATACAATAACTGAAATGAAAACTACACTAGAAGGAATCAATAGCAGAATAACTGAGGCAGAAGAATGGATAAGTGACCTGGAAGACAGAATGGTGGAATTCACTGCCGTGGAACAGAATTTTAAAAAAAGAATGAAAAGAAATGAAGACAGCCTAAGAGACCTCTGAGACAACATTAAATGCAACATCATTTGCATTATAGGGGTCCCAGAAGGAGAAGAGAGAGAGAAAGGACTCAAGAAAATATTTGAAGAGATTATAGTCGAAAATTTCCCTAACGTGGGAAAGGAAATAGCCACCCAAGTCCAGGAAGCGCAGAGATTCCCAGGCAGGATAAACCCAAGGAGTAACATACTGAGACACATAGTAATCAAATTGACAAAAATTAAAGACAAAGAAAAGTTATTGAAAGCACCAAGGGAAAAATGACAAATAACATACAAGGGAACTCCCATAAAGTTAACAGCGATTTCTCAGCAGAAACTCTACAAGACAGAAGGGAGTGGCAGGACATATTTAAATTGATGAACGGGAAAAATACCCAGCAAGGATCTCATTCAGATTCGACAGAGAAATTAAAACCTTTACAGACAAGCAAAAGCTAAGAGAATTCAGCACCACCAAACCAGCTCTACAACAAATGCTAAAGGAACTTCTCTAAGTAGGAAACACAAGAGAAGAAAAGGACCTACAAAAACAAACCCAAAACAATTAAGAAAATGGTCATAGGAACATACATATCGATAATTACCTTAAACGTGAATGGATTAAATGCTCCAACCAAGAGACACAGGCTTGCTGAATGGATACAAAAACAAGACACGTATATATGCTGTCTACAAGTGACCCACTTCAGACCTAGGGACACATACAGACTGAAAGTGAGGGGATGGAAAAAGATATTCCATGCAAACGGAAATCAAAAGAAAGCTGGAGTAGCTATACTCATATCAGATAAAATAGACTTTAAAATAAAGAATGTTACAAGACACAAGGAAGGACACGACATAATGATCAAGGGATCAATCCAAGAAGAAGATATAACAATTATAAATATATATGCACCCAACATAGGAGCACCTCAATACATAAGGTAACTGCTAACCGCTATAAAAGAGGAAATCGACAGTAACACAATAATAGTGGCCGACTTTAACACCTCACTTACACCAATGGACAGATCATTCAGACAGAAAATTAATAAGGAAACACAAGCTTTAAATGATGCAATAGACCAGATAGATTTAATTGATATTTATAGGACATTCCATCCAAAAACAGCAGATTACACCTTCTTCTCAAGTGCACACGGACATTCTCCAGGATAGATCACATCTTGGGTCACAAATCAAGCCTCGGTAAACTTAAGAAAATTGAAATCATATCAAGCGTCTTTTCCGACCACAACGCTATGAGTTTAGAAATCAATTACAGGGGAAAAAAAATGTAAAAAACACAAACACATGGAGGTTAAACAATACGTTACTAAATAACCAAGAGATCACTGAAGAAATCAAAGAGGAAATCAGAAATACCTAGAGACAAATTACAACGAAAACACGACCATCCAAAACCTATGGGATGCAACAAAAGCAGTTCTAAGAGGGAAGTTTATAGCTATACAAGCCTACCTCAAGAAACAAGAAAAACCTCAAATAAACACTCTAACCTTACACCTAAAGGAACTAGAGAGAGAAGAACAAACAAAACCCAAAGTTAGCAGAAGGAAAGAAATCATAAATATCAGAGCAGAAATAAATGAAATAGAAACAAAGAAAACAATAGCAAAGATCAATAAAACTAAATGCTGGTTCTTTGAGAAGATAAACAAAATTGATAAACCATTAGCCAGACTCATCAAGAAAAAGAGGGAGAGGACTCAAATCAATAAAATTAGAAATGAAAAAGGAGAAGTTACAACAGACACCACAGAAATACAAAGCATCCTAAGAGATTACTACAAGCAACTGTATGCCAATAAAATGGACAACCTGGAAGAAATGGACAAACTGTTAGAAAAGGTATAACCTTCCAAGACTGAACCAGGAAGAAATAGAAAATATGAACAGACCAATCACAAGTAGTGAAATTGAAATTGTGATTAAAAATCTTCCAACAAACAAAAGTCCAGAACCAGATGGCTTCACAGGTGAATTCTATCTATCATTTAGAGAACAGCTAACACCCATCCTTCTCAAACTCTTCCAAAAAATTGCAGAGGAAGAAACATTCCCAAACTCATTTTATGAGGCCACCATCACCCTGATACCAAAACCAGACAAAGATACTACAAAAGAAGAAAATTACAGACCAATATCACTGATGAATATAGATGCAAAAATCCTCAACAAAATACTAGCAAACAGAATCCAACAACACATTAAAAGGATCATACACCATGATCAAGTAGGATTTATCCCAGGGATGTAAGGATATACACAAATCAATCAATGTGATACACCATATTAACAAATCGAAGAATAAAAACCATGTGATCATCTCAATAGATGCAGAAAAAGCTTTTGACAAAATTCAACACCCATTTATGATAAAAACTCTCCAGAAAGTGGGCATAGAGGGAACCTACCTCAACATAATAAAGGCCATATATGACAAACCCACAGCAAACATCATTCTCAATGGTGAAAAACAGAAAGCATTTCCTCTAAGATCAGGAACAAGACAGGATGTCCACTCTTGCTACTATTATTCAACATAGTTGTGGAAGTCCTAGCCACGGCAATCAGAGAAGAAAAAGAAATAAAAGGAATACAAATTGGAAAAGAAGAAGTACAACTGTCACTGTTTGCAGATGACATGATACTATACATAGAGAATCCTAAAGATGCCACCAGAAAACTACTAGAGCTAATCAATGAATTTGGTAAAGTTTCAGGATACAAAATTAATGCACAGAAATCTCTTGCATTCCTATCCACTAACAACAAAAGCTCAGAAAGAGAAATTAAGGAAACAATGCCATTCACCATTGCAACAAAAAGAATAAAATGCCTAGGAATAAATCTACATAAGGAGGTAACAGACCTGTACTCAGAAAACTATAAGACACTGATGAAAGAAATCAAAGATGGCACAAACAGATGGAGAGATATACCATGTTCTTGGATTGAAAGAATCAATATTGTGAAAATGACTATACTACCCAAAGCAATCTACAGATTCAATGCAATCCCTATCAAATTACCAGTGGCATTTTTTACAGAGCTAGAACAAAAAAATCTTTAAATTTGTATGGAGACACAAAAGACCCCGAATAGCCAAAGTAGTCTTGAGGGGAAAAAACGGAGCTGGAGGAATCAGACTCCTTGACTTCAAACTATACTACAAAGCTACATTAATCAAGACAATATGGTACTGGCACAAAAACAGAAATATAGATGAATTCAACAGGATAGAGCCCATGCACCAGAGATAAACCCATGCACCTATGGTCAACTAATCTATGAGAAAGGAGGCAAGGATATACAATGGAGAAAAGACAGTCTCTTCAATAAGTGATGCTGGGAAAACTGAACAGCTACATGTAAAAGAATGAAATTAGAATACTCCCTAACAGCATACACACACAAAAAACTCAAAATTGATTAAAGACCTAAATGTAAGACTGGACAGTATAAAACTCTTAGAGGAAAACATAGGAAGAACAGTCTTTGACATAAATCACGGCCAGATCTTTTTTGACCCACCTCCTAGAGTAATGGAAATAAAAACAAAAATAAACAAATGGGACCTAATGAAACTAAAAAGCTTTTGCAAAGCAAAGGAAACTACAAACAAGATGAAAAGACAACCCTCAGAACGGGAGAAAATATTTGCAAACGAATCAACGGACAAAGGATTAATCTCCAAAATATATAAACAGCTCATGCAGCTCAATATTAAAAAAACAAACAACCCAATCAAAAAATGGGCAGAAGACCTAAATAGACATTCCTCCAAAGAAGACATACAGATGGCCAAGAAGCACATGAAAAGATGCTCAACATCACTAATTATTAGAGAAATGCAAATCAAAACTACAATGAGGTATCACCTCACACCAGTTAGAATGGGAATCATCAGAAAATCTATAAACAACAAATGCTGGAGAGGGTGTGGAGAAAAGGGAGCCCTCTTGCACTGTTGGTGGGAATGTAAACTGATACAGCCACTATGGAGAACAGTATGGAGGTTCCTTAAAAAACTAAAAATAGAACTACCATACGACCCAGCAATCCCACTACTGGGCATATACCCTGAGAAAACCATAATTCAAAAAGAGTCATGTACCACAATATTCATTGTAGCACTATTTACAATAGCCAGGACATGGAAGCAACCTAAGTGTCCATCGACAGATGAATGAATAAAGAAGATGTGGCACATATATACAATAGAATATTACTCAGCCATAAAAAGAAATGAAATTGAGTTATTCGTAGTGAGGTGGACGGACATAGAGACTGTCATACAGAGTGAAGTAAGTCAGAAAGAGAAAAACAAATACCGTATGCTAACACATATATATGAAATCTAAAAAAAAAAAAAAAAAAAAAGGTCATAAAGAACCTAGGGGCAAGATGGGAATAAAGATGCAGACTTACTAGAGAATGGACTTGAGGACACAGGGAGGGGGAAGGGTAAGCTGGGACGAAGTGAGAGAGTGGCATGGACATATATAAACTACCAAATGTAAAATAGATAGCTAGTGGGAAGCAACCACATAGCACAGGGAGATCAGCTCGGTGCTTTGTGTCCACCTAGAAGGGTGGGATAGGGAGGGTGGGAGGGAGATGCAAGAGGGAGGCGATACGGGGATATATGCATATGTATAGCTGATTCACTTTGTTATACAGCAGAAACTAACACACCGTTGTAAAGCAATTATACTCCAATAAAGATGTTAAAAAAAGAAAAACTAAAAATAGAATTACCATTTGACCCAGCAATCCCACTACTGGGCATATACCCAGAGAAAACCATAATTCAAAAGGACACACGCACCCCAATGTTCTTTGCAGCACTATTTATAATAGCCAGGCCATGGAAGCAACCTAAATGCCCATCAACAGACAAATGGATAAAGAAGATGTGGTACATATATACAGTGGAATATTAATTAGCCATAAAAAGGAACGAAATTGGGTCATTTGTAGAGACATGGATGGCTCTAGAGACTGTCATAC
This sequence comes from Balaenoptera acutorostrata, assembly GCF_949987535.1. Classification (NCBI taxonomy): domain Eukaryota; kingdom Metazoa; phylum Chordata; class Mammalia; order Artiodactyla; family Balaenopteridae; genus Balaenoptera; species Balaenoptera acutorostrata. Next base: position 57,608,970 of record NC_080072.1, on the reverse strand, counting down.
AGAGTGAAGTAAGTCAGAAAGAGAAAAACAAATATTGTATATTAACGTGTCTATGTGGAACCTAGAAAAATGGTACAGATGAACCGGTTTGCAAGGCAGAAATAGAGACACAGATGTAGAGAACAAACATATGGACACCAAGGGGGGAAAGTGGCAGGGGGGTGGGGTGGGATGAATTGGGAGATTGGGATTGACATATATACACTAATATGTATAAAATAGATAACTAATAAGAACCTGCTGTATAAAAAAATAAATTAAAATTTTTTTTAAAAGAGAAGTTATACAAGGTAACAGGATCCATATCCTTATCTGTAAATTTGAGGTGTTAGGAGACAAAGCATAGTCCCCAGATATATCATCTGTGCAGATGCTAGATTAATGCTGAGGTCCCTCTCAACTCTAGTCCGTAATTCCATGAGTTATAATGCTTCCTCTTTACCATTGACCTAGTCTTCTGGCCAACACTCTTGGAAGATAATAATCCCTTGCATTGCCACATTATCACAGTTGACAAACTGCATTTGCTATATTTATTAATAACTAGGAAAATGAGGCCCAATGAGAGGCCCATAGCTGCACAAGTTAGTAGCAGAGTCAAGTGAACAAGACCTTCCAAGTTCTAGTTCAGTTACCTGCTTGTAACACCACCTTGAGGGAAAAGATTTACTAGGTACCTGGCGGAGAGAGGAGGAGAGCATCAGAGGGGATCTTCTCTCACCTAGGCCACCCTCACTCCCACTCCAGAGCAGGAGCCCCCTCTGCACCCTCCTGACTGATAATCATCCGCTGGACCACTTCCTTCCACTCCTATGGCCAGAGCTATGAGAAAGTTCATCTTTATGTTGAACTGGATTCTAACTCCTTATGGCCCCTCCCCATTAAATGAAAATACTCACCCCACCCTAAAGTCACGGGCCTTAACTCTGCTTATATTGGCACAACAGGGTAGTGTGAAAACCCATCTCCCAGCCTTTAACTTGCTCAGTCCCACAACAGCCCTATGAGGCAGAAAAACATTAGTCTCCCCCTTTTCAGATGAGGACATTGAGATGCAGGAAAGGGGAGGTACTTGCCTAAGGTCTCAGACATGACAGGAAGAGACTCAGGCCAGCTCCCCAGACCTCAGAAGAAAGTGACAGTTGTCCCTCTCTCCAAGTCCCCTTCATGGGCTGGCCAGGCACACAGCCGCAGGTGACCTGGGGTCATCCTGCATTAGACAGCTGGCCTTGCCTCTCCAAGGTACAGAGGGCAGCCAAGTCCAGCCATGGACCTGCTGTGAGGGCAAAGCTTCCCCTTTTAACCCTTTCTGTACTGCAGGTCACAGAGTGGAACAGAGAACATGGCCAGCTCTTCCCTCTGGCTGTGTGGCCCTGGGCTAGTCACTGCTCCTTTCTGAGCTTCAACTTCCTCCTATGTTGTAATAATGATAAGAGCAAACATTGACTGAGGGCTTGCTATTCTAAACTAAGTTAATATATGCAAAGTGCTTAGAGCAGAACTCAATCCTTCCAACAATCCTATGGGGTAGATAGTCCTCGTTCACAGAGGAGGAAACTGAAGCCTAGGAAGGTCAAGAAATTAACCTTAAAACACACACTGTTAGTTCTCAGGCAAGGAGGAGTTGGAACAAGTGCTAAATCCTACCCACCAGTAGTTATGAGGATTAGAGATGGTGTTTGTGAAATAGCTGGTATATTGCAAGACCTCAATAAACACGCACTGCCTCCTGGCCACTCCCCTTTCCTATGCTATGCTCCCAATTCCTCCTTTATTCTTCCATTCTAGGACTTGCTACACACAGTTCAGTTCCTTTTGTACCTGTCCTGTCTCCCAGGACTGCAAATGCTCAGTAGATGCTGGCTGAATGATGACCATTAGATTCATTTTTTGATACACTCTAGGGTCTTTGGTTGTAATGTCCAGTCACCCTGAAAAATAGGGTCCCTGACTTGGCAGGAGGAAGTAGTGAGGACTTTGACACTTCGGCAAGGGACCCCAAGTGGCTGCAGCCACACATGGCCAAGGCACAGCAGGTGCTCAAAACCAGCCCATGGGCCTGACTCTAAGGTGAAGCTCTTTTCCAGAATTCCAGAAGGAGACGTGTGCCATTCTCTGTCCTGACAGTCTTCATCATGCACGGTGCTTTCCTCAATATGTTACTGCAGACAAACTGTTAGCAAGGTGCATTAGCCCAATATTACCTCCCCACCAGTCAGCTGGGAGAAGAATTTTCATAAAATTGTATCCTAAACCATGAGTGGAAAAGAGCAGGTTTTCTAAATTAATAGATTAAGTGAAAAAATTTAATTTTAATAGATTACTTAAGTAAACATCTGATTAATTCATTTCCAGCCCTAAAACATTTTGTGTTTGTTTGTTTTTGACTTTTACTAGGGAAAACACCACGCCATGCACCTTGCAGGATCTCAGCTCCCCATCCAGGGATTAAACCTGCGTCCTTGGCAGTGAAAGCATGGAGTCCCAACCACTGGACCGCCAGGGAAGGGAAAACGTTCTTAAAATGTTTTCTCCTCAGGAAAATGGGGCTTCCTTTGTATTTAAACATCCAGGATGGCTGGGCAGTGGGTTTAGCCAGAGACCAGTAGGCTGGACATTGTGGTTTAGGTTCTGGGGCTGCTTCCAGGTCCACCTGTGACCAGGCTTCCAGGGCTCCAGCATCCACGAGTATGAAGTGAAGGGTTTGGAAATCTCTGAGAGAAGGCCTTTCCAGCCCTGGTTGTATAACTCCCTCTGAATCCATGTTTGGGTCACTAAGGATATTATTACCCTGCTCTACTTCTCTCATTTTTAACCCAGCTCCAGAGTCACTGACTCAGAACTGGAAAACATGATGTCCTGCTTGCAGACAGGGCCAGGAGAGCTGACCCGGCGTGGTGGGCAGGTCAGGAGTGCCCCATCAGCAGCCTCCTGGGCCTACCTTCACCTTTGAATAAACAGAATTTATTCAACAAGGGGGCTGATCTTTGTTAAGTCCTCTCCAGCTCAGACTTTGGGGGACTCCAGCTGAGCACAGGGCCCCTGTGTCCTGCTGTGTCATTCTGCCTCTGTGTGTGCATCGTAATCCCATCTCAGGCCAGTCCTTTCCCAGAAATGCTCCTGGCCCTGGCCCCGGCCCCGGGGATTGAGGGGGCGCTGCAAGTGTGAGTGAGTGAGTGCGCCAATTGGTAATTGGGGGAATAAATGAGCGATGTGAGTAAACAAGTGCAGAACAGACGGAGTAGTCCTGCGAAGGAGGGACAGGAAGGTCTGCATGGCCAGGGTCATCCAGCCAGCAGGCTACAGACTGAGACTGCCTCCAGGCCCACCTGGCAGATGAAAGATAAAATGTTGCTGAATCAGCAGCTGCCAGCTGGCTCCAATTATCAGGGATCTAAGGGCACAGGCTGCGCTCAGACAAGTTCTAGGAGTGGGGAGAGGAGGAAGGCAGGAAAGAAAGGACAAGGACGTGAGGTCTTCTCAGGGGGTGCGATGAGGCAGGAGAGGTGGTCCTTGGTTCAGAAGGGCCCACTGAATTCAGGTGTCCCTGCTCTCAAGTTGCCACGTCTCAGGGTTGGGAGGTTATCTTGTCCAGCTGGGCCACTGCAGGTGGAAGTAGCAATGGAGAAGAGGGAAGTAGCAGAAGCTGGGCTAGACTTCAAGCATCATTCAGTTTCCCCAGACTTCCCTCCCACCGTTAGGTGGGGAAACTGACACTGAATGAGGCACTTTACTGGAATGGCCTCTGAGGAGCTGCCTGTGACCTCACCCTCAAGGTATCTGAATGCCCCAAGTTGGAAAAAGTGAACTGGTCCCAGGTGGACTGGGGTCAAGGCCCCCAAGGTCCAGGCCAGGAACACCATGTGAACGCGGTGCCAGGGGCAAGCTGATCAAGTCGTGCCCTGGGGAAGCCAGACTCCAAGTAACCCTGGCTGAGCTTGAGCCCAGGCAGCTACAGAATGGACTCAGACCTAGGTTGTGACAAGTTTTCTAGTTTTAAAAATGATTTATATACGCACACTCATGTCACCTGATGCCCATGGGCCTCAGGCTGTTTGTCACTCCAGTCCTGGGCTACTGGAGAACATAGGGGGTCAAGAGTCACTGATCCCCTGCTGTGTACTTTGACCCCCTGCTGTGCCAAGAGGAGTCAAGAGAAAACTGGACAAAGTCCCTGCCCTCCAGAACCAGACTCCCTCTGTCACTGGGGGGACTTCATGTACTGAGAGCCTGCAGTGTGTCTGTGCTGTGCTGGGCCTGGGGATGTAACAGGGCACGAGGGGGTCAAGGTGCCCCACTCAGACAGTTTATATCTAGTGAGAAGAAAGCTATGATGAACACATGCACAGATAAATATGATAATATCACATCGTGACATGTACTAGGAAGGAAATAAAGTAAATTAATAAGCTAGAGCCTTGCTACTACAAGTGTCATCTGCAGACCAGAAGCATCCAATAACCAGAGAGCTCATCAGAAATGCAGATTCTCAGGCCCTGCCCAGGACCTCCTGAATCTCTATTTCAACAAGATCCTCAGGGGATGCCTATGACTAGGGGGTCAGGAATTCACTCCAAGCATGGTAATTACCCCAGGGAAAAAAGAAACATTTGAGATGTAAATGTTCTCAGCTTCTGGAAGCTCTGTCTTGCAGGCGGAGGGAACAGCCGGTGCTACCAATCATAAAATAGTCTCCTTAAAGGCACAACTAACTCGCTAGGGAACCTTAAGCAAGTCATCTTACCTCTTTAGGCCTCAGTTTCCAACCGGTAAATCGAGGAGTTGAACTCAATACAGGCTCTTTCAAACTAAAAAACTACAATCCTCTGAGGATTTTGAGTCATCAAGAGTCAAATGACCTGGGGCTTCCCTAGTGGCGCAGTGGTTAAGAATCCATCTGCCAATGCAGGGAACACGGGTTCAAGTCCTGGTCTGGGAAGATCTCACATGCTGCAGAGCAACTAAGCCCATGCACCACAACTACTGAAGCCCTCGTGCCTAGAGCCCGTGCTCCGCAACAAGAGAAGCCACCACAATGAGAAGGCCATGCACTGCAACAAAGAGTAGCCCCCATTCACCACAACTAGAGAAAGCCCGCGCCCAGCAACGAAGACCCAATACAGCCAAAAATAAAAAAACAAATAAAAAAAAATAGAAGAGTCAAATGACCAGCTAAGAAAGAGCTATTTGAGGGAGTAGCAGGGCCCTGGAGTCCTCAGGTTACCCTAAGAGGCCCAGGCCTTTTCTGTCCCTTGGGAATAGAAGTATCTCTGCTTGGGGAATCCACTGCAAACTCCACTGTTACAAAGGCTCCTTGTGAATGGCTGACCCCCGTCAACCCAGGAAGCTGGCAGCTCTTCCTGACCAGCCTCCACTCTGGTCTTTCTCCCTATCATACCCCTCCCCCAGTTCTGGGAAGACCCAGCCCTTCCTCCAGCTGATGCAACTGGCTCCCGGGGCAGCCTACAGGTTTCTGAGCTTGCTGAGTAGTAAAGAGAGGGGTTGACAGGACAACAAAGTGCTCCCTAGTCAGTCAGTCACAAAGGTCTGGATTATCAGAGCTGGATATACTCTAGCACTCCTGCAACTCAACCTCTACCTTATTGATGAGAAACCTGGGACTCCAAATTATATTTTCAACCATGTTTTGTTCACTCTCCTGGAAGGACTTCACCTGCCATATATATCACTTACTATAAAGTTATTATATTTCAAAATTCTGTGACCAGAAAAAACTAGTCACTCATACGGAAAACATGTCTGTCTCTCTTCTACCTAGGAGTCCTTGAGGGCAAGAGACAGGTCTACCTCTTCCCTATGACCCCAGGAGCTCAGGAAATTTTCCTCAGTTTGTTGACTGAAAGGATGAATGAATGAAAATTGTGGAGACCTGTCTATCCTTGGTGTGCTTCCCAAATATTTCTTCACTCCTTCCTCTGTTGTTTTCATTCAGTACACTTTTATTGGGCTCCCCCCAGGGAGCCTTAGGAGAGAGATCCAAAAAAAATATTGCTATGATATATAGCAAAGAGTGTTTGCCTATGTTTTCTTCTGGGAGTTTTATGGTTTTAGGTCTTACATTTAGGTCTTTAATCCATTTTGAGTTTATTTTTGTATATGGTGTTATAGAATGTTCTAAGTTCATTCTTTTACATGTAGCTGTCCAGTTTCCCCAGCACCACTTATTGAAGAGACTGTCTTTTCTCCATTGCATATTCTTGCCTCCTTTGTCATAGATTAATTGACCATATTGTGTGGTTTTATTTCTGGGCTCTCTATTTTGTTCCATTGATCTATGTGTCTGTTTTTGTGCCAGCACCATACTGTTTTGATTATTGTAGCTTTAGGGTATAGTCTCAAGTCAGGGAGCATGATAACTTCAGGACTGTTCTTCTTTCTCAATATTGCTTTGGCTATTCAGAATCTGTATCAGGATCGTTTTTCCAACATCAGTTGCTTACTTCATGTCTCTGTGTCAAGTTTTGGTAATTCTTGCAGTATTTCAATTTTTTCTTGTTCTTTTTTTTTGGCCATACAGCGCGGCATGCGGGATCTTACTTCCCCGATGAGGGATCAAACCTGCGCCCCCTACAGTGGAAGTGTGGAGTCTTAACCACTGGACCACCAGGGAAGTCACTCATTATTACTATATTTGTTGTGGTTATTTGTGGTCAGTGATCTTTCATGTTACTATTGCAATGTGTTTGGGGTACAACAAACTGTGCCCATATAGGATGGCAAACTTAATAGATAAATGTTGCATGTGTTCTGACTGCTCTACCAAGCAGCCATTGCCCCATCTCTCTCCCTCTCCTCAGGCCATGCAGCAATATCAAAATTAGTCCAGTTAATAACCCTACAGTGGCCTCTATGTGTTCAAGTGAAAGGAGGAGTTACACATTTCTCACTTTAAGTCAAAAGCTAGAAATGATTAAGCTTACTGAGGAAGGCATGTCAAAAGCTGGGATAGGCCAAAAGTTAAGCATCTTGTACCAGTTAGCCATGCTGTGACTGCAAAGGAAAAGTTCTTGAAAGAAATTAGAGGTACTACTCCAGTGAACACACGAATGATAAGAAAGCAAAACAGCTTTGCTGATATGAGAAAGTTTTAGTGGTCTAGATAGAAGATTAAACCAGTCACAACATTCCTTTAAGTCAAAGGTCCTAACTCTCTTCAACTCTATGAAGGCTGAAAGAGGTGAGGAAGCTGCAGAAGAATAGTTTGAAGGTAGCAGAGGTTGGTTCATGAGGTTTAAGGAAAGAAGTCATCTCCATAACATAGAAGGTGAAACAGCAAGTGCTGATATAGAAGCTGCAGCAAGTTATCCAGAAGATCTTGCTAAGATTTAAGGAAGATGGCTACATTAAACAACAGATTTTCAATATAGATGAAGCAGCCTAATATTGGAAAGAAATGCCATCTAGGACTTTCATAGTTAGAGAGAAGTCAATGCCTGGCTTCAAAACTTTAAAAGACAGGCTGACTCTCTTGCTAGGGGCTAATGCAGCTGGTTACTTTAAGTTGAAGTCAGTGCTCATTTACCATTCCAAAAATCCTAGGGCTCTTAAGAAGTATGCTAAATCTACTCTGCCTGTGCTCTAATGTGGATGACAGCACATCTGTTGACAACATGGTTTACTGACTATTTTAAACACACTGTTGAGACCTACTGCTCAGAAAAAGAGTTTCCTTTCAAAATATGACTGCTCATTGACAACGCACCTGGTCACCTGTGAGCTCTGATGGAGATCTACAACAAGATTGTTTTCATGCTTGCTAACGTGACATCCATTCCGTAGCCCATGATTTGGGGAATAATTTTGAGTTTAAAGTCTTATTATTTAAGAAACACAGTTCCTAAGGTTATAGCTGCCACAAGTAGTGATGCCTCTGATGGATCTGGGCCATTAAGAACATTCTTGGACTTCCCTGGTGGCACAGTGGTTGAGAATCCACCTGCCAATGCAGGGGACATGGGTTCGATCCCTGGTCCGGGAAGATCTCACATGCCGCGGAGCAACTAAGCCCGTGCACCACAACTACTGAGCCTGTGCTCTAGAGCCCGTGAGCCACAACTACTGAAGCCCATGTGCCTAGAGCCTGTGCTCCACAGAAAGAGAAGCCACCACAATGAGAAGCCCGTGCACCACAACAAAGAGTAGCCCCCACTCACCGCAACTAGAGAAAGCCCACGTGCAGCAACAAAGGCCCAATGCAGCCATAAATAAATAAATAGATAAATAAATAAATTTATAAAAAAAAAGAACGAACATTCTTGATTCATGGGAAGAGGTCAAAATATCAACATTAACAGGCGTTTGGAAGAAGTTGACTCCAACTCTCATGGATGACTTTGAGGGGTTCAAGACTTCAGTGGAGGAAGTAACTGCAGATGTGGAAACAGCAAGAGAACTAGAATTAGAAGTGGGCCTGATGGGAGCGACTGAATTGCTGCAATCTCATGACAAAACTTTAATGAATGAGGAGTTGCTTGTTATGGATGAGCAAAGAAAGTGATTTCTTGAGATGGAATCTACTCCTGGTGAAGATGCTGTAAAGATTGTTGAAATAACAACAAAGGATAAACTCAGTTGATAAAACAGCAGCAGGGTTTGAGAGGATTGAAAGAAGTTCGACTGTGGGTAAAATGCTATCAAACAGCATTGCACGCTGCAGAGAAATCGTTTGTGAGAGGAAGGGTCAATCGATGTAGCAAGTTTCATTGTCTTATTTTAAGAAATTGTTCACAGCCACCCCAACCTTCAGCAACCACCAACCTGATCAGTCAGCAGCCATCAACATCAAGGCAAGACCCCCTACCAGCAAAAAGATTACAACTTGCTGAAGGTGATGGTTAGCATTTTTTAGCAATAAAGTATTTTAAAATTAAGGTATGTACATTTTTTGGTACATAATGCTATTGCACACTTAGAATACAGTATAGTGTAAACATACCTTTTATAGGCACTGGGAAAGCAAAAAATTTGTGTGACTTGCTTTTTTGTGATATTCACTTTATTGCAATATTCGCTTTATTGCAGCGGTCTGGAACAAAACACACAACGTCTCCAAGGTGTGCCTGTACCATAAATCCAGTGGCTTAAAGCAACACAAATTTACTATCTCACAATCCTAGAGGTCAGAAATCCAAAATGGATCTCATGGACCTAAAATCAAGGTGTCATCAGTGCTGTGTTCCTTTCTGCAGGCTCTGGGGGAGAATCCATTCCCTTGCCTTTTCCAGATTCTAGAGGCTGCCTGCATTTCTTGGTTCATGGGCCCTTCCTTCATCTTCAAAGTTAGCAAGGCCTTTTCATCCAGCCATCTCTCTGGTTCTCCTTCTTCCAGTTACAAGGATTTTGTCATCATGTTAGGCCCCCTCCTGGATTATAATCCAGGATAATCTTCCCATCTCAAGGTCATCTGATTAGCAATCTTAATTCCATCCTTAATCCTCCTTTGCCACATAACCTAACATATTCGCAGGTGCCCTGGATTAGGACATTGACATCTTTGGGAGCCATTATTGAGCCCATCACACTCCTCATCCCTTTCAATTTTGTTTTTACATGCCATGATATATTTTTAAAAATGTTTATTGGAGTATAGTTGATTTACAAGGTTGTGTTACTTTCTGCTGTACAGCAAAGTGAATAAGTTATACATATACATATATCCACTCGTTTTTAGATTCTTTTCCCATATAGGTCATTACAGAGTATGAGTAGGGTTCCCTGTGCTATACAGTAGGTCCTTATTAGTTATCTATTTTATATATAGTAGTGTGTATATGCCAATCCCAATCTCCCAATTTATCCCACTCTCCCTTTCCCCCCGGTAACCATAAGATTTTTCTACATCTGTAACTCTATTTCTGTTTTGTTAATAAGTTCATTTGTACCATTTTTAAAGATTCCACATATAAGCGATATCATACGATATTTGTCCATCTCTGTCTGACTTACTTCACTCAGTATGACAATCTCTAGGTCCATCCATGTTGCTACAAATGGCATTATTTCATTGTTTTTTAAGGCTGAGTTATATTCCATTGTATATATGTGCTACATCTTCTTTATCCATTCCTCTGTCGATGGACATTTTGGTTGCTTCCATGTCCTGGCTATTGTAAATAGTGCTGCAATGAACATTGGGGTGCATGTATATTTTCAAATTATGGTTTTCTCCAGGTATATGCCCAGTAGTGGGATTTCTGGGTCATATAGTAGCTCTATTTTTAGTTTTTTTAAGGAACCTCCATACTGTTCTCCCTAGTGGCTGTACCAATTTACATTCCCACCAACAGTGCAAGAGGGTTCCCTTTTCTCCACACCCTCTCCAGCATTTATTGTTTGTAGATTTTTTTGATGATGGCCATTCTGACCATGTAGAGGTGGTACCTCATTGCAGTTTTGATTTGCATTTCTCTAATAATTAGTGATGTTGAGCATATTTTCATGTGCTTTTTGGCCAACTGTATGTCTTCTTTGGAGATATGTCTATTTAGGTCTTCTGCCCATTTTTTGATTGGGTTGTTTGTTTTTTTGATATTGAGCTGCATGAGCTGTTTGTATATTTTGGAGATTAATCCCTTGTCGGTTGCTTCGTTTGCAAATATGTTCTCCTATTCTATGGGTTGTCTTTTCGTTTTATGGTTTCCTTTACTGTGCAAAAACTTTTAAGTTTAATTAGGTCCCATTTGTTTACTTTTGTTTTTATTTTCATTACTCTAGGAGGTGGGTCAAAAAACGTCTTGCTGTGATTTATATCAGATAGTGTTTTGCCTATGTTTTCATCTAAGAGTTTTATAGTTTTATATCTGGCCTTACGTTTAGGTTTTAATCCATTTTGAGTTTATTTTTGTGTAGGTGTTAAGGAGTGTTCTAATTTCATTCTTTAACATGTACCGTATTTCTTTAAGTAAAATTTTGCACTGAAGCCCAATGAATGAGACAGATTGAGAAGAAATTGATTTGACTAATAGGATGACGGTGGGCTATAGCTGCATCCTTTGACCACTTTTCTTTAGCCCTGAAGTCACCTCCAGAGAACTCAAGAGACTCCACAGAGCCCAGCTGAAAAACCACCATCCAAGATGAGGTCCAATGTCTTATCCTGGTGTTCAAGCCTTTCTGGCCTTATTCTCTGCCTTCAGGCCCCACCTGTGGGCCAGACTCTGGGCTGAGCAGGAGAGACACCCAACCTGGATGCACAGTTCTGGCCCCCAGGAAGCTTGAGAGCCTGATGAGGGAGGACAGACAACCAAGCAGGCCACTTCAACCTAGCTGGGTAACTATCACAAGAGCACAGGGAGCAGAGAGGAGAGGGGCTTGGCAAAGCTTCCGGAAGGAGTAACAACTATGTGAAGTTAGTAAGGCAGAAAGATGTGGGAATAATCTTAAATGCAGGATGGTGAGGAGAAAAATGTGTCTCTCCCTCTCTTTATATACATATTGGGTTGGCCAAAAAGTTCGTTCGGGTTTGTCTCTAAGATGGTACAAAAACCCGAACGAACTTTTTGGCCAACCCAATATATTCTCTATAACACAGTACATACACTATATACTATATATGTAAATATACTATACAACACTATAACACATATACTATATTTTTTAAAAGATTTTTTCGCTTTTTAAAATTAATTAATTAATTTTATTTTCAGCTGCTTTGGGTCTTCGATGCTGCTCGCAGGTTTTCTCTAGCTGTGGTGAGTGGGGGCTACTCTTCATTGCGGTGCGCAGGCTTCTCATTGTGATGGCTGCTCTTGTTGCAGAGCATGCGCTCTAGGCTGGCGGGCTCAGTAGTTGTGGCTCACTGGCTCTAGAGCGCAGGCTCAGTAGTTTTGGTGCCCAGACTTAGTTTCTCTGCGGGGTGTAGAATCTTCCCAGATCAGGGATTGAACCCATGTCCCCTGCATTAGCAGGTGAATTCTTAACCACTGCACCACCAGGGAAGCCCCATACATATACTATATTAAAGTATACACATACAGCATACATTCTATATCTGTATTCTAAATATAATAAATTACAATTTTCCTGATTTCATGCATCTATATATTACTTATGGATACATACACAGTAAATAAAAACTTACATGGGAATGAAAACATCAACTTAAGGAGCCAGCTCTGGGAAGAAGGAGGGTGAAAGGGAGGAGTACATGGGTACTTTCTATTTGTTAGGTCTTATTTCTCGAGCTGAGTGATGGGTACATGGATATTTATATATTCATTCTCTCATATTTTTGAATACATTAAGTAATTAGAACCAAAAAAAAGGAAAAGGAAAAGGAAAGTGGGAAATGTTTTCCAGGTAGAGGTACCAGCTTAAGCAAATGCCCAGAGACACGAAATAGCAGGAATACCGGTGACTCCTCAGCATGCCGCACTCTCCCAAAGGCCACTACTAGCTTTTCCAAATCTTCACTCCCCCACTTCCCACCTCAGCCCTTTTGCCCAGCCTCACCCTCCGCGGCTGACCTTTCTGACCAGATCAGCCCCCTCCCCTATCGGATAGGCTCTCATCCCAGTGGCAAGTGTACACCTCTCGTTTGACCGTTCAATTCCCGAATGACTGTCTCACCTCAAAGCCTGCAGACTCCAGGAGGGCAGGGTGGGTTCCAGCCCCAAAGCTGGGTCGCAAGGCGGGGGGCCGGCCGCTGCAGCTTCGGCCAGCAGGGGGCGCTGCAGGGCAAGCCAGGACCGGTGCTCCGCCCGCGCCGCCGCCGCCGCCCGAGCCAGCTATTGCGTCCCTGAGCCCCCGCCAGCGCGACGAGACACGTCGCCAGCGGAAACACACGAGTTTCCAAGCGGTAATTGTCCGTCTCGCTTTGATAAAAAGGGTTGGCCGATGCGGGAGACAGTGGGAGGAAAATCCTCTCATCGTTTTAAGACCGCATTCACCAGATAGGCGTCATTAATGTTCCGTAGCTGTTTATTAAAGAAAGGGGTTTGACTCAGCAGCTGGAAAGCACGGAGCCGATTTCTTTCTTTCCTACCACTGCCCTTTCGAACCGATTCTGCGGACTCATGCTTTACTTTTCCCGGATGAAATCTCGGCAGGTCCCCTAGCTTTCCGAGAGCCTCCCGTTTATTGTTAGGCACTCTACGTGCAGGCCAATGTTAAAGCAAAACTGCCCCTGTTCTGGCCACCTCTGGCTGGGACACCTGCTGGCTGGGGAGGGGACTGGGCAGCCTCTCTCGCCTCGCTTTTCTGCTCCTCCTGCCCCTGCCCCGGCTGCCTCTGGCACTCCAGAGCTGGGGGGAGGGGGTGGGGTAGTCTCAGCCAGGAAGGTCTACCTACGATAGAGCCCTCTGGTCTTGGCAGGTTCCAGATGCTGACATTTTCTCTCAGGAGCACTTCTGTTAGGCTCCTGGGAGACCTACCATACCATTCAGCTGCAGTACCCCTAAAAAAAGGGGGTGCTTCCTCTTTGGGGCTGTTTACAGCCCCTTGGCTTCTGCATCCCTCCTCACACTTCCAGCCTCATTCTGCGGGAGTCCCCTCTCCCCTGAGCGGAAGCCCTCTTCCACGGGGTGCTTTCCAAGAAGGTTTCATTCTACTCCTTACTGTGGGATCTACAGGTGCCCTAAGAGAAACACACAGCTGGAAGTACAGCCCCCTGCCTAGGAGCGCCACACCCCCGCCCCCGCACTCGCCAGCTCTCACCAGATTCCAGACCTCACAGACCCCCTCCAAGGCTCCCCAAATAGTTCTCCCAAAGCCTCTCTCCCCTGGTTCGAGGTGACGGGGGAGAGCTCCTTCCCCTCCCTGGTAAGGTGTGGTTGGGGGACAGGCAGAGTGAATGCACTGACAACTCTCTCGGAAGAGTCTTCTCTCCGGCGGTTCCTGGGGGATGTTGACTTTCTCTCCGTGGCAGGCAGGTTAGCTGAGCAATGGCTTTTAGTCCTGCCCTCTCTCCTCCTCCGGAGTTCTGCATGGGTGGTTCAGCCTCTCACTTTAAGTTCAGCAGCTCTGGCCTTTGGGGCCTCAGCTGAAATTCCGAGGTGAATGGGAAAGTCTTTGTTTACATCTTATTAGGTTCCAGCCTTTGCCTGAGAGCTATGTCTCTAACCTCAACCCAGAAAAGACCTCGCCAGAGGATCCACCCAAAATACAAATCTGTCACTCCCCTGGTAAAACTCTTCATTCTCCAGCTACTCCCAGCAGGCAAGCTGCATTTCAGCTCCTGAGCTTTACAGACGCTTCCCAAACCTCACGCTTTCTCTCGCAACTTTGCCTTTCCTTCCACCAGAGGAGTTCTAGCTCCACTTCTCCACTTGGCTGATTCCTTGAGGTCTTTGAAGACCAGAGTCAAAATGTCACCTCCTCCAGAAAGCCTTCCACTACCTCCACTGTGCTTCCACAGCCCTTGCCACAAATAGTGTTTTGTTATGATTACCTGTATCTGTATCTGTCTCCCCACTCGATCCTGAGCTCTTTGAGAACACGGATGATATTTGTTTTGCTGAGTATGTTTAAATTTTTTATCTGAAAAACACCAAAAAGAAAGTAAAAATCACCTATAATCCCAGCACTTTTTTAAAATTGAAGTATAGTTGATTTACAATGTTGTGTTAATTTCTGCTGTACAGCAAAGTGATTAAGTTATACATATATATACATTCTTTTTTTAAATACTCTTTTCCATTATGGTTTATCATAGGATACTGAATATAGTTCTCTATGCTATACAGTAGGACCTTGTTGTTTATCCATTCCATATAACAGCTTACATCTCCTGCCTCCAACCTCCCACTCCATCCCTCCTCTGACCCCCTCCCTCTTGGCAACCACAAGTCTGTTCTCCATGTCCATGAATCTGTTTCTGTTTCACAGATAGGTTCATTTGTGTCATATTTTATTTTTTTATTTTTTTTTTAAATCTGTATTTTTTTTTTTTAATTTATTTTATTTATGGCTGTGTTGGGTCTTCGTTTCTGTGCGAGGGCTCTCTCCAGTTGTGGCAAGCGGGGGACACTCTTCATCGCGGTGCGCGGGCCTCTCGCTATCGCGGCCTCTCTTGTTGCGGAGCACAGGCTCCAGACGCGCAGGCTCAGCATTTGTGGCTCACGGGCCCAGCCGCTCCGCGGCATGTGGGATCTTCCCAGACCAGGGCTCGAACCCGTGTCCCCTGCATTGGCAGGCGGATTCTCAACCACTGCGCCACCAGGGAAGCCCTGTGTCATATTTTAGATTCCACATATAAGTGATACCATATGGTATTTGTCTTTCTCTCTCTGACATACTTCACTTAGTATGATAATCTCTAGTTGCATCCATGTTGTTGCAAATGGCATTATTTCATTCTTTTTTATGGCTGAGTAATATTCCATTGTATATATGTACCACATCTTCTTTATCCATTCCTCTTTGATGGACATTTAGGTTGTTTCCATGTCTTCGGTATTGTGAATAGTGCTGCTATGAACATAGGGGTGCATGTGTCTTTTTGGATTAGAGTTTTGTCTGGATATATGCCCAGGAGTGGGATTGCTGGGTCATATGGTAGCTCTATTTTTAGTTTTCTGAGGAACCTCCATACTGTTTTCCATAGTGGCTGTACCAACTTAGAATCCCACCAACAGTGCAGGAGGGTGCAGGAGGGTTCCCTTTTATTCACATCCTCTCCAGCATTTGTTATTTGTAGAGTTTTTAGTGATGGCCATTCTGACCAGTGCCCAGCACTTTTTTTTTTTTAATTTTATTTATTTATTTATTTATTTATTTTTGGCTGTGTTGGGTCTTCGTTTCTGTGCGAGGGCTTTCTCCAGCTGTGGAGAGCGGGGGCCACTCCTCATCGCGGTGCGCGGGCCTCTCACTGTCACGGCCTCTCCCGTTGCGGAGCACAGGCTCCAGACGCGCAGGCTCAGTAGTTGTGGCTCATGGGCTTAGTTGCTCCGCAGCATGTGGGATCCTCCCAGACCAGGGCTCGAACCCGTGTCCCCTGCATTGGCAGGCAGATTCTTAACCACTGCACCACCAGGGAAGCCCATCCAGCACTTATTTTTGATATCACAGAAAAGACAAAGAATCTTCCTTCTCCTGTGTGTCCCACCAATCTCACCTCCAGTGACAAACACTTTTAAGAGGGTGATATGACTCTTTACTGCCTTTTCCTGGCACACAAATGCACACACACACACACACACACACAATTTTATAATTCTTACTATCATCTTCATCTACAATTTCCATTTTCACTTAACAGTCTATCTTGGGTATCTTTCCATATTACTGCATATGATTCTACCTCATTCATTTTTAAAAATTGTGTGTATTTTATTTATTTATTTATATATATAAAACAAAAAATTTGCCATTTTAACTTTTTTTAAAAATAAATTTATTTATTTATTTATTTATTTATTATTTTTAGCTGTGTGGGGTCTTCGTTTCTATGTGAGGGCTTTCTCTAGTTGCGTCGAGCGGGGGCCACTCTTCATCGCGGTGCGCGGGCCTTTCACTATTGCGGCCTCTCTTGTTGCAGAGCACAGGCTCCAGACGCGCAGGCTCAGTAGTTGTGGCTCACGGGCCCAGTTGCTCCGCGGCATGTGGGATCTTCCCAGACCAGGGCTCGAACCCGCGTCCCCTGCATTGGCAGGCAGATTCTCAACCACTGCGCCACCAGGGAAGCCCTTAACTATTTTTAAGTGTACAATTTAGTGGCATTAATTACATTCACAATATTGTGCAACCATCACCACTATCTATTTCCAAAATTTTTTCATCATCCCGAACAGAAACTCTGTACCCATTAAGCAATAACTCTCCATGCTCCCCTGCCCCTCCCCTCATAACCCCTGGTAACCTCTAATGTACTTTCTGTCTCTATGAATTCCCCATTTAAAAAAAAATTATTTATCTATTTGGCTGCACGGGTCTTAGTTGCAGCATACAGAATCTTTAGTTGTCGTGTGTGGGATCTTTAGTTGTGGCATGCGGGATCTAGTTCCCTGATGAGGGATTGAACCTGGGCCCCCCTGCATTGGGAGCGTGGAGTCTTAACCACTGGAGCACCAGGGAAGTCCCAAATGCCCCATTTTTTAAAAATGACTGAATATTACTCTACAGTAGGAAACATTATCATCTATTTAACCATTCTCTACTAATAGACACTTAGGGTGTTCCCAAGTTTGGATAACAAACAATGCTACAACAAATATCCTCATGCAGAAAGTTGAGGAGTGGGGTTGCTGACATAGGGTGTGTGCATTCAAAAATCTAACAGGTACTTATCAGCCTGTGCATCACATTTTGCATGAAGGTTTCTGACCCCCATTCCCAGATATTCTGGTTTAATAAGAATGCACAGGGGCCCAGCAACCTGAATTTTTATAAAATCCTACCTGATCATTGTGATGGGAGAACACACAATGAGAAACACGGCCATGGGGCCTGGATCTGCTGAGTTCCTGGGTCCCCAGCATCCGCCCTCAGAGAGCGGGTTTCCTCCCTGGAGCAACATCATAAACTGATGTCCCTACGCACAGCCTGCTGCCAATACACCGAGGCTGCCCTGATGAGTCATCGGGCACAGTATGCTGGCCCCTGGGGTGACAAAGCCTCTAAGGAAATCTTGATGGATTGTGTGTCTCCCAACCTGGAAGCCCTGAGTCACCCTGGTGTACCATGCAGCTCCCAATTTTGTGATCTGTTAGCTTTGCCTTTTGTGGGAGGCAAACTCACCCCTCATTTAAATCAAGGCCCATGAAGGGAAAGGCTGCCTTATCTCTCTGGGGAAATTATGACTCACACAACAGGAGTGGTGGGTGGAGGACAGAGAGGAGAGGAGAAGAGAAAACAGACAGAAACAAGGCTGAATTCCGGGGCAGGGGGGAATTAAAAGGTGAAGGAAAAAGAGTAGAGAGGAAGGGAAAGCAAAAAGACCAGAGTTAGAGGGAAGACACAGAAAGGAAAGAGAGAAAAGGGAGGGGGAAGCAAGAAGGAAGAGAAGACGGGAGAAAGAAAAGACAACATGGAGCAGGACGTGGGGTGAGTTCCTTAGCTGGTATTTTGGATCACCCCAGAAAAAGATGCTCATCAGATCTCAGGAAGACTCCGATGGTGGAGGTGGTTTGCCTTGGTTCTCAGGCCCCGCCTATAAGCCACCTCATGGTTTCAGCCTCGCCTGCAGCCTCGGCAGCCCCCTGGGGGCTGGTGGGTGGGGGTCAGACTCTGAGCGGGGGCAAA
Source organism: Balaenoptera acutorostrata (assembly GCF_949987535.1). Lineage (NCBI taxonomy): Eukaryota > Metazoa > Chordata > Mammalia > Artiodactyla > Balaenopteridae > Balaenoptera > Balaenoptera acutorostrata. The sequence goes on along the minus strand of NC_080072.1, from coordinate 57,590,772 downwards.
AACACACTAAGGAGCAGCCATACCCTGTGTGCCTGGATGGTGGGCACAGCCTTGCTAGTCATTTGGCAACAGGGAATAGATCCTCGGAAAAGGTGCGTACTCCTTGCTCAGTGTCTCAGCTATGAAGGACGCTCCTTGCAGTGCTAGTTGCAGTAAAGGAGAAAAAAGAAAGAAAGAAGGCAGAAGTGAAGTGTGGCTTAATACAGGGGTCCCCAACCCCCAGGCCGCAGACTGATACCAGTCCGTGCCCTGTTAGGAACCGGACTGCACAGCAGGAGGTGAGCAGGCGAAGCTTATCTGTCGCTCCCCATCGCTCCCCATCGCTCCCCATCACTCCCCATCGCTCCCCATCGCTCGCATTACCGCCTGAACCACAACCCCCAACCCATGTCCATGGAAAAACTGTCTTCCACGAAACCGGTCCCTGGTGCCAAAAAGGTTGGGGACCACTGGCTTAATAGATTTATGATACATTCTTACAACACACAGTGATGTAGCCATTATATACAAATGGTGTATAGCAGAGCCCTTAATAAAATGGGAGAAATCCTCACAATACTAGATGAAAAAAAAAATACATGCATGTTCAAATTAATCTTTAAAATGATACGATTTGGATTTCCCTGGTGGTCCAGTGGTTAAGACTCCACGCTTCCACTGCAGGGGACGCAGGTTTGATCCCTGGTCAGGGAAGTTCCACATGCTGTGGGGTGCGGCCAAAAAAAAAGAAAAGGTATGATTCAAATGTTGTTAGTGGATATGTGTGTAATGGGGGTGGCATTGCCTCTGCCCAACTCAAAGTCTTCTCCGAGTTCAGTTCAGCCCTGTGCTAAGAGATAGTCGTTTTGTTTTTGTTTTTGTTTTTGGCAATGTGATGTCTAGACTCTACCCCTTCCCCACTAGCCCCATGCTCTCCCTTTAGGGGAAATTCCCATTCAAGTCTTGCCAGGGTAGGTAACTCCTAGTCCCTGCTCCCACTGCAGAAGCCCAAATGATTGGCTTCTTCTTCTACCTGCCCCTGGTATAGCCAGGGGCCTGCCTGTGACCACAGCAGCAGAAGCCACTCAGTTCTGCAGTGTAATCCCAGTCAGGCTCCTGCCACTGGGCCCCCTGAGCTCCTGGTGCCCATCCCCTAGGAACACTGGTAATCGTGGAAATTTCCTTTTGGTTTAAAGAGCTGGCCTTGGCCTCTGCTACTGGCCACCAGAAGCCTGGTCTGACACTTTCACTGTGTTCAGCTGCAGGAAGTTCTGCTACCACCACCCACTTGGTGGGCAGGGCCCCTCCCTTCCTTGGGTTAGGGTGTCTTGGGGCTGTGTGAGAAGGTGTCCATCTGGGGTCATCAACTGGGGTCTGCACACTGGGGCTGGGCAGCCAGTGAACGAGGAGGTGGATGGGATGCAGTTAATTCCTCTCCAGGAGTCCAAGGAGGATGAGCTGGCAGAGGTCCCGAGTACAGGCCATGGGACATGCTCTTCTCAGTGACAAGGGGTAAACAGTAACCAGCCCCACGTGGTGCCTGGGCACCTGAAAACTGGCCCTGCAAGCCAAGAGCTGCCAGCATGACCTGAAAAAGAGGGTCTGGGGAGGAGTTGGGAGGGCATCCAAGCTCTCACTCAGGCTAGGCCGGAGAGAGGCCTTTGGGGCTCCAAGTGATGGCTCAGAGAGGGAGGAGCTGCCCACCAGGAGCAGGAACCCAAGGACTCTGGAGGTCCCAGGACTTGGGGCACTGCCCATGTCAGCTATGTTGACCTATACTATCTTTGCTGGGCAGGATTCAGTCAGAAACCCTTAGATGAAAAGGGTCTCTGGGTGGGACTTCCCTGGTGGCGCAGTGGTTAAGAATCCGCCTGCCAATGCAGGGGACATGGATTCGAGCCCTGGTCCGGGGAGATGCCACATGCTGCAGAGCAACTAAGCCCGTGCACCACAACTACCGAGCCTGCGCTCTAGAGCCCGCAAGCCGCAACTACTGAGGCCATGTGCCACAACTACTGAAGTCTGTGTGCCTAGAGCCCATGCTCTGCAACAAGAGAAGCCACTGCAATGAGAAGCCTGCGCGCCGCAATGAAGAGTAGCCCCCGCTCAAGGCAACTAGAGAAAGCCCGCGTGCAGCAACGAAGACCCGATGCAGCCAAAAATAAAAAATAAATTAAAAAAAAAAAGAAAGAAAAAAAAGAAAAGGGTCTCTGGGTATGTGTTGGGGAGTATTCAGGGAGAACAGCTGGAAAGATGATCCCTATTTCACAGCTGGTCTGGTAGGGGGAGCCAGGGGCAAGAGTGGGTGGCAATGATTTTTTTAAAAAACTTTTAATTGAAGTATAACTTAAGTACAGAGGAATGCACCCAAGTAATTGTCACAAGATGTAAACACACCTGTGTAACCATTACCCAGGCCAAGACAAAAAAACATTACTCAGGGTCTCAGAAGCCCCCCATTTGGGTAGCAATGGTTTTAGAGAGGAAAGTGGACAGGGTCTGAGAGCAAAGGAGGAAGGAAGGAAAAGATCCTCCCAGGTGCCACCTGACTGACAAGTGAACTGGCCTGCAGGCAGGGCTCCGGGACACAACACACACCCGGAAGTTCAGGGTCGTCCCTTGGGAACTTGGTGAGCCATGGGCAGCCCTGCAAAGAAAGGCAAGCAACAGGGTGTTTGGAGATCACAGACCAGGTAGGACTGGGCTGAGAGCCTGAGGGCAAACAGGAAAGACGATTGCTTCTGGGCTGGGCTGGGAGGGTCTAGGAATGGTTGGTCCCAGGGGAGTGGCTGCAGCAGCCACTATTTGCTCTCTGCCGTTTGTTTGTCCAAGAATGATTCATGTGAGTTCCACTGATCAGTGCCTCCTCCTCCTTGCCCCACTGTGAGCTCCTGTGCCAAGGGCAGAGGGGCATGGGGGACAAGCACAGCTCTGACATCAGGGAGACCTGCGTTTGAACCCCGGCTCTAGGCTGTGTGACTTTCGAAAAGTCACATTCCCTCTCTAACTTCGGTCAGCAAAATGGGACAACAACCTGTGCCTCATAAGATAGTTGTGAAGAAGAAACGAGAAAAAAACACATAAAATGCCTGACATTGGGCAGGCCCTTAATAAATGCTTGCTCCTTTTCTTAGCCCTTTTTTCATTTAACAAATATTTATCTGGGGCCTGGTATAGAGCAGGCAGCTGTGCTAGGCACTAGGAAGAGAGTGGTGAACAAAACAAGTATGGAGACTGGCTGCCCTCAGGGAGCTTAGAATCTAAGCAGTGGGACAGACATTAAATAAACAAACAAATACACATCGTGAAGGAGAAGCACAATGTATTATGAAAAAGAATATCAGTGGTGACTTCCTTCCAGCTGAGTGGTCAGGGAAGGCCTCTTGGGAGAGGTGACACACATAAGCTGAGACCTAAAGGATGAGAATGAACCAGGCATTTTGGAAAGCAGGACCCAGAGTGGCAAAAAGGCACAGGTTTAGGAGCCAGATGTGGATGGGTTTCAAATCTTGGGACCACTAGTTACTCAGCTGTGGGACTTTAGGTGAGTCCCTTTACCAGTTAAGGCCTCAGTTTTATCTTCTATAAAATGTGGCTAAAAACACTTATTTTATAGAATTGTGACGATGAAACCCAACTATGTATATCAAGTGTCCTGCCTGGAGCCTCTCAGTAAAAATCAGTTCCCTTCCTCTACTGGCTCTTGATTAATTGTCGAGAGACTGGCACAGAGATGACGCATGTACACATTCAAACACACACACACGTGCATGCGCAGTACATACACCATCAAGAACACACAGAGGCAGGACACAGGTGCCTCCTCAAGCTGGGGTTTCGAGGAGAGGTTCATGAAAAGACTCTACAGAGATATGGCAGGGATTGGGGAGAGAAGCAAGAAATAGTGCAGTCCTTCAGGGCAGCTAACTGTGGGGACTTAAAAGGGTGAGGAACACAGTGGTTACCAGAACCACAGAGAATAGCTGTGTGGAGCGGGTGCCTGAGGGATGCAGCTGACTTACAGGGACTGGGCAGGGAGACGGCCAGGGAGTAATGAGTCTGATCTCAGCCTCCCCTTTCCCTCTGACCTCCTGCTAGGCCTCGCGTTGGCCAAATTCAGACGGAAGCTGGAGGGCATGGGAGCCTGTGCCTATAGCCCATTAGGATCAGCCTCCCAGGGTGGAGAGCCGGTGGGGGGAAGGGTGGAGAGGATCTGGAGGGACAACTGGCAGAGACACAGTACAGAACCCGCCACCGTTGGGCCACTTTAGAATGTAAGTGACAGATATATCCAAAGTAAAATGACTTACATCAAAAGGGAATAACGTCAGGTCACCTAACTAGAAACTCCAGGGGTAGGGCCTTCGCCATAGCTTGATCAGTGCTCAAATGATGGCCAGGAACAGGTATCTCGTCTCTCAATTCTATTTGCCTTCATATGTCAGCTTCATTCTCAAGCTGTATGTAGTGGCAAGATGAGAGTGGCAGTAGAGAGTAAAGGAGGGGTGGTCCCCAGAGGAAAACTGTAGTTCTGTATAAAGAAGGAAGGAGAATAGAAGCTGGGTGGAAACACTACACATGCCCACTACAGTTTATGTCAGGGTGCTCATAAACTCGGGTGACAGGGATTGCTACTGGGGCCAGGGTGAGCAGTCTCCTCTGTTTGAGTGTGGCCTGTTGGGGAAATGTAGATGTCTCTGGGCCACCCATTCCCACCTCTCACTTAAGGGACCTGAAGATTACCTAGCCTAGTGACCCCACTTGACAGGTAGCAAAAGGTTTTACACAAGAGCATGCGGTTAATGTCAAGGCCAGGACTTAAACCCAGGCCACACAATCTGTCCTCCATACCTGACTTCTTTTTAATTTTTTTAAATTTATTTTTTATTTTATTTTATTTTTTTGGCCATGCCGCATGGCTCTGTGCCGCATGGCCGCACAGAGTCCTAACCACTGGACTGCCAGGGAAGTCCCATGACTTCTTTTTTATTTTTTTTAAGTTTTAGTTTTATATTTATTTATTTATTTTTATTTGGTTGTGCCGGGCCTTAGTTGCAGCCGGCGGGCTCCTTAGTTGCGGCTCAAGGGCTCCTTAGTTGTGGCATGCAAACTCTTAGTTGCGGCATGCATGTGGGATCTAGTTCCCTGACCAGGGATCAAACCCAGGCCCCCTGCATCAGGAATGCAGAGACTTAACCACTGCGCCACCAGGGAAGTCCCATGACTTCTTTTTTAAAAAAGAAATAAGAAACACCCCTAGAGAGTGTTTGGAAAAGAAAGACAGGAAGGAATAAGGAAAGAAAGAAAGGAAGGAAGAAAGAGAGGGAGGGAGGAAGGGAGGGAGAAACACATGCTCTTGTCCAAATCCCGGTACCTGATGCCATGATTGATACATAGTAGGCCCTCAGGTATCTATGTCCCCCATCTCTAAAGGGGAATAGCACTACCTGCTATTTGTTCTGAAGGTGAAATGGAACAAAACTCTCCAAAGCACCTGGCCCAAAGTCAGACCAGTCTGGTTCGGTCCTGGACCATTCTATAAAGACCTGGATATTTCTCAAACAGGCATGGAGCAGAGGGAAGGGAAGAGGGTCCTTGTGGGTTGGCAGGGGTCTCCCCCACTGTGGAACTCACAAAGGGAGCCTTGTGTGGGAGTGGCAGCAGGATGCTTCAAGCGACAGCTGGGCCCAGGGCTGCCAGGCCTGGGCTGGGCTGGGCTGGGCTGGGCACTCCGCCACAGGCAGCCCTCTGAGGGCCCTTTCATCTGAGTCCCAGCTGCCACTTGGCTGGCTGGCCCAAAGCCCAGCAGCCCGGAGAGGAGAGGGGCTGGCAGCTTTGTCTCAGGAAGAAGAACAAAGAGTAGGGTGCGTGGGAGGAGGGCAGAGGGAAGCAGTGCTTGCTCTTGGATTCAGGCCAAAGGGAAACAAGATCCAGTTTTAGGCAACACCAAGGGACTGTTTGAATTCTTTTGTTGCCATAGCATCAAGCCAGACAGTTTCCCAGAGACCATCTCAAACTATATCCCAACCCCCACCACGTTACAGGTGAAGAACTGAGGCCCAGAGAGGGACATGGACTTGGCCAAAGTTACACACGAATGGTAGAGCCAAAACTGGAACCCCAGTCGGTCTCTTGTCTCCCAGTGCTGAAGGACTCTGAAAGAGGCACTTCATCTCTGGGACCCTTGGGGTCCTCATACATAAAATGGAGGTGCTAATTCCTATTTTGAATGGTGAGGGTCAAATGTGCTAATGGATATAAAAGGAAGAAGAGGACCATTTGACTTGGGTCTTGAAAGCTGTGTAGGAGTTTTCCAGAGAGAAGGAGCTGGTGGGGAAAGGCATTTTGAGCACAAGGAACAGCATAAACAAAAGCAAGAAAGCATAGGAGTGCAGGTTGTTTCAGGGCAGCTGGAGCTGGGGGAGAAACAGGAAATGGGGCCCAGGGTTCTTGGTGCTGTCAGAAGTGCCCAGTGTCCCTCCAGCTGTCCAGCCCTCCTTTCTGGGGTGATGACCCTTCAGAACTCAGCCTCCCCATGGAATCATCCTGGCCCATGCAGCTGATCAACCCTCTGGGAGGAGCCAGACAATGCAAGGGGGAACACGTGCCGTGTGGAGCCGGCCCACGGGAGGCTCCCTAACCCGGATGCAGTGGGCAGGGACGCCTGCTTTGAGGAGATCACAGCTGCCTCCCCATGGCTCAATCCCATCTGCAAGTCATAATGTTCAAGGTACACACTTTGCCCAGTGTCTTAATCTACTCAGGCTGCTGTAACAAAAATACTGTAAATCGGGTGGTTTATAAACAACAAACATATATTTCTCACCATTCTGGAGGTTAGGAAGTGCAAGATCATGGTGCTGGTAGATTCGGTGTCTGATGAAACCTGCTTTCTGGTTCATAGATGGCCATCTTCTTGCTATGTCCTCATACGGTGGAAGGAAGGGGCTAGAGAGCTCTCTGGGGGTCTCATTTTTTATAAGAGCACTAATCCCATTCTTCAGGGCTTCACCCTCATGACTTAATCACCTCCCAAAGGCCCCATCTCCTAACATCATCACATTGATGGCTAGGTTTCAACATGAATTTTGGGGGGACACAAACATTCAGATCATAGCAGCCAGATACAAAGCAATTCTTTCCAGTCACAGAAAAACAATTCTGGAGTGAGAAAGACATGCAGTTTAAGCTTGGTTCTGCCAATTACCAGCTGTGTGGCTTTTTGCCATTCACTGAACTTCTCTGAGCCTTGGTTCCCTCGTCTGTACAGTAAGTCTAACAGCTTGAAGAATTGATACAAGAGTCTGTGTTCAGTGCAGGTGTTCAACACATGATCATTTTCCTTTCATTTTCCTCCTTTTCTTGGCACAGCTGACCCCTCTGCTGGGAGGAAACCCCCGCAGGCTTCTCTCAACAAATCTCTCCCCCCTTCAAGACCCAGCTTATGTGCCACCGCTTCCACGAAGCCTTTCCAGGACCCCCAAACTGAAAAGCTAACTTCCTCTTTTAATGCCTTCTGCTTGTGTTATGTTATTGCCTTTTCTTTTTCTTTCTTTTGCTCTTTTACACTTTTTCATGTTCACTGCAACTAGTGACATAATACAAACATGTATTAAGAAAAACATTTCTTAATCAATAATTTCCCCTCTTCATTTCTATCCCGTTCCTACTGAATAACCAATGGTAACACCCACTGTGTATCATTCTACACTTTTCTGAGTATACGCTCACATAAATATAAATTTATATAAGAAGGTTTATGTCTTTACTGAATTTCCATAGTATACAGTGCTCTGATATTTATTTTTAATTGCTTAATAAATCATAGATGAGTGAACAGATGTAGATCTACCTCACTCTTTTAAATAGCTGCATACAATTCCATGCCATGGACAAACCATGGTTTATTCAACCATACCTCTATATTTCTAATTTTTGCCACCACAAACAAAACAGTAATACACATATTTGTTCATATATCCTTTCAGAGAAGTGCTTTTAGTTCTATTCGATAGATTCTCAAAAGTGGAAATATTGGGTCAAATGATATCTGTATTTTTTTTTTAAATTTTAGTAGCTATGGCCGTATTGTTTTCCAAAAAAGATCACAGCAGTTCACATTCCAATCAGTGAAGTTTGAGGAGTTCTTTTCTTACATCCTTACCCCCTCTGGCACATTGTTATTCCTCTCAATATTTGCAAAAATGATGGATGAAAAATAGTACAACATTGCTCCTTTGATTGCATTTTCTCAACCCATAGTTAAGTTTCAGTAACTTTTCATTTCAATTATTTTATTTTTCATTTCTAGAAGTTCTATTTGGCTTTTTTCAAATCTGCCTGGTCATTTTTTTAAATATAAATTTATTTATTTTATTTATTTATTTTTGGCTGCACTGGGTCTTTGTTGCTGTGCATGGGCTTTCTCTAGTTACGGCGAGCAAGGGCTACTCTTCACTGCGGTGTGCGGGCTTCTCATTGTGGTGGCTTCCCTTGTTGCAGAGCACGGACTCTAGGCACGTGGGCTCAGTAGTTGTGGCTCGTGGGCTCTAGAGCGCAGGCTCAGTAGTTGTGGCGCATGGGCTTAGCTGCTCCGCGGCATGTGGGATCTTCCCGGACCAGGGCTCAAACCCGTGTCCCCTACATTGGCAGGCAGATTCTTAACCACTGAGCCACCACGGAAGACCTGCCTGGTCATTTTTGATCAGATCTTCTTGGTCTTCACTCAGGTTTTTTGTTGTTTTTTTTAAAAAAAGAGTTTTTTTGATGTGGACCATTTTTAACATCTTTATTGAATTTGTTACAATATTGCTTCTTTTTTTATGTTTTGGTTTTTTGGCCACGAGGCATGTGGGATCTTAGCTCCCCAACCAGGGATCGAACCCTCACCCCCTGCATTGGAAGGCGAAGTCTTAACCACTGGACCACCAGGGAAGTCCCTTCACTCAGGTTTTAAATACACCCTTCTCTATAGTTATTTAAGCACAGTAAACACTTATTTTATATTCTATACCCAGTAATCTCAGTATTTGAGGTGCTTGTGGATCTACTGACTCTTGCTCACTGTACCTTGTGTCCTTTTGTGGTGTGTGACTTTTGATTCTGAGCTTGCATTTGTTGGACTGCTGTGTGAATTCTTTGAGGCTTGGTTTGATTGTGCACTTACCTCCAGGAAGGGTTTTCATTTTCTTTGTCAGACATCTGGGGCATTACCAATCCAGGTCCGTTTTAAATTAAGTTCCTTGTTGTTGTTGCTCTTGTTGATCCTGAAAAAAAAGAATATTTGGACCCTGGATCTATTTGAGCTCTAGCCTATTGCCAGAATTTTTCAGGGGAGACTTTTCTCTACCCAGAACAGAGGAATGAGACAGATGTTTCCACAGCATTCACATTTGAGTGGTGGATTTTTAATAATTTACCCTTTTATAGTCTCTGATCTGACATCCAACCCTGTGAGTGGCCCAGACTTTGTCTCCTACTCTCTCTCCCCTGAAAATAAAAGTTCTAGGTTACTCAGGGTTGGAGATAATCCCAGGGAAGTCCATGGAGTTGGTGTTCAAACATCTCAGAGCAGTTCCTTGACTTTCTTGAGAGCTCAGACATATAGACATACATATATTCAGTATTTTCAATATTTTGAGATGCTTTTTAGTAGGAGGATTTCCAGTAACATGGACTTCCAGCATATTTTCATATGCTCATTTACTCTTTCATTAAAGTTATTTGTGTTCATATCTTTGGAACAAAGACATGTCTTGCGCACCTGTGTCTGCAGCCCCCAACCCCTAGCTAAGGTCAGTATCAGTAACTCTTGGGTGAACATTAAATGGAGTGACAACCCACATGGGGAGGAAGAAGAAGAGATTGGAAAGTTATCCACGGCTGGATGGGATGATGTTGGAAGGGTGGTGTCATAGAGTCAGGGGGAATGGGCACTGACATTCACTGAGTCCCATCCTTCCTAGGCCAGTAAATGCATCATTCTAGTTTTTCCCAAATTTCCAAGATGACATGATGCTTGTTAAATATGCAGGTTCCCAGGCCCTTCCTTGGTAACTTGGTTTTAGTACTCTGGAGGTGGGGCTCTGGAATGATGTTCAACAAGCATTCTGAGAGAGTCTTAGCAACAGGGAAGTTTGGGAAACATGATAGATTTTTTTCCTCTTAATTTAATTCTCACAACAACCCAGAAAGTAAGTATTTGCATGTATTTTACAAAGAGGAAATTTGGGCTCTTTTGAGAGGGGAAGTGATGGATGATGACACAGCTGGTAAATGACAGGTCTAGGGTTCCATTCCCAGTTGTCACACTCCAAAGCTCTATTTTTTTTTTCACCAGATATTGTCTGGTTATTATTGTTATTATTTTTTCCAAGTTTCTGTACCATTAGTTTATGACCAAAAGTCATATTTTTAAAAAATTGCGTTAAAAAACACATAAGATGAAATTTATATCTTAAGCATTTTTAAGGGTATAGTTTAGTAGTGTTACATTGCTGTGAAACAGATCTCCAGAACTTTTTCATCTTGTAAAACTGAAACTCTCTACCCATTAAACAATTCCCCTTTTCCCTCTCCCCCCCAGCCCCTGGTAACCACTATTCAACTTCCTGTTTCTATTAATTTGACTACTTTAGGTATCTCATATAAGTGGAATTATGCAGTATTTGTCTTTTTGTTACTGGCTTATTTCACTTAATGTCCTCAAGAGTCATCCATGCTGTAGCATGTGACAGGATTTCCTTCCTCTTTATGGCTGAATAGCATTCCATTGTACATATATCCCACTTTTGTTTATGCATTCATCCATTGATGGATATTCCACCTCTTGGCTACTGTGAATAATGCTGCTATGAAATGGGTGTGCAAATATGTCTTGGAGGTCCTGCTTTTAATTTTCTGCATATATAACCAGAAGTAGATTTGCTGGATCATATAATAGTTCTACTTTTAGTGTTTTTTTTTTTTTTTTTTTGAGGAACTGCCATGATTAGACTGGGGTTATGGGTTTTGGGGAGGAAGATCACAGAGGCAAAGTGCCATTTTCATCACATCAGATCAAGGATGCATACTATCATCATGATTTATGACTTCTGATGTTGATCTTGATCACCTGGCTGAAGTTGTGTTTGTCATTTTCTCCACTGTATGGTTACTCTTCTTCCCCTCCTCTTTCCATACTGTCCTCTCTGTAAGGTCATTATGCAGGCCCATACTACAGAAGAGTAATGCCCCCCTTCATAAGGATCATGTTTTAACAAGCAAAATAACTCACACAACAGGTACCTAGCTCTTCTCATCACTGGTCATGCTCTGTACTTTCAGCAGCTGATCTGAGGTGAATAACTGGCCGCCCTATCTCCTGGAGGCCCACCCTCCTCACCTGTAAAGTGGGTGTCGCTCATCCTTTACCCCTAGGACTGTAGTGAGTGGAGACAGTCTCAAGGTCGTCAATGTCAGTTCCCTCTGCCTCCTCCATTTGGCTGTCCCGCAACACCAGGCAACAGAGGGACAGTGACTAGCCTAAGGTTTCACCGCAAGGCCGCCAACTCCAGCCCAATCAGGGTTCTAACCACACCCTGGGTACGGATTCCCCCCACCCCGGGGCGGGAGCGAGGAGCACTTCCGCCAGCCACAAGTACCGCGCACGTGGCGGGCTGTGCGGCACCGGCGAGCGGCAGCCTGGCTGCGCAGCGCCAGCGCCTGCGGGGCCGGGATGATGAGCCTGACCTCGGCGCCCGGTTCCCGGCCGTTGCGCCAGGCCGTGACCCCCGCGGGCCGGCAGACGGTGAGTGCGAAGCCCGGGGCGGGCGAGAAGACCCGGCCGGCTCCGGCTCCGGCCCCGCGCCTCTCCCTTCTTTCACTCCTTCCAGGGTCTCCCGTCCTTTCCTCCCCGCGGGTCTGAATTCCCCTGCTTCCGGCGCGCCCGTCTCGGCCTGCGGCTAGGCGCTCTCTTTTCACCTGGTCAGTTCCTGCCGCTTTGATCTCTCCTTCCGCGCCACAGCCTCGGTTCCGGTTCCGGTTCCGGTTCCGGCTCAGTCCAGCCTCTCCTCTATGCCCTCTTTCCTGCTTGGCTGCCTTTGTCTCCTCCTTCTTCTCTTTGCGTCTCGTCTCTCAGTCCCCTGGCTTGCCCCAGTCTGCTGCTCTTCCTCTGCCCCTCCTCTTCCCCTGCCCTTCCCCTCCTGCAGGTGGTAGTAGACCCAACTGAGGGCTGGCTAGAGTATCATTCATTCCCTCACCACCCCCACCCCGGACACCCACCCTCTCTAGCCTGTCCCTGACCTCTGGCTGGGTCCTGAGTCCTCCTGCTTGCCCGTTCCCTCCCAGGGCTTGGGTGGGCGGACCGGGGGTGGGGGGTGGGGGGGGAGGATCAAGAAAAAGCCCAGAGCACTCAAGGATCAGAACATTTAACCTCTCCCCGGCTACGTGCCATCCTGAAGACTTGTAGGAAGGGAAAGCAGATCCAGCAGTGGGGCGACTGTGGTCTTTTCTATAGGATGATGATAACCTCATTGTTCCTGGCTATTGACAATGTCACCTGCTCAGAGGCAGGGGCCACTCAAGGTACCCAATAAATGTCTGAATTAATTACCGGGCAAAGGAGGAAGCCAGCACCGTGCATGATGCCAAGTAGGGCAAGATTGGCCTTTATCAGAATACTAGGTGCTCCTGTAAGTCAGTGCTGAGGGTAAGTGCAGTTCAATTCAGCAGACACTTAATGGAGCATCCCTGGTGTGCTGAGCACTGTAGTAGGTACTGGTAACATAAAGATGAATCTGGGATAGTCCTCCCTCCAGTCTGGTGGGGGATACAGATGAAGGAACAGAATTACCATGACAAGGGAAGTACATGGCCCTCTGAAATCACAAGGAGACAACACATCCAGAAAATTCCCGGAGGAATTAACTTGAAGGATGAGTGGGCTGACTGAAGGGACTGGGGGTGTTAAATGAGTGAAGTCCTGGGGGCAGTGGGGCCCAGCCTGCTCTGAATGGGTTGGGGTTGGGGAGCAGTAGTTGGCTCTGGTAGTTGATTGCCAGGGTTGCACAGGACCTTGTAAACCTTGTTAAGGAGTCTCGAGTTAACCTGTAAAGAAATGTGGGATCACTGAAGTGTTTAATGCAGGTGGTGACCAGATCGGATTTTCGCTTCAGAGAAACTGCTTTGGTTTCAGAATAGAGATTGGATTGGGGGAGGATATTCGAGGGAGCCGGGAGCCATGGAACTGACCAGCCATTTAGAATGGCCAGGACTTGGTGACTGATTACCTGTGTGGGGGGAGGTTGAGGACAGGAGCAGAATGCAAGATTAGAGTCTAGGTTTCTGGCTCAGATGACTGAGATAGGGTACAGTGGGAAAAGATCAAAGTTGTGGTGTGGGGAGAGATCTTGGGCTTGGGAGACATATGAATGGGGGTGTCCCTCCACTGACTAGACTAAGTGTGACCTAAGGAAATGTATGAATGTTTGGTGGGATGAGAGCTGGGCCTGATTCATCCCTGTGTCCTCGTGGCCAGCACTAGCCTGGTACCCAGCAGAGCCTCCTAAAGACCACATTTCCCCAGCCTGTGCACACAGGGCCTGGGTCATGCTTGCTCACCCAGGAATGCTTCAGCAGGGTGACTGGTAGAACAGGTGGGGAGGAGGGGCCATGAGGAAGGGCAGGTGGTCCAGAAGAGGGATGGAAAAGAAGTCTTTATCTGCTAGAAACACACACAGTAGTATTTATGGATGGGTAGGAGGTCTGAGATTTCCAAAGAGATTTGGAGTTTTTAGAAAACACGGAGGGAAAAGGGACATAATTAGGAAGCTTGGGAACAGGGCCCAGGTCTTTGTTGATAAAGAAATGGGACTGCAAATATCAGGGCAGGGGACTATTTTGTGTAGCATCTGGAAATGAGCTTCAGAAACAACATTTGAAGTGATTGGATTCATTAAACTTTCAAAGCTGGAGAGTCTTAGAGTTCTCTTCATCGATTTTGCCTCACTATTTGATAGATGACTAAGCTTAGGCCCAGAGAAGGAAGTGTGACGCCCTAGAAACATAGCTAATTACTAGCAGCAGTGCGACTGGATGTTGGGAGGGTGGGGGTAGGTCATCCATACTGTCCTGAAGTCAGACTGATACGGATTTGATCCCAGCTCCAACTTCCTCACCTCCTAGCTGTGTGACCCCTCTTTCTGAGCTTTCCTCGCCTGTAATGTGGGGACGTTAAGAGCTCTCAGTGGTACAGGAGTGATGAGAGTCCATCATCGATCCATTCAGGGGTTAAAGTCTGCAAATTCACATTTAACTGCCTGCTTTACAGAGCCACCTTAGGGTTAATCAAACAGCCTTGCCAAGGAGCCTTGAGGTTTATGGGAGAAAGAGGGCGTCACAGGTTCTGGGCTTATTTTTCTCAGGGCTGTATTGTTTGGCTGCCGTCAGACTGCAACCTCTTTTCTCCCTTCTCCATTCCAGCTAGCAGAACTGTCCCTTGGTAGGAGCTGTTGCCATGGCAACTCAGTTCTCCCCAGCAATTTGGCTGCCTTGAGTTCTCTTAATTCCAGTACTTTAATCTTAGAGGTAGAGCCCACAGACAAGTTGAAAAGGAAGTCACACCTAAATCTGACTGAAGGACATTCCTGAGTCCTGTCCCTATCCCTGGCCCTGTAATGACCTGTAGTGGAGTCTCCAGTTTGGAAATCCAGCCTTCCCCCTAATACTGTAGATCTTTTCCACAGCAGCAGCCATCACATCCCTTAGGAAACCTTCCCTGACAACCTCCAACACACATCTACAAAAAGAGCCAATCCCTTCTACCTTTGAGTCTTCCCCCTCAGCACCTACACATTTAAGCCATCTGTTTCCCTTTCTCCCCTATGAGCTCCTCAAGGGCAGGGACCGTGTCCTGTCCATCTGCTTCAGAGGAGGCTTGGGTGGAATAGGTCCTCCCTACATTTTGTTGGATGAATAGGGATTGAAGAGTGGAGGTGTTTGAAGGTTGAAAATTAATTTATGTAATGACTAAGTGGTAAATCAGACCTGAGTTCAAATCCCGACATTATTGCTTAATAGCTGGTTGGTCTTAAGCAACTTGAACTTCACCTCCTTAAGCCTTAGTTTCTTCATCTGGAAAATGGGGATTTAATACATTCATCATAGGATTACTATGAGGGTTGAGTTAGAGAGTGTATGTAAAGCACTTTACACAGTTACTAGACTGTGAGGGGAGGTTCTGTGTCCTGCTTGTTCCTCACTGTGTCCCAGCTACCTGGCACAAAATAGGCACATACATGTTTTATTGAATGAGAGAGTGAATTTTAAAAGATGAAAGTTGTTCAGGAAGCTGGGTTTGTAAGGATAACAACCGGTGTATCACCTCATGTGTAATAACCGCTATAGAGTATTCTGGTATTTTTGTTAGGTCTGTGTGGCAGCATTCCTCAGATGCAGCCCGACTCTCAGTCTCTTTCCAGGTCCCTCTCTGCACTCGCCTGTGGGCATCTCCAGGCAGATATCACATGGGTCTCACCCACATCCTTAGTGCTCAGCCCAAGGTCTGATCTAGAGAAGAGGCCTCTAAAAATTCTGATGAACAGCTAAATCTAACTTACATTTGCACCATACTTTACCATTTATGAGGCAGTTTTACGCCTGTTGTATTTGGTGTTACCAACCTTGTCACCACCAAGGATATTCCTGTTATTTAATCCCATGGGCCCATATTTTGAAAAATATACCCATCAAACAAATTACATTTGTTAATCAAAGTCATGCCAACTGCTAATCAGAACTTCTGCTCTATATGAAATAAGAATTTTTATCCCCACTCCCAGCACGGATGTGGACACACAGTAAGTACCAAAGAAATGATTCCTGAATGAATACATGTGTGATTTCTTTAGCCTTTCTGAAAGGTTGAAAATGTTTTGCCCCCCACAACACCCCCCCCCTTTTTTTTTTTTTTTTTTTTTTTTTTACTGTATCTTATATCTAAGCATCCCTGTCAGGAACTCTTGACTTCACAATAGCTCCATATCCTCATTTTATTTTATTTATTTATTTTTTTGGCCATGCCACATGGCATGCGGGATCTTAGTTCCCCGACCAGGGATTGAACCCGTGTCCCCTGCAGTGGAAGCGCAGAGTCCTAACCACTGGACCACCAGGGAAGTCCCCATATCCTCACTTTATAAACAAGGAAACTGAGGCCTAGGGAGGGAAAAAACCTTGCCACAGGCCACACACTTTAGAGGTATTGTCGCTGTGACTTGCTTCCACTAATATTCTGTGACCTAAATGAGAAAATTCAAATGCTTGAATGGGTATTCTTATATCAAACTAAAATATTTTTCTTCCTTAAAATGCCTACTCTCTGTAGCTATACAGCATAAATATAACCCCCTTCAGTAAGATGGACATTCCAATAAGCTGAAGCCAATCATTATGGCTCCCCTAAATTCTGTAGGGTATTGTTCTTTGGATGATGAGCTCCCTGGAGATGGCGCTGTGGGTTCACTCTGCCTCTTGTGCCCCCAGGAATCTCCTGTAGTGGAGCTGAACGTTGGGGGTGAGTTCTATACCACCACCTTGGGCACCCTGAGAAAACTCCCAGGCTCAAAGCTGGCAGAGATGTTCTCCAGCTCCACCAAGGCCTGCCTGGACGCGGAGGGACGCTTCTTCATCGATCGCTGTGGCACCTATTTTGGACCCATCCTGGAATATCTGCGCAGTGGGCAGCTGCCCACACAGCACATCCTCGAGGTGTACCGTGAGGCTCAGTTCTACGAAATCAAGCCTTTAATCAAACTCTTGGAGGACATGCCACAGATCTTTGGTGAGCAGGTAGCTCGGAAGCAGTTTTTGCTGCAGGTGCCAGGCTACGGTGAGAACCTGGAGCTTATGGTGCGCCTGGCGCGTGCTGAGGCCGTGGCGGCGCGCTGCTCTAGTGTTCTGGTGTGCCTGGTACAGAACGAAAAGGATGACGCAAACTGCGCGGACGCCCTGCGCTCCCTGGAGGCGGACAAGAGGTCAGTGGTCAAATTCGGGCCTTGGAAGGCAGCCCTGGATATCAGGGACCTCCTGGACTGCATGAACATGGACATTGAGGCCCAAGGGTACCAGGTACGCTATTCACACAACAGTCCGTTACCGGCCAAGGTCTCCGACTACTTCTATACCTTCAGCTTCAGCTGGTGGTGATCCCTAGGGGCGGGGACTGTTTGTTATGGGCTCTGGTGGGACTTAAGAAATTAAAGGTTGCCTTCCAAAGCCATCTTCCTTTAATTTTAAAAACAAACAGACATCAAAAACTTCCAAGGTGGTCTACTTGAGTCTTGCCCCAAATATGTGTTTCCCCTTTGAGGACTTTCCACTCATTGCAACTGACTCCACTGTACTTGCCTAGAGAGGTGCAGCTGTTTCCTCTTTAAAGCCTCATGTACCTGCCAGACCCTTCCCTTGAAGTCCAATAGCAAGGCAGAGGTGAATCGGAATGTGTCAACAATGCTTTGGCTGGAGATGCGGGATGACAACAGGAAAATAATAGGATGTCATGAATCTAGACAGACATAAAAACGTAATCTACCCAGCCTCAGCTTGTGGTCCAATCTTCTAGCCCTGGTGGGTATTGGCTGCTAAAGCCTCACAGGTGTCCTCTTATCTAGAGCAGTAGTTCTCAAAGTGTGGTCCCTAGACCGGCAGCATCCCCAATACCTGGGAACTTGTTAGAAATACAAATTCTCTAGTCCCTACCTCAGACCTACTGAATCAGAAACAGGGAGTTGGCCCAGCAGTCTGTTTTAAGAAGTTCTCCAGGTAATTCTGATGCACTTTAATTTTGAGATCTGATCAAGAAAAGAATTGCTGTCTCGCTTGTGTGGAGGTACAGAAGACTGATCCCTCACCTCACGGAGGTGCAGTTCCTGTTCTAGAGCTCCTCGTGGGATCAGGCTGAAGTCAGTCTTCACTGAACACCACATTCTTGCTTAGTGGTCTTTCTCTGCTTTAACCTGCTTCCCTCCCTCCCCTTCACCTGAGAACACATCCTCAATAAACGACTTAAACAAGAGACTCTCTCAGGTTCTGCTTCTCAACCAAAGACATTAAGTGACTCTAAGGAGGACACATTCATCCTTCTCCAAGTTCAGGTCTGGGATAGATGGCCCCCGTTCCCCACCTAGTAGGATTACCAGCCATCCTGGGTTCCCTGGGACTGAAGGTCAGGTTTAACTGTGAAGCTTTAAGGAATTAACACTGAATCAGAGAATTTCAAATTTAAACATAAAATTGCTCAGAACATAGTTATTTTCAGTGAGCGTTTTAATTCAGTAACTGCATCTGCTTGTATATTTTTTTCTTATTTTCAAAGCTTGTTCTATATTTTCTTTTTCTTTTTTTGGTATTTAATATGGCTCACAATTTAAAGTGGAAAAATCCTGAATATCTATTTGAACTTAACATCATGAATCAATTCAACGTTACTCCTCAAGAGCCTGAAAAAAGTTCATACCCTTTGATCAGTAATTACACTTCTGAGATTTGATTCCAAGGAGATACCCTGCTGCATAAGATCTAAATAGGATTGCTTAGGGCTTCCCTGGTGGCGCAGTGGTTGAGAGTCTGCCTGCCAGTGCAGGAGACATGGGTTCGAGCCCTGGTCTGGGAAGATCCCACATGCCGCGGAGCAACTGAGCCCGTGAGCCACGACTACTGAGCCTGCGCGTCTGGAGCCTGTGCTCGGCAACGGGAAAGGCCCGCGCACCGCGATGAAGAGTGGCCCCCGCTCGTCGCAACTAAAGAAAGCCCTCGCACAGAAACGAAGACCCAACACAGCCAAAAATAAATATAAATAAATAAATAAATAAATAGGATTACTTAAAATCTCAGTTTCATGAATTATGGAAAGATCAATGTCCTCCCCAAGATTTCTGCACATTCCCAGAGGGCTTGTCTTCTTATGGTCAGCTCTGGTTCTCTGTTTCTGCTAGATTCATTCAGCATAGGGATCAACTAGATGTCTTAAACCTGTTGTGCTGTTCTACGCAATGCTTACCCAGAGTTAACACTCAGATCTTTTTCTTAATTTTTACAAATGCCACTCCCATCAGCTATTTGTGCACATAGCAGACGGTGGCAAATGCAGGCAAATGAGGGGAGTTTACCACACAGAAATGCCAACAACTTCAAATTGAATATTGGGCATATCTTTTCCTAAGAGTGCCTTAGTCACCCCCATCACTAGGGGCTTTTCGCTTGTAGATTGTATTTGTGTCCTATTCTTTCTTCCCTCTCTATTCCTGCCATGCTTCTCTGTAGGTGGGAGTAATCTTCCCCACCCCACTGAGTTCGTGCTTGGCCTCATGACTTAATCTGGCCAATGGTATACGTGTGGAAGTGACAGTGTGCCAGTTCCAAAATGAGGCTTTCGAGGCATGCCAAATTTCCACCAGCCCCCTTGTGGTCTTGTCATTTGCCAAAAGGCCATGTTCCAGTTTAGCTACCTCTTTTATCGCTCTGGCTCTAGCCTGCATCCCTTTGGATCTGACTCTCTTCCTTAGCAATTTACCAAACTATTTTATTAAACGAAAGCAGTTCCAATACCCCCGCCCCCCACTCCCAATCCATAATGCAATTAAGATAACATACTATTTTTTATCCCACTTAATTTACAATAGCAAAACAATTGGAAATAAGCCAGCTTAGTTACATCTATATAATGCAATGTTATACAGCAAAATTGCATTTATAGATGGCTTAAAATTATTGGGGAGGAGATTAATTTAATTTAATTCAGTACAATTAAATCTTTGCTCTAAAAAGGATTTAAGGTGGTGGGGCTTACAGGGCTATGAAAAAAAGAAATATCAAAAAAGATATAAATTAGAAATACATAAATTAAATTGACACGCTTGGTTGCCTTCCCAATAATACCATCTCCTCCCTTCCTCTGAAATAGCAAAATAAGTAAGGCACATTAGTAATGTTCAAAATACCATCTCTGAACACGCTGATTAAAAAATGGGCAGAAGACCTGAATAGACATTTTTCCAAAGAAGATGAACAGATGGTCAACAGGCACATGAAAAGATACTCAACATCACTAATTATTAGAGAAATGCAAATCGAAACTACAATGAGATATCATCTCACACCTGTCAGAATGGCTGTCATCAAAAATGCCACAAATAACAAGTGCTGGCAAGGATGTGGAGAAAAGGGAACCCTCGTACACTGTTGGTGGGAATATAAATTGGTATAGCCACTATGTAAAACGATATGGAGGTTCCTTAAAAAACTAAAAATAGAACTATCATATGACCCAGCAGTTCTACTCCTGGGTATATATCTGAAGAAAACAAAAGATACATACACCCCAATATTCAGGGCATCATTATTTACAATAGCCAAGATATAGAAGCAACCTACGTATCCAACAGATGAATAGATACAGAAGATATGTGTGTATATATACAATGGAATACTACTTAGCCATAAAAAACTGAAATTCTGCCATTTGCAACAATGTGGATGGACTTAGAGCGTGTTATGCCTAGTGAAATCAGTCAGACAGAGAAACACAAATACTCTGTTATCACTCATATGTGGAATCTAAAAACTAGCACAAACCTATGTATATAACAAAGCAGAAACAGACTCACAGATATAAAGAACAAGCTAGTGGTTATGAGTGGGGAGAAGAAGGGGGAGGGGCAAGATAGAGGTATGGGAGGGACTTCCCTGGTGGTCCAGTGGTTAAGACTCCTTGCTTCCACTGCAGGGGATGTGGGTTTGGTCCCTGGTTGGGGGAACTAAGATCCCTCATGCTGTGCAGTGTGGCCAAAGAGTTAAAAAAAAAAAAAAAAGGGGTATGGGATTAAGAGGTAAAATCTACTATGTATAAAATAAATAAACAACATGGATATATTGTACAACAGGGAAATATAGCCATTATTTTGTAATAACTTTAAATGGAATATAATCTATAAAAGTATTGAATTACTGTGGTGTACACCTGAAACTAATATAAAATTGTAAATCAACTATACCTCAATAAAAAAAAAAACCCACCACCTCTATTCATTTGTAGGGGTATATGTGGCTTTTCAGATCTGTTGGGATTAACTAAAGAAAATTATAGAGTCAGAGGAGAAAAACTTAAAACTGAATGCTAAATATAACTGTTATTATAATCCAAAGGAAAAACACACAGTAAAACCTTTGAGGTTGCCCTCATGGAGACACCCTACTTCATAGCACTGTGCCAGGTTTTCAGGTCTCATTGTTTTCTTAGAGCACCTCTTTTTTTTTTTCTACTTATTTTCCCTGTCTTCCCTGCCCCCCTTTCCATGCATTCTTTTCCCTTTTCTGCTGTGCTCAGTGTCCTGGAAGACTGATCTCTAGGTACTGCATGTCCAGGCCCCTTCCTGGTTGGCCAAAGCCTTGGAAAGTATGAGAGTGGAAGACTGGGGACAAGACGGCCTGGGATGTTGGTATGTGGATGAATGTCTTGGAATGGTGAAAATATTTGTGTTTCCTATGAATGCCCACCAGAGGGCATCCATTCTAGAAGAGGCTTTCAAAAAATAAATGGACACAATGATCCAAACTGTGCATTCCTGTGACTTCCCTGGTGGTTCAGTGGGTAAGACTCCGCGCTCCCAATGTGGGGGGTACCCCAGATCGATCCCTGGTCGAGGAACTAGATCCCGCATGCATGCCGCAACTAAGAAGTCCACATACTGCAACTAAAAAAAGGTCCTGCATGCCACAACTAAGACCTGGCGCAACCTAAGTAAATAAATATTTTAAAAAAACAAAACAAAAAAACTGTGCATGCCAGTCAGCCTCTTTCCCCAGAGCTCAACGAAGTCATGAGAAAGGTGGCCATGATGGTAGGGATGGAGTCGGTGCGTGGGCTCTGTGATATAGTTCCTCTCACCAAAGCTGATCTGGTCAATGATGGATGTCCAACAGCAGAGACCAACACTGACTCCCTGATATGGTATTATTCCCACCGGGGGACTAGATACTTCTTGGTGGTAGGTAGATAGTCCTGCAAATCAGTTAGCTGTATTGCACTGTAACAGACTGTTGGGAGAAATGCTGGCATTTCTAAGCAAATGGCATTGACAGCTTTGAGGATGTTTGCAAAGCTGCCTAGGGTTAGGGTGCAGATTTATTTCATTACAGGGTAATAAAGCTAGTTTCACCCTCCAATCCTGGAGACATTTCAGGGTGATAAAAATGTTTCCCACTGGGTTGGCAGGAAAATTTGTTTCCTGACCAGTATAATAAAGATAATGTTGGGGAAAAAAAATAACGATATTGTCTCTCTCCAGAGGGCAGGTTTGCTAGCACTCCTCCTTTAAGATTGAGCGTTTCCTAAACTCAGTGTTCTTCATCTGTGTCACAGATCTACTGTGCATGGCATTCACCTGCATCACCCCCATGGTGTTTAGGGGGCAAGGAGAACTAATACAAACATGAAGTTCATGCTGCCTGCTATGCTGTGAATGATAAGCTGCCTAAATCTATTTGGGCTTGTTTTCTCCTTACCAGCTGACTCTATGGAAGTTAGCAGCTTAGGAATTGTCTAACCACATGACAACCTCTTGACCCCCAAACTTAATACCTTAATACTATAACCATTAATTATTTCTCATAGCCTATAAATTGGGCAGTTCTTCTGGTCTTATTTGGTCTCACTCATGCATCTGTAGTCAGATGGGGGATCAGCTGGGGTGGGGTTGGTCTGAAATAGCCTCAGCTGGGTCAACTTGGCTTTGTTCCATGTAGTCATTCACTCTCCAGCAGATTAAGTTGGACTTATTCTCATGGCAATGGTAGCATTCCAAAATCAAACAAAAGACCTGAAGAACTGGTATGTGGGTGGACCTTGAGGCCTAGGTTCAAAACTAGCACACTGGGGCTTCCCTGGTGGCGCAGTGGTTGAGAATCTGCCTGCCAATGCAGGGGACACGGGTTTGAGCCCTGGTCTGGGAGGATCCCACATGCCGTGGAGCAACTAAGCCTGTGAGCCACAATTACTGAGCCTGCGCGTCTGGAGCCTGTGCTCCGCAACGAGAGAGGCCGCGATAGTGAGAAGCCCGCGCACCGCAATGAAGAGTGGCCCCTGCTTGCCACGGCTAGAGAAAGCCCTCGCACAGAAACGAAGACCCAACACAGCCATAAATAAATAAATTAATTAATTAAAAAAAAAAAAAGAAAGCTCTAGGCTTGATCAGACAGTGCAATATACATTTATATAAGTTTAAAAAAAAAAAAAAAAAAAAAAAACTAGCACACTGTTACTTCTGCTGTATTCTACTGGCCAGGCACAAGGCCAGCCCAATTCAAAGAGTGGGGATACAGATTCCATCTCTTAATGGAAGCAGCTCTAGAGCTACACTTCAAGGGATTTACATACAGAGAGGAAGAATTGGGGCCATATGCTACCATATGCTTTATCCCTTCCATCAGGGAGGGAGTGGTGATTTAACCACATAGGAATAGATACATATCCCAGATTCAGATTTGACTTTTCTACTGCTATAGACACTGTTTGTGTTGCCCACCCCCCCAACTCCATTTCCAAATTCATATGTTGAAATCCTAATCCTCAATGTGATGGTATTAGGAGGTCGGGCCTTTGGGAGGTGATTAGGTCCTGAGGATGGAGCCCTCATGAATGGGGTTAGTGCCCTTATAAAACAAACCCCAGAGAGCCCCTTTGCCTCTTCAACCATGTGAGACACGGAGAGAAGACAGCTATCTATGAACCAGGAAGTGAGCTCTCACCAGACACTGAATCTGCCAGCACCTTGATCTTGGACTTCCCAGCCTCCAGAACTGTGAGAAATAAATTTCTGTTGTTTATAAGCCACTCAGTATATGGTATTCTGTTATAGTATCCTAATATCTCTATGTATCCTATTGGTTCTGTTTTCCTGAAGAACCCTAATAATACCTAACTGCAATGTTTCTGCCAGCCCTAGCATTCATGGATACCTTATTCATTTTCATGGTATCTCACACATTGCTTCTGACTAAGGAGCTTATTTTTATTTATTTATTTATTTTAACATCTTTATTGGAGTATAATTGCTTTACAATGGTGTGTTACTTTCTGCTTTATAACAAAGTGAATCAGTTATACATATACATATGTTCCCACATCTATTCCCTCTTGCATCTCCCTCCCTCCTACCCTCCCTATCCCACCCCTCTAGGTGGTCACAAAGTACCAAGCTGATCACCCTGTGCTATGCGGCTGCTTCCCACTAGCTATTTTACGTTTGGTAGTGTATATATGTCCATGCCACTCTCTCACTTTGTCACAGCTTACCCTTCCCCCTCCCCATATCCTCAAGTCCATTCTCTAGTAGGTCTGTGTCTTTATTCCCATCTTGCCACTAGGTTCTTCATGACCTTTTTTTTTTTCTCCTTAGATTCCATATATATGTGTTAGCATACTATATTTGTTTTTCTCTTTCTGACTTACTTCACTCTGTATGACAGACTCTAACTCCATCCACCTCACTACAAATAACTCCATTTCGTTTCTTTTTATGGCTGAGTAATATTCCATTGTATATATGTGCCACATCTTCTTTATCCATTCATCCGATAATGGACACTTAGGTTGCTTCCATGTCCTGGCTATTGTAAATAGAGCTGCAATGAACATTTTGGTACATGACTCTTTTTGAATTATGGTTTTCTCAGGGTATATGCCCAGTAGTGGGATTGCTGGGTCATATGGTAGTTCTATTTGTAGTTTTTTAAGGAACCTCCATACTGTTCTCCATAGTGGCTGTATCAATAAGGAGCTTATTTTATGATGAAAAAAGTACAGCAAAGAAACTTCTTGGTCTTGCCAGTTACCCCATTCACTCAGATGTAGCTATAATAAACAGTATAATGAGCTTTTGCAGACTCAGTTATGGTGGGAGCTGAGAGACAACATATTATGAGTTGTGGTGCTGTCTTACGGTATATATGTGGTATATGCCTCATATCAACAGCTAAAATATGTACTGGTTTCTTCCACAGTTAGAATACACGATTCTGGAAACCAAGAGATAGGAATGGTTCTTGTCACTTTTACACGTAATAACTCATTTATGAATTCTTGTGTTCAGTGGGTTTGGAGTATTTAGTCCTCAAAGGAGGAGTAGTTCCACTAAAGAACACAGTCACTGTTTCATTACATTGGAACATGTAATGAAACTGCCCCTCGTCATTTTGGGCTTTTCTTGCTGAGCCAACAGGCAGAGAAGGGGTTAATATACCAGTCTGAGTAATTGACCCCAATTTCCAAGGGGAAACTGGGTTGATGTTATACAATAGGGACAGGGAACACTTTATTTGAAGCCAAAGGATTCAGTGTGGCATCTCGTATTCCCATGTACAATAATGCAGGTCAAGGGAAAATGTCATCAATTTATTTTACTATTTTTTTTAAATTTATTTATTTAATTAATTTATTTTTGGCTGCTTTGGGTCTTTATTGCTGCACGCTGGCCTTCCTTAGTTGCGGTGAGCGGGAGCTACTCTTCATTGCGGTGCATGGGCTTCTCATTGCGGTGGCTTCTCTTGTTGCGGAGCGTGGGCTCTAGGTGCGCGGGTTTCAGTAGTTGTAGCTTGCGGGTTCTAGAGCACAGGCTCAGTAGTTGTGGCGCATGGGCTTAGTTGCTCCGTGGCATGTGGGATCTTCCCAGACCAGGGCTCAAACCCGTGTCCCCTGCATTGGCAGGTGGATTCTTAACCACTGCACCACCAGGGAAGCCCAAAGGTCATCAATTTAATAAAGACAGTTTTTCATTTCAAAATTAAAGAAAGTGGAATATTCTTGTTTCTATACCAATCTGGCCTTAGCTTCTCAACTTTATTTCTATCACTCTTCTCTGTTTCCTGTATGCACTTTTCTCTCAATATGAACTGAATTTCCTTTGTTTTTCTGAATGCACCAAACTCCTTCCTACAGCCTTGTATCTAATAATAACAATGATAATACTTTGTACCATCTCTGAAATCAGGACGCATCTTAAGATTGCTGTTGGCCAGTTGTTCATGTGTAGACTGGGCCATAGCAATTCACATTGTCATGACTTCAACCGAGTTCTGGGAATGTGTTGTCTTTAATTGTCATTCAAGGTATCTTAAAAAGATTTCCCGGGCTTCCCTGGTGGCGCAGTGGTTGAGAATCTGCCTGCCAATGCAGGGGACACGGGTTCAAGCCCTGGTCTGGGAAGGTCCCACATGCCGCGGAGCAACTAGGCCCGTGCGCCACAACTACTGAGCTTGCGCGTCTGGAGCTTGTGCTCCGCAACAAGAGAGGCCACGACAGTGAGAGGCCCGTGCACCGCGATGAAGAGTGGCCCCCACTCGCCGCAACTAGAGAAAGCCCTCGCATAGAAATGA
The DNA here is from genome assembly GCF_949987535.1 of Balaenoptera acutorostrata. NCBI lineage: Eukaryota > Metazoa > Chordata > Mammalia > Artiodactyla > Balaenopteridae > Balaenoptera > Balaenoptera acutorostrata. The sequence continues at coordinate 57,564,387 of NC_080072.1, read as the reverse complement.
AGACCCAACACAGCAAAAATAAATAAATTAGTTAATTAAAAAAAAAAAAAGAAAAAAAAGATTTCCCTATAATTTGCATTGAAACAGAAAGTTTTTAAGTGCACAGAAAGGTATGGGGAGTACAGCAGTATGACATAGGATACAAATCTTTGTCTAAAGAAGTGTAAATTATCTATTTTCAGTAAGTATACCTAAATCTAAGCAATAAGAAACCATTGTTTTTATTTATTATTATTTTTTAATTTATTTATTTATTTATTTATGGCTGTGTCGGGTCTTCGTTTCTGTGCGAGGGCTTTCTCTAGTTGTGGCAAGTGGGGACCACTCTTCATCGCAGTGCGCGGGCCTCTCACCATCGCGGCCTCTCTTGTTGCGGAGCACAGGCTCCAGACGCGCAGGCTCAGTAATTGTGGCTCACGGGCCCAGCCGCTCCGCGGCATGTGGGATCTTCCCAGACCAGGGCTCGAACCCGTGTCCCCTGCATTGGCAGGCAGATTCTCAACCACTGCGCCACCAGGGAAGCCCGAAACCATTGTTTTTAATTTCAGCATTTGTTCTTAATGTTGTACATAAAATAATGGCTTGTTTTACAATTGCTGGCAGCTTATTTTTGATAAAATATGGTAACAATAATAATAGCTGCTAACATTTATTAAAGGCACTGTTTGCTAAGTCCCTTTAATTACGCTGGACACATTTGTATATGTGGTAGTCTCTTTGGTCTGGGATGCCTTTCTTTCTTTCTGGAAAATTCACTATTTCAAAGCCAGATTAAAAATTGTTTCCTCTGTAAAACTTCCCTGAGGCATCCTGAAGTTAGGTTTGATCAGTCTGGGTGTCTCCCTTCCCTTTTAGACTGTAGAACCTTGAGGGTAAAGACCATTTTTTCCGTGTTTTGGGGTCTTCTGTACCTACCACAGTCTGCTTCTTTTTCTAAGCATCCTATATTAACTTGTTTCAAAGAATGAAACAACAAACAGGCTAAAGTTTAGTGCAGGATGTAAACCTTGACCTTGGATTTATTAACACTAGCACGTGAACCATACTTTACTGTGCAAAATGTTTCTGCGTTATTTCATTCCACTGTCACTACATCTTTGTCAGGCTAGGTGTTAGTGCAATTGTAGTTGAGGCTACTTGTTCATTAAGTGCTAGTCGTAGTGAAATAGGAGGGAAGGGGGCAGGGCACAACCTTTAAAAGAATGACATGGCCAGGAGTTCCCTGGTGGCCTAGTGGTTAGGATTCTGGGCTTCCACTGCTGTGGCCTGGGTTCAATCCCTGGTCAGAGAACTGAGATCCTGCAAGCTGTGTGGTGCAGCCAAAAAACAAACAAACAAAAAGAATGACATAGCCATTGAGGATATGACATAAACTGGTTACAATCAATTAGGTCCAAGATGGCAGAAGATTCACCGTCCAGTAAACCTTGAGCCTCATTATATGCTCATTGTAATACATTAGCATATGCCAAATGACACACCTACAGGCGCCTACAGTTCCAAGGCAGACCACAAAAGGCCAAAAAGTGGGCAGTGGCCCAGTTCTTGGAAATCCCCATCCCTTCCCCCAAATAGTTGAATAATCCTCCCACTCACTAGCCTATGAAATTACTCAGCCCACAAAAACCATCTACCCCATATTTCAGGGCCTCTCATCTTCTGAGATGGCTCACACTCTGTGGAGTGTGTTTCTCCCACCACCGCTCTCACTTTTTGAGATGGACTGCATTCTGTCTATGGGATGTTGTATCTCTCTAAAAAATCCATGTCTTCCGTATCGCATTGCCTCTCGCTGAATTCCTTCTGCGCTGAGACATAAAGAACCTGAGCTTCAGTAAGTCCTGACACCAGGTGAGCAATTTTAATTAAAAGACAGTGGGTTTGAGTCCCAGTCAGAGTTTTGGCTGAGTAAAAGTCCCAGCCCATGGGTTCAAATCCAAGTGTGAGTTTCGGCTGGGTTCAATCCCATCTGAGTTGTGCAGTCTGAAGCTTTGTTGCTTAACCCTTGGCCTCAGAATTCTTTCCACTCTCCCTTAGCTGTCAGAGGATGGCTTGAGCCCTTAAAGGATAGGTAGCTTTTGAACAACTGGAGTGAGAAAGCAAGGAGAAGTACTCTAGGCTGGGGCAGGGGTGGGGGTGGTGGCATCCAGCTTCCTGTAAGCAGGTAGGGTAGGGGGGCTCCAGAGAAAGAATCAGGCATGGCTTTCTTGACATAAGGGAAGCAATTTTTAGCCTAAGCCATTTTGTGACCTAAGCCTGACCACGTTTGTCCTTGAATAGGTCTTGGTAATTAATTAAGTGAGGGAATGCAGGAACAAAGGAAAAGCAGTCAAGAAACAAGTTTCTGGGACTTCCCCAGTGGTCCAGTGGTTAAGACTCAGAGCTTCCACTGCAGGGGGTGCAGGATGGATCCCTGGTTGGGGGACTAATATCCCGCATGCCATGAGCCATGGCAAAAAAGAAAGAAAGAAAGAAAGAAAGAAACAAGTTTCTCCCCAAGGCATATACATAACAATCTGATACATGTCTTTGGGTTCCACAGGAACTAAGACTCCCCACCCAGGTGGAGGATGGAATGATGATGTCGACCGTCATGACTTCAATCAACTAAATCCTGGACTCTGTTGACCTCTGCCCCAATTCTACGATGAATTCTCCTCTGCTCAAGCCCCTTCATGAATAGGTACGCTCCCTTAGCTTAACGCCTCCCCAATTTTCCTGTTTGGAGAGATACTGCATTGGGGAAGATTCTTTGTTTTCCTTACTTGCTGCAAGTAATATATCCTTCCTTATTCCGAACTTTGGCTTAGTCGTGTCTTTTGGGTTCACTAAGGTGAACCAGTTTTCCAGTAACGGCTTGACCAAGAGGAGAGTGCAGGCAACATACAGATGGCAAATATTGTGACCAGCAATGGATGATGCGAACGTCAGTTTGACCTTCCCTTATCTCCTGAGTCAAAATCCTTACACAGCTCCAGGTTTTGTCTCTAGCTCTGGAAAGCTCCACCTCTGCCCTTTACCGGAAAGTACTTCCTCCCTCCCCGGGCTCAGTTCCCCCGCCAGTCTCTCCGTCACTCAGACCAAGAGCAAGCTCCCCAAATCCCCCATTGGCTCTTCTAGCCTTTCCGACCCGGCTCCTCCCACCAGAAGCCCAGCCCCCTGCGCTATGCTCTCGCTCTGGCTTACCTTCCTCCGGCGCAGGTGGCGTAGGCGGCCAAATCCGGCGGCACAGCGGCAGGGCAGTCGAGCAGCCGGAAGCGGCCTCTCTTTCCCGGAACCCCACTGCCTTGTGGGACCGTTGCTGGTTCCTCCGGCCTGGGCAGGTTTTCCGGACTCTTCCGCTCCACCTCTCTCCTCGGGTACGGAAGCTGAGAGGGTGTGAGGACTGCCATGGCGGCGCACCTCAAGAAGCGGGTGTACGAGGAATTCACTAAGGTGGTTCAGGTAAGCTCTGGAAGGAAAGGTCCCGGGACCGGTCTGGGGTAGGGGAAGGTTCTCCACGCCCCAGGCACTTTGCCAGACCAGGCGCCACAAAGCTGGGTTGAGTGCCTACTGCTTTGGTAGGCAGCCTCTCTGAGGCTACACTTTAGTGGGCGTGTCGTTTGCCGCTGCTGTTGTCAGCATTAATACGTGCAGTCTGACACTAAAAAATTATTAGAAGAAACAAACAGCGCTTTACAATCTACGAAAATATCTTATTCGTTACTTCATTTTATTTGTATTACATTAGCATCCTCGTTTTACAGATGAGGACTTTGAGGCTTCCGGTGGAGTATGAGGACACAGAGCCAGTTAGTGGCAAATTGCCTCCCAACTCCCGTTACAAAAAAAGCGCCCAAGGATAAGTTGGCTGTATGCAGAGCTCTAAGGGATTGGAAGAGGAGTCTATAGAAATCCTCAAGACCCAGTCAGAGCAGGCGAGGGTCACAGGCTTCATAGGGGTGGAACTTTCTGTTGGTAGAACAGTTCACCTAGGAAGGAGGGTAATACCTTCCTCCTTTAGAGTTGTTTAAGGACTGGTGGGCCAAACCGGTGTCAGCAGTCAGTGATTCTCCTTGCATTTCCTCATAGATATAGCTGAAGTAGTGGTTGATCCCACGTCATACCTTGTGTTGTGCTTCTCAAACTTTGTGTATCCAATTCACCTGGGGTCTTTTTAAAATATAGATTCTACTCAGTAAGTAAATCGGGCCGGGGAGGTGAGGCAATAATCATCATTTCTGAGAAGCCCTCAATTGATGCCAGTCAGTAGCGTCCTTCCGTCCATAGACTTGTGGAGTAGCAAGCTTTAGACCATCCAGCAGGACACTGATCCTTAAACATTTCATTTATTCCTTCAACAAGAGTTTACTGAGTAAAAGAGTGGTTACTACGTATTAGGTATGGTAAAAGGTGCTGAGCTACAAAGTCCAATACACATTAGGGTCCCTGTCCTTTAGGAACTCACAGGCGAGTGGGAGATGCGGAACGGCATATCTGTGATTATAGTACAAAGAGGTAATTGCATCGACAAATCAAGTCTTCCTCTTTATACAGCTACTTGTTTTTTTAAAATAAATTTATTTATTTATTTTTGGCTGCGTTGGGTCTTGGTTGCTGCGCGCGGGCTTTTTCTAGTGGCGGCGAGTTGGGGCTACTCCCTTGCGGTGCGCGGGCTTCTCATTGTGGTGGCTTCTCTTGTTGCGGAGCACGGGCTCTAGGCGCGCGGGCTTCAGTAGTTGTGGCACACGGGCTCAGTAGTTGTGATTTGCAGGCTGTAGAGAGCAGGCTCAGTAGTTGTGGCGCACGGGCTTAGTTGCTCCGTGGCGTGTGGTATCCTCCTGGACCAGGGCTCGAACCCGTGTCTCCTGCATTGGCAGGCGGATTCTTAGCCACTGCGCCACAAGGGAAGCCCCCCCCCTTTTTTTTAACAGCTACTTCTTTTTGTAAAAACTCCCTAGCCAAACTCCCTAGCTCTTTGTGATTTAACAGTATTCCTTCTATCTGTATCACTGCCTTTTTTGTTTTGTGGACACTTTGTGACATATTCCCATTGTGTGTAGGGAGGTTAGTTTGCTTCTTATTCTTGTTTTTTTCTGAAAATAACCTTGATATTTACCTTGACACTCTTTTGTTGCTCCTTTTTATGTGAAATTAGTTTTCCTCAACTTTTAAAATGAGTCAACATTCAGGAAAGCTTTTTGGCTTCACAGAGCTCCCTCTTCTGTGGCTTGCTTTTTGGGATTTCCTGACTCTGTTTCCTTTGACCCCCTTTTTAAAAAATTGTGGCAAAATATATATAACACAGAATTTATCATTTTGACCATTTTTTAAGTGTAGGGTTCAGTGGCATTAAGTACTTTCACTTTGTTGTGCAGTGTCACTTCCTTTCTTTCCAGTATTCCGTTGTTCCCCCTTACCAAGACTACTCACCCCTCCTCCAGCATGCCACGTGTTTGCACCTCTCCAAACTTTTGTATCTATTGTCTCTTTTACATAGAACGGATGTCATGCTTCCCTCTCTCTTTGTTCTCCACCCAGTGGACTTATATTTTTGCTTTAGTCTCTCCTCCCCTGCTTCTGTAGCACTCATCTGTTTGTACTTTTCACTCAGTGCTACTATAATTACTAGTGTACATATCTCCCCACCAGTTTGGGCTCCTTGAGGGCAGAGATGATGCGTGGTTCATCTGTGTTCCCTCGATAGACCATAAGGCCTGGCTCACTAAAATGTTATTGATGGTTGCATGATAGCAGATATTGGTCTGTCCTTCTCCTTATATACTCCCTAGGGAAAAAAAATCTTTACAATCTTTTGACCTAAGTGCAGCCCAGATAACACTGAAGACCAAATTTGTGTGGAATAGGATGGAAATGGGTAAAGATTTTAAGAGAAGAGCTCATTTATTCACTTCATTGTTCATGCATGGTTACCATGGAGTGATGAAATGAGATCTTACTGCTTCTGTTATTTTTGCTCTGCTATGAAGATGAGGGAGAGAGAACTGATATGTATCTAGTGCTTATTATGTGTTTGCACAGTAAAGACATTATACTTTAGACTTCTTAAATATCCCTATGATGTAGGTATTGTATTCCTTTTCATAGAAGAAGGAGAAGGCCTCCTCTAGCTAGTAAGTGGTAATTGAACTCAAATTCCTCTGACTTCAAAGTCCTTGGTCTTTTTATCATGCCATGCCATGTTCCTGTCTAGAATAATCCTAGTCTCTTCTCTGTAGAAGTGAAAATTTGTAAAGAGGTGATTGCTCAAGGTATCATTATGATGCATGAAGCGTTAAGGAAAAGTTTTTTTTTGAATTTTATTTTATTTTTAATACAGCAGGTTATTAGTTATCTTTTTTATATGTATTAGTGTATATATGTCAATCCCAATCTCCCAATTCATCCCACCACCACCCCTCACCCCTTTCCCCCTTTGGTGTCCATACATTTGTTCTCTACATCTGTGTCTCCATTTCTGCATGCAAACTGGTTCATCTGTACCATTTTTCTAGATTCCACATATATGCGTTAATATACGATATTTGTTGTTCTCTTTCTGACTTACTTCACTCTGTATGACAGTTTCTAAGTCCATCCACGTCTCTACAAATGACCCAATTTCGTTCCTTTTTATGTCTGAGTAATATTCCATTGTATGTATGTACCACATCTTCTTTATCCATTCGTCTGTGGGCATTTAGGTTGCTTCCATGACCTGGCTATTGTAAATAGTGCTTCAGTGAACATTGGGGTGCATGTGTCTTTGAATTGTGGTTTTCTCCAGGTATATGCCCAGTAGTGGGATTGCTGGGTCATATGGTAATTCTATTTTTAGTTTTTTAAGGAAACGCCATACTGTTCTCCATAGTGGCTGTGTTAATTTACATTCCCACCAACAGTGCAGGAGGATTCCCTTTTCTCCACACCCTCTCCAGCATTTGTTGTTTGTGGATTTTCTGATGATGCCCATTCTAACTGGTGTGAGGTGATACCTCACTGTAGTTTTGATTTGCATTTCTCTAATAATTAGTGATGTTGAGTAGCTTTTCATGTGCTTTTTGGCCAACTGTATGTCTTCTTTGGAGAAATGTCTATTTAGGTCTTCTGCCCATTTTTTGATTGGGTTGTTTGTTTTTTTAATATTGAGCTGCATGAGCTGTTTATATATTTTGGAGATTAATCTTTTGTCCATTGATTTGTTTGCAAATATTTTCTCCCATTCTGAGGGTTGTCTTTTCATCTTGTTTATAGTTTCCTTTGCTGTGCAAAAGCTTTTTAGTTTCATTAGGTCCCATTTGTTTATTTTTGTTTTTATTTCCATTACTCTAGGAGTTGGTCAAAAAAGAGCTTGCTGTGATTTATGTCAGAGTGTTCTTCCTATGTTTTCCTCTAAGGGTTTTATACTGTCCAGTCTTACATTTAGGTCTTTAATCCATTTTGAGTTTATTTTTGTGTATGGTGTTAGGGAGTGTTCTAATTTCATTCTTTTACATGTAGCTGTCCAGTTTTCCCAGCACCAGTTATTGAAGAGACTGTCTTTTCTTCATTGTATATCCTTGCCTCCTTTGTTATAGATTAGTTGACCATAGGTACGTGGGTTTATCTGTGGGCTTTCTATCCTGTTCCATTGATTTATATTTCTGTTTTTGTGCCAGTACCATATTGTCTTGATTACTGTAGCTTTGTAGTATAGTCTGAAGTCAGGGAGTCTGATTCCTCCAGCTTCATTTTTCTTTCTCAAAACTGCTTTGGCTATTCGGGGTCTTTTGTGTCTCCATACAAGTTTTAAGATTTTTTGTTCTAGTTCTGTGAAAAATGCCATTGGTAATTTGATAGGGATTGCATTGAATCTGTAGATTGCTTTGGGTAGTATAGTCATTTTCACAATGTTGATTCTTCCAATCCAACAGCGTGGTATATCTCTCCATCTGTTTGTGTCATCTTTGATTTCTTTCGTCAGTGTCTTGCCGTTTTCTGAGTATAGGTCTTTTACCTCCTTATGTAGGTTTATTCCTAGGTATTTTATTCTTTTTATTGCAATGGTGAATGGGATTGTTTCCTTAATTTCTCTTTCTGATCTTTCGTTTTTAGTGTATAGGAATGCAAGTGATTTCTGTGCATTAATTTTGTATCCTACGACTTTACCAAATTCATTGATTAGCTCTAGTAGTTTTCTGATGATTACTATTGATTACAACTTTTATCTTCTGTTTTGATCCTCTGTATATCTACACACCAGGGCCTTGCATAAGCCCTGGAGTAACAGGTTCCCTTTTACATGAACTTTTTGGCACTCATCATATGTAACAGATGCATCTAGAATAGTTCTAGTTATGCACCATCCTTGGGAAAATTGAGAAAATAGTTACTCAGCTAATTTTGTGTGTTCTGTGGTTCAGATGAGGATCCCTGATTGAGATAGACTAGTGGTAGGTCATCATTTCTGTTTTACAGATGATAAAAATGTGAATCATGACGTACTTAGAATAGAGCAGCAGAGTTGGAATCAGAGACAACTTCTAAATTCCAAATCAATCATTCAGTAAATATTTGTTAAGTAGCTGCAGTTTGCTAGGCATATGGCAATGTATTTTTTTCCTACACTGACCATCCGTCTAATAAAGGTAGAATGATTTGGGTGAAAATAGTCATCTGTTATGAGAGGAAGATTTTTTTCCTCAGTGTAAGCTGCAGACCATTCCCATCAGTTCTAGTTTTCTTAGGAGGCAAGGTGAGCCTAGTAAGTGCCTCAGCACAGTCTGAATGTATTTGTCGAATTGAGATTTCTTTTCTAATAAGGAGTGGAGCAGATCCTTTGTTGTCCTCTTAACCCTAAAGCTACAATAATCCTAAGAGAAAGGCAGAACAAAATATTCGTGGACCTGCTTTACAGAGAAAGAAACTGAGACTTAGAGAAGTTAAATAACTTGCCCAAAACTGTAGGAGCTAGTGAAAAGCAAAATTGGGACTCATAGCTTTGTCTCCAGTTGGCTCCTTTCCCAGTTCATAACACTGCTCTTTGTTTAGGCTGGGTCTGTTACGTAAATACATTATTTTGGTATAGGAAAAATTATTTCCATCAAACAAGGTAAAGTTAAATTTGCAAACTTTCTGTTTTCAGTCAAGTTTTCATGTTTTATCTTTTCTACCCTCTTGCAGCAACAGCAGGAGGAAATTGCTACTAAGAAACTCCGACTGACAAAACCAAGTAAATCTGCAGCACTCCACATAGATCTGTGTAAGGCTACCTCCCCAGCAGATGCTTTGCAGTACCTACTTCAGTTTGCCAGGAAGCCTGTGGAGGCAGAAAGTGTGGAGGGAGTAGTCAGGATTCTCTTGGAACATTATTACAAGGTAAGAATGTCTTGAGGACCTGATGGGAGTGTGTATGGGAGTGTGTATAAGAGTTGTATCATGTGTCTGCAGAATGGGTTAATATGCAAAATAAATAATAATGTTCATTCAGCAGTCTTTCACTGAGTGTCTTCCATGTGCTAGGCACTGTGGATACAGAGATAAAAAAGATCCAAAAAGATCCTATCATCAGAAGCTTACAGGGGCTTCCCTGGTGGCAGAGTGGGGACACGGGTTCCAGCCCTGGTCCAGGAAGATCCCACATGCTGTGGAGCAACTAAGCCCGTGCACCACAGCTACTGAAGCCCGCACACCTGGAGCCTGTGCTCCACAGCAAGGGAAGCCACTGCATTGAGAAGCCCGCGCACCGCAATGAAGAGTAGCCCCCACTTGCGGCAACTAGAGAAAGCCCACAGGCAGCAACGAAAACCCAATGCAGTCCCCCCGCCAAAAAAAAAGGAAAAAAAAAAAGAAGCTTACAGTATCTAGATGGAAACAGATGTGAAGATAAAATGCATCAAATTGCTCAGAGTACTGAGAGAGTGCATTGGAGCACAAAGGAGGAGTTAACTTCAACCATGACCCTTCTGTAACCAGATTTGTCTCTGGCATACAGTCCTCTCATCCTGCTGTTACTGCTTTAATTCAAGGCCCTCATATCTAACTGCAATAGCCATTTTTAAATTTTTAACTGTTTTTTAGCTAAGTGGCATTTTATTTCTCTATTTTCATGGGTTAGAAAAAAACATCAGTTCATGCATAGTTAAATACAGGAAATATTTTAAGCAGAAAATGAAATTTGCAAAATGCGTTTATTTTTCAGTTTTTATTTGTAAGTAAGATCTGAAGTAAAAGAAGAAATAATTTTCAAATATTTAAATCATAGATGACTTCGAATTTTAAACTTTAGTATGAAAATTACTGAGCTTATAGAAAAGTAGAGAATACTGTATGAACTGCCAAATACCCATCTTTGGGATTAAATAGTTATTAATATTTTGTCAGATTTGCTCAATTTGTTTTCCTGAAGTTTTTTTAAAGTATCATAATATTTTTCCCTAAATAGTTCAGTAAATACCTCTTAAAAAGGGACACTTAAAAAATATAACCATCTCACCACCTCAAGTAAAATTAAATTGCTCCTTAACGTCATCTAACAAATAGTCCATATTCAAATTTCTCTAGTTGTTCCCCAAATATCTTGTTATAGTTGATTTGTTCAAATCGAAATGCAAACTGTCTCCACACATGGCATTTGCTTTTTTGAAAATCTAGAACAATTTTTATTATTTTGGTGACATTGACCTGTTAAAGAAATTTGGTCAGTTGTTTTGTAAAATGCCTTGTTTTCTGAATTTATTTACTTTTTGGTTAACTTGCTCCTCTATCTCCTTTATTTACTGTGAACTGAAAGTTAGATCTATAGACTTCGTTAGATCCCAGGTAAGCATATTTTTGAGAATTTTAAGAATACTTTATAGGTGATGATTTGTACTTCATATTTGCATCGGTCAGGATGCATATGTCTTGAAGTCCACCTTGCTTCCTATCTTTTTCCCTTTAGTCTTTCTTTACATATATAATGTTCTAGCTTAATCAGAATGCTTGCAGTTTTCCAAAGACTTTGTATGTTTTCAGAAATCAGTGTCTTTTCACATGTTGTTACCTCAGCCACTGCCCTGTGATCTGGTCTGCCATTTTCTCTGTCAAGTATATTCTTTCCTCAGAGTCTTTCCACTTATGCTTCCTTCTGCCTGGAACACTTCCCTCAGATGTTCATATGTGTATTTCCCACACTTCATTCAAGTCTTTGCTCAAATGTTACTTTTTCATTAAGGCCTTCCTTTATCCCTCTGTTTGAAACTCTGTATCCCACTCCAGCACTTTCTAGCCCCTTCCTTGATTTTGTTTTCTCTGTAGCACTTACCATTTTCTAATATTGTATATAATTTTCTCATTTATTTTGTTCCTGCCCATTTCCCTGTACTAGGATATAAGCTCCTCTTGAGCAATATGGGATTTTTTTTTCCTTCCAGTTTTATTGAGATATAATAGACATACAGCACTGTATAAGTTTAAAGTTGCGACATAATGATTTGACTTACATACATCATGAAATGATGACCACAGTAAGTTTAGTGAACATCCGTCATCTCATACAGATCCAAAATTAAAGAAATAGAAAAAAAAATTTTTCCCTTGTGTTGAGAACTCTTAGGATTTACTCTCTTAACAACTTTTAATATATAACATACAGCAGTGTTAATTATATTTATCATGTTGTATGTTACATCCCTAGTACTTATTTATCTTATAACTGGAAGTTTGTACCTTTTGACTGCCTTCATCCAGTTCCCCTCCCCCCACCTCTGCCTCTGGTAACCACAGATCTGATCTCCTTTTCTATGGGTTTGTTTTTAAACTATAACTGACCTACAACACTATGTTAGTTCCTGTTACACAGTATAGTGATTCAGTATTTCTATACATTTCAAATGATCACCACAATAAGTTGAGTTATGATCTGTCACCATACAAAATATTAAATAGTTATTGACTATATTCCCCACCCTGTACTTTTCATACCCATGACTCATTTATTTTGCAACTGGAAGTTTGTATCGCTTAATCTTCCTCACCTATTTCTCTCCTCCCCCCCAACCCCTTCCCCTCTGGCAAACACCTGTGTATCTCGATATCTATGACTCTCTTTCTGTTTTGTTGTGTTTATTCATTTGTTTTGTTTTGTTGATTTCACATGTAAGTGAAATCATACGGTGTTTGTCTTTCTCTGACTTATTTCACTTAGCATAATACCCTCTCGGTCCATCCATGTTGTCGCAAATAGCAAGGTTTCATTCTTTTTTTATGGCTGAGTAATATTCCATTGTGTATATGAATCACGTCTTCTTTATCCATACATTTATTTATGGGCACTTAACGTTGCTTCCGAATCTTGGCTGTGATAATGCTGCAACAAACATAGGGGTGCGTATATCTTTTGGAATTAGTATTTTCATTTTCTTCTGATAAATACCCAGGGGTGGAATTGCTGGACTGTATGGAATTTTGTTTTCAACTTTTTGTTATGGAACATTTCAAATATATATACAATTAGAGAGAATTGTTTAATTCCCATGTACTCATTACCCAGCTTCAACAATTATCATTTTATGTCCAAATTTGTTTTATTCCCACCCTCACTCCTACTGTCCACTTCCATTTCCTCCACTCTCACCCTCTACCGGATTCTTGTGAAACAAATTCCTGGCATCGTATCATTTTATTCATAAATTTCAGTTTATATCTCTAAACAATAAAGACTCTTTTTAAAAGCATAATCACAATACCGTTACCATGTCTAAAAGAAAAATTGGACTCAGGCATTCTGATGTCAGACCCCAAGCTCTTTAACCAGGCCATGCTGCGTGCATTAGTCTAGCAGATTCTAGCCCCAAAGGAAAGGAGGAGGGATGGCAAATGGGTCGAGTTCTCGATTGATGACCATAGTGTTTTTTTATTCTTTCTTCTATTTTATCCGGAAATGTGGTATCTTGTATTTTAGTAGATAACTACTTTGGCTTCTACTTTTCTTATCCAAGGTTTTCTGTAGTTGAACTTGTTATATTTCACATGAGGGGTTCTTCACTTATACTACTGTGTTAGTTGCTGTGGAGGATGTTGAAGAACTGTGAGACATGTTCTTTGTCCTTTAAGGGCCAGTAGTATAGTTGGTAGATCAAATAATATATGTGATATATAGATGGTAAGGGCTTGAGTTATTCATTTATTTATTTTTTTCATTCACTCTAAGTGTTCTGAATACTAATTCTTTTTTTTTTTTTTTTTTTTTAATTTATTTATTTATTTATTTTTGGCTGTGTTGGGTCTTCGTTTCTTTGCGAGGGCTTTCTCTAGTTGCAGCAAGCGGGGGCCACTCTTCATCGCCGTGCGCGGGCCTTTCACTGTCACGGCCTCTTTTCTTGCGGAGCACAGGCTCCAGACACGCAGGCTCAGTAGTTGTGGCTCACGGGCCCAGTTGCTCCGCGGCATGTGGGATCTTCCCAGACCAGGGCTCGAACCCTTGTCCCCTGCATTGGCAGGCAGATTGTTAACCACTGCGCCACCAGGGAAGCCCCTGAATACTAATTCTATGCCAGGCCTTGTGCTTCATGTTGATGATACAGAGATTAATATATGATCCCTGATCTGAGTCTAGTTGGGTAGATTAAACAAAAAATGGATAATAATACAATATTATAGGTGCTATGAAATCTGAGACAGGTTATGATATAACTTTAAAGAAGAGGGTAATCAGTTTTACTTGGGAGCATGGGCCTAGAAGAGCATTATAGAGTAGTGATGCTTGAGATGAATCTTAATCAGATTTTGGGCAGTTGGAAAGTAGGAGGAAAGACGTTTTAGAAAGAAGGAGCAATTGTGAGCAAAGGCATTGAGATGTGAAATAACTTGTCACGTTAGAAGAAATACAGGTAGTTTGGCTGGTGTAGATTTTATTTTATTTTATTATTTTTTAAATTAATTAATTAATTATTTTTGGCTGCGTTGGGTCTTTGTTGCTGTGTGTGGGCTTTCCCTAGTTGCAGCGAGCGGGGGCTACTCTTCATTGCGGTGGCTTCTCTGGTTGCAGAGCATGGGCTCTAGGCCCACGGGCTTCAGTAGTTGTGCCATTTGGGCTCAGTAGTTGTGGCTTGTGGGCTCTAGAGCTCAGGCTCAGTAGTTGTGGCACACGGGCTTAGTTGCTCCGTGGCATGTGGGATCTTCCCGAACCAGGGCTCGAACCCGTGTCTCCTGCATTGGCAGGCGGATTCTTAACCACTGCGCCACCAGGGAAGTCCCTGGTGTAGATTTTAGATTGAGAACTCTTTAAGAGATTAGACTAGAAATCTTGTCTAATGGAAGGTTCTTGTATTCTACCTTGGGGGTTTTTGTTTTAGACATGTCACTCTGGGGGGCGGTATGGAGGATGGAGGAACTGAATGAGGGCAAGACGGGAGTTAGTGTGACCAACTAGGAGACTGATAAGTCTACAGCAAGATGAGGAAAGCCTGAACAAGGACAATTTTAATAGTGAGAAGAGCAGTTATTAGAGAGGCCTTCCCCCGAGGCAGTTTTAAGCTTAGGCATGAAGGGTACCAGGGGATAATTTCAGAAAGTAGAAGAACTTGAGTGAAGTACCTAGATGAAGAAAGAATGTTACTAGGTCAGATACTCTCTTGCCTCCTTGCCTTCCTCTTATCTGCTAGACTTAGTACTTCTGTTTTCTCTGCTGCTCCCTTGTGTTTGGAGGTCTGTGACTCCATTCCAGACCATTGAAAGGCTATGTATCTTTTCTGTCCTCTTTCACTGCAGAATTAGGGTATTTGACTAATCTATTGTCTCTGAAAGACAATTACTTGATTTGATGATGTTATTTTAATGATTTGAAGTCCGTAAAGAATTGGCTTTTATTTGTGTTCAAAACTGCATTTGGTATCTCCCTTCATTCTCCAGTCTACCTTATAGCAAGAAATGTACCACCAACAATATAGACCCTTAAATCAGAAACCCAAGAAGGATCCTATATATAACCCTCACCCTTTCCTCTTTCCATATTCCCTTCCTCACCAACTCATGTTGATTTTACCTTCTAAATATCTCTTAAGTCCATCTACCTCTCTGTTTCCATTACTTCAGTAATATAAACAACTGTCATATTTTTAATTTATTATTATTATTTTTTAATTTTTTGGCTGCACCACACAGCATCAGGATCTTAGTTCCCCAACCAGGGGTCGAACCTGCACCCCCTGCAGTGGAAGTGCAGAGTCTCAACCACTGGACCACCAGGGAAGTCCCAACTATCATATTTTTAAGCTTTATTATGAAATATAACATGTAAAGAATACGTAGAAAAACCTCATATAGCCTATTGATCAACATGAACACAGTATGTGACTACCATCCAGGTCAAGAAATGGAATATAATCAGCCTCCCATAGGCCCCCTCAAAACTCCTTCTAATTATTTCTCCCCCTTTTCCCAAAGATAACCACTACTCTCCTGACTTTCGGGGTAAAAACTGCCTTTTAAAAAATTTTTTACCATTTAAACTTGTACTAAATACAGATTTATTTGGTAAAAAAAAACACTCCTTTCCTTCCTTCCTTCTTTCCTCCCTCCCTCCCTCCCTCTCTGTATGTATCTTTATGTGTGACTTTTGCTCAGAATTCTGTGAGATTTATCTATATTGTTAACTGTAGCTGTAGTTCATTCATTTTTACTACAGTATAAGATTTCATTGTATGAATATACCATAATTTATTTATTCATTCTATTATTGATGGACATTTAGACTGTTTCCAGTTTTTAGCTATTATAAGAAATATTGCCACAAACATTTTTGTACAAGTTTCTTGGTGTCCATGGCTTGCATTTCTGTGTAGTATATACCCTGGAGTGGAATTACTGAGCCAACTGTTTTCCAAAGTGGTAATACCAATTTACACTCGTATTAGCACTGTGTGAGAGTTCCAGTTGTTCCACATACTTTCCAATAGCTGGAATTGATTTTCTTCATTTTGACAATTCCTGTGGATGTGTAGTCACTGTGGCTTTAATTTGCATTCCTTAGATTACTATAAAGGGGAGCAACTTTAATATGTTTAACTTGATATTCTTTTGGGTAATACCTATTTATGTCTCTTGCCTATTTTTACAAATTTTTTTTTTTTCCCTTATTGCTTTGTGGGAATTCTTTATATTCTGGGTACAAGTTCTTTGGTTATACATGTTACAAATATCTTCTCCCTTTTTAGTCCCTTAATGTTGTATTTTGATGAAAATAAGTTCTTAATGTAACCCAATTTGACAGTCTTTTCAGTTATATTTTGTGCTTTTCTTGTTTGATTGATATAAGAAGGGTTTGCCTACCCTAGTTCATTAAGACATTTTGCTACATTATTACTAGAAGCTTATTATTTGTTTTTCATACATGGAATTGATTTGTGTGTGTGATGCTTTGGTGTATGGAAGTCCAAATGTCCCAGCACCATTTATTGAAAAGAATGTCCTTTCCCCATTGTTTTGCAGTACCACCTTTGTGGTAAATTAAGTGTCTGTTTATGGGTGGTATGTTTCAGGGCTGTCTATTCTACTGGTCTATTTGTCTATTCTTATGCCAATACCATGCTGTCTTAGCATAGCATTATAATAAATCTTGACATCTGGTAGGACAACTTCTCCCACCTTGCTCTTCTTTAAGAATATATTAATTGTTCTTGGTCTTTTAATTTCTATATAAATTTTGAGCCGGACCAGGGCTCGAACCCGTGTCCCCTGCATTGGCAGGCAGATTCTTAACCACTGCATCACCAGGGAAGTCCTTTTGTACATCTTTTTGTTAGTTATTCCTAGATAGTTAATATTGTGTTATTGTAAATGATATGTTTAAAAAATTTTATTTTCTAACAATACATAGTGGATATTCAGAAATGGAATTGATTTTTGTTTATTAAATACTATATCTAACAACCTTGCTAGGCTCATTTAACAATTTTAATAAATTATGTGTAGATTTTGGTTTCTTTACAAATAATCATATCAGCATATAATGGCTTTGTCTGATATTAATATTATGATACCAACTATCTCTTGATAAGGTTTTCATGGTATACCTATTTCTACTTTTTATTTTCATCTTTTTTATAACTTTACTTTATGACCCATGTAAAAAACATGTAGTTAGTTTTTTAAAAATTTCACTTGACAGTGTTTGGTTTTCAACTGGAGCATTTAGTTCATTACATTTAATGTGTTTATTGATATATGCTGGTTTAAATCTACCCTCTTATTAAATGCCTTCTATTTGTCTTACCTGCTCAGTGTTCTTTTCTTTTCTCTCATTTCTTGCCATCCTTTGCATTGACTCTTTTTAAAAAATTCTCTCCTCCACCCCTTTTTTATTAGCTTGGGAGTTATACATTCTTTTACACTTCTTTTACTGTTTAACCTAGATATTACATGAATTCTCGACTGATCAAAGTGTTAAATGGTACAGTTTCTATTTTGAACAATGCAAGGACTTTAACTTCATTTATCCACCTTCCTGACTTACATGTGTGAATGCAATTTTATGTTTTAATTCTCCATTTTTCACTCTGGAAGACATTGTTATTTTCTACAGGCAATATTCATTTAGGTTTACCTATGTATTTATCATTTACCCACATGTATTTATCATTGCTTTTCTTTCCTTCTTGTATCTGTGACTATTTATTCACCTGGGATTATTTTCCTTTTGGCTGAAGAATACCCTCTGATATTTCCATTTATTGTGAGTTTACTGGTGGCACTCAGTGACAAATTCTTTGTGTTTGTTTGTATGGAAAAGTTTTAAGTTTTACGTCCATTCTTTTTTTTTTTTGGCCATGCTGCATGGTTTGTGGGATCTTAGTTCCCCAACCAGCCACTGAACCTGGGCCACAGCAGTGAAAGTGCTGAGTCCTAACCACTGGACTGCCAGGGAATTCCCTTTATGTCCCTTCTTTATTTTAAAAAAAATTATTTTATTTTATTTATTTTTGGCTGCTTTGGGTCTTTGTTGCTGTGCATAGGTTTTTCTCTAGTTGCGGCGAGTGGGGGCTACTCTTCATTGTGGTGCACGGGCCTCTTATTGCGGTGGCTTCTCTTGTTGTGGAACACGGGCTCTAGGCGCTCGGGCTTCAGTAGTTGTGGCTCGCAGGCTCTAGAGCACAGGCTCAGTAGTTGTGGTGCACGGGCTTAGTTGCTCCACGGCATGTGGGATCTTCCTGGACCAGGGCTTGAACCAGTGTCCCCTGCATTGGCAGGTGGATTCTTAACCACTGTGCCACCAGGGAAGCCCCTACCTCCCTTCTTGAAGGATGTTTTTGCTGTGTGTAGAATTTTAGATTGGCTGTTTTTCTTTATTTGTTTGTTCGTTTTTAGTACTTTAAATATATCATTGTATTGTTTCCATTGAGAAGTCACATGTCAGTCATTATTTATCCCTTTGAAGAGTAATCTGTCTTCTTTTTCTTTGTCTGCTTTTAGGAGTTTTTGCTTCTTATGGTTTTCAGCAATTTTTCTGTCATGTGCCTAAATGTGGATTTCTTTTCATTTATCCTACTTAGGGTTCATAGCGTTTGTTTTATTATATGTGGCTTTGTAGTTCTAATCAGAAAGGTTCTTGGCCATTATTTCTTCAGATTTTGCTTTTCTCTTATTCTCTTCCTCCTCTCCTTTTGGGGCTCCAATTATATGTATGATAACCATCTCATTTTATCCTATTACCTTCTTTTCTGAATTTTCTTTCTTTTGTCTTTTGGTGCTTAATTCTGGACCTGTCTTCCAGTTCACTAATTCTGTCTTGACCTTGTCTAATCTGCTCTTAAACCTATCTGTTGTTTCTTAATTTCATTTATTGCTTTTTATCATTTCTATAATTTTCTTTTTTAAAAAAAGTTTTAGTTCTCTGGTG
This sequence comes from Balaenoptera acutorostrata, assembly GCF_949987535.1. Taxonomy (NCBI): domain Eukaryota; kingdom Metazoa; phylum Chordata; class Mammalia; order Artiodactyla; family Balaenopteridae; genus Balaenoptera; species Balaenoptera acutorostrata. Next base: position 57,545,552 of record NC_080072.1, on the reverse strand, counting down.
AATTCCCAATTTTGACTTTTATCTCTTTGAACATACTAAGCAGAGTTAAAGTCTGTGTCTGATTACTTCAGTAAATGGAGTGCCTGTGGCTATGTCTTATCATTTTTATTCATGTCATCTGATCCCCTAGTATGCCTTTTTTCTTATTGTATTAGGCAGTGTATTTCTAAAATTGTTTGTAAAAATAATTTGAGGCTTAGGATGACTTAATTTTTGTCCAGAGAGGATTTGTTTCTGTCTATTCATCCAGGAAGACCTTATTCTTGTTTTAGGAATTGAGGTGATTCAAAGATGAGCTGCAGTCTCTACCAAAGTCTATGTATTTTTATTTTATTCTCACTTATATTATTGTAGCATTTGGGGATCCTAATCCAAAGTGATCGGGTTTATTAGGCTACCCCTGCTCATTCTCCTACTCTCAGCCTTATACACTAGCCATTGTGCCCTTACCCTTACCTGGCTGTTGGAAGCACTGCTTACTTTGCCTCTTATATATCTATCCCCTCACCTCCCACAGTTGACAGACGTCTCCAGAAAAAGCAGCCCAAACTGCTTTGGAGAACCTTCTTGGGTCTGTGACCTTCCTTGCATGATCCTGATTCTTTAATTCTTATTTATCTTTTTTCTTTCAAATATCTTCAAATACACACACAAGTATATATGCACATATACACATACATGTATACATACGTATGTGTATATACATGTACACACTTGTATATGTGCATGTGTATTACATGCATGTACACACACATATGTTTTTCTTTTTTGGCATCCATAGTACTAGTCTAGTTTTCCTTAGCGGGAAGGTTGTTCTGTATTACCTGCCCCTAATGTAAGTGGGAGTCTTGCCATTGTCTTTTGCTGGACTATTTTTTTCCGCGTATTAATTTTTATTTAATTTATTAAAAGAAGGAATGGAAGGATGAATAATTCTTTGGAACCATTCAAATTCTTTTGCTGTTCTATAATTTTTTTAATCAAATACTCCTTTTTTTATTTTTTGCCGCTCAAAGGATTAAATTTTTTTTCAGAAATATGGAATGCTTCATGAATTTGTGTGCCATCCTTGTGTGGGAGCCATGCAAATTTTCTCTCTTTTGTCCCAGTTTTAGTATATGTGCTGCCAAAGTGAGCACTGCGATTACTCTTAATTTGTCTCTCTGGCTACTTTTGCCCCTTCCAATCCAATCATTATATTGAGGCTGGTTTGGTATTTCAAAAATTTGAATCTGTTTATGTCACTCTCCTCGTTGTAGTTTTTCAAAGGATTTTTATTGTTCTTAGGACAAATACTATTCATTTGTTTATTCAACAGTGAACAAATATGTATTGAATTCCTGCTACATTCTGGGCACTATCAGAGGCACTTGCCATAATTCTCAGAAAGTTGTGGCACCTGCTTGCCTCTGTAGCCGCATTTCATGGTAGTCTACATTTTAGCCACATTGCCCCCTTTTTCAGTTCTGGAAGCTGTGGTGTTCTTTCATGACTGAGAGCATTCATTTATTCTTTTCTCTCTGCCTCAAATTAAAGTCTGTGTTTGTTATATTATATGCTTTCAGGGAACTCTGTACTTTTCCTTTACAGTACAACTTTGTAATTATGTATTTGGACGTTACTTGACAACTGTCTGCCTTGCCCATTAAAACCTAAAGTTCGATGAGGGCAGTGTATCCCCATGGCCAAACACAGTGGCTCCTTGTAAGTACTCAGGAATTCCTGTTGAACAGATGATGGATGAATTATTTAATTCACCGAGTGAATTAAGTAGGACACTTGGCTTTTCCTTTAACTATACTTTCCTTTTATTTTTATCAGAATGTACGAAGTGCTTTCTGGGCATTCTGCTTGTCACTTTAGCAGCTCACAGGTTGGTTGGGGAAACAGACACAATCACATAATACACTGTGATAATTACAGTGCACTGGTGAGGGGCATGATAAAGGGTTGCACCAGGCTGCTTGGGTGGTCCAAGGGGAAGGGCACTCTTGTCCAGTTCAGGCATCAGAGACAAACTTCCTGGGGTTGCTGACACCTGAGGGGCAGGAGGGAGTGGCTGTGGGAGGCAGGGAGAGCAATTTAGGCAGAGGAGCAATCTGAGCAGAAGTACAGAAGCTTGAAGCCTCATGGCATCACTGCTGGGGAATTGTGGGAGCTGACATACGGGACAGTCTTGGCAGGCTGTTGTGGCGTGCTCAGCACCTCAGGCTTCTTTCCATAGGAAACTGGAAGCTTTTGAATGGTTATGAATGTTTGTGTGGCGTTTTAAATTTAACATTCTTTTAAAAACCCCAACTGTAGCATTTATTGTAACAAATTCAAGCAGTATAGAAGTGTATAAAATAAAGAATGAGACTTGCCTCTGCAAATAAAAAAGTTAGAAAACAAAACACACTCTCCAGAGATTACTCTGAAGAGAATCACTGTAACAGATATGTATGCATTCTTAAATGCAGCATTTTAGAATCTTCCATATTCTGGGTTTGCGACATTCTTCTGCCTGGAATGCTGCTTCCCTAAAACTTCCTATTGCTCTCTGACTCACTCAGTTAAGTATCCGCTCAAAAGTCATATCCTTAGAGTGGACTTTCCTCACTGTCCTGTCTATAATAGCCTCTCCACATTACTCTTTAACCTCTTACACATGTCGTTTTTCTTCAGAATGCTTACCATCTGAAATTACATATTTTCTTTTGCCAGTCTTTATTTTTTAATTTTTTATTCTTTTTGGCCAAGCCACACGGCTTGCACGATCATAGTTCCCCAACCAGGGATTGAACCTGGGCCCATGGCAGTGAAAACACCAAGTCCTAACCACTGGACCACCAGAGGATTCCCTCTTTGGCCAGTCTTATCCACTTGAATATAAGCGCTATGAGAGCAGGGATTGCTTCTGTTTTATTCACCGTTGTATCCCCAGCAGCTAGAATGATGCTCGGCACATAGTAGGTACTCCTTGAATGTTTGTTGAATGAGTAAATTAATTTCCATTTTAGATAGAATAAGTACTTTCATGTGATTTTTCTAAAACGTTAACTTTTTTTTTTGTAAATTTACAAACATACACAAAAGGAGAGAAAATAATATGAGCCTTCCAGTGTTCCTCATCCAGCTTCAACAATTATCAACATTTTGCTGTTCTTGTTTGGTGCATTCCCCTACTTTTTTGGGGGTGGGGCAAATCCCAGGCAACATATCATTTTACCTATAAACAATTATCTATGTTTAACAAATTAGGAGTTTTTTTAGGACTTAAAAAAAATGACACTTAACAATAGTCCTTAATAGTGTATATAATACCTAGTCCATGTTCAGTTTTCGCTGATTGTCTTAAAGTCTTTTTACAGTTGGTTTGTTTGAGCAGGATTCACACATTGCATTTGGTTAGTTTAGCTGTCCTTTTCAGTTTCTTTTAATCTATAGCATTCCCTCCCGCCCCCACCTTTTCTTTAATTTTTTAAAAAATTATTTATTTATTTAATTATTTTTTGGCTGTGTTGGGTCTTCGTTTCTGTGCGAGGGCTTTCTCTGGTTGCGGCAAGCGGGGGCCACTCTTCATCGCAGTGCACGGGCCTCTCACTATCGTGGCCTCTCTTGTTGCGGAGCACAGGCTCCAGATGCGCAGGCTCAGTAGTCGTGGCTCACGGGCCTAGTTGCTCTGTGGCATGTGGGATCTTCCCAGACCAGAGATCGAACCCATGTCCCCTGCATTGGCAGGCAGATTCTCAACCACTGCGCCACCAGGGAAGCCCACCACCACCTTTTCTTTCCCATGCTATTTATTGTTTAAAAACCAGGCATTTTACCCTGTGGAATTTCCCATATTCTGGGCTTGGTGATTGCATCCTTATTTTTCACGTGTTTTTTATTTGCTCTTTATGGTACCTATCGGAGTACCATATCCATAGGGATTCAGTTCAGGTTTTATTACCCTCCACATGAAAGGACTGATGGTCAGAGAGGAAGGAAGGAAGGGCATTAATACTTGGTTGCCTTCTGTATGCCCATTTCTGTGTGAGTTGTTTTCCTCTCAGTAGCCGTTTGAGGTTATTAGCCCCATTTCACAGATGAGGCTTAAGAAGTTAATTAGCCTGGTCAAGACATATAGCTATTACATAGTGAGTCCAGGCTTCACATCTCAATCTGGCCAATTTCAAAGCCCTTTCTCCTTCTGCTGCACTCCACAGCTTAAGTTCCCAAGAAAATGACTTTCCCAAGGTTGAACGTATGGTAAGTGGTGTGCCAGGATTCAGGGTCTTCTGACTGCATATCTTTTGTCCCTTCTCCTGCTTCAGGCCTTCTTGTTGTGCCCAGTTACTTCCTTAGAAACTGGGGTCACATCTAGAAGGCACTTCATCTTTTGAGCATACATTTAAGTAATTTTGTCCTTGGGACAGAAATGCTTACTTAATCTTAGCGTTGGCAAGGTACGTTTTTTTTTTTTTTTCATTTTACCTATGTTTATTGAACTTCTGTCTACTTAGTGCCAGATATTGTGCTACATACTTGCGATATGGTAATGAACAAAGAGACAAGTTCCTTTCTGTCTTTGGGGGAAATTTCTCACCATAGGAATCTTGGTGCAAATTAGAGACCACCTCCCGATATTGAAGCTAAAAGGGCCACACTAACTCATTTCTTAGTCCCTGTTGCCCTGGGCCCCAGACCCAGGACCTAGACCCAGACAATGATTCACCTGCCCCAGAATTTTCTTTAAAATATTTATTTATTTATTTATTTATTTGGCTTCACTGGGTCTTACTTGTGGCACGCGGGATCTTTGTTGCTGCATGCAGGATTTTTAGTTGCATCATGCAGGATCTAGTTCCCTGACCAGGAATTGAACCCGGGCCCCCTGCATTGGGAGCACAGAGCCCTAACCACTGGACCACCTGGGAAGTCCCATCACCTGCCCCAGACTTCTGATCAGGATCTGGTGATTCAAAAAAACACAGGTAGAACGAAAACTTCTTTCTGGTGATAGCAGTGGTAGCTGCAGCACCCAATTTCTGGGGGCTCCAAAAACAGTGGTGCTGATAGCAATGTTGAGTGCCCAGTGCTGGCAGTGTTGGTGGTCCAAGTTGCTGCAACTCTTGTCTAATATGACTGCACAGTGGAGGAAAGGTACTTTTAATCCCAAAAGCACACATCTCATTAGACATTAATGACATCAGGAAGGCATAAAATATTCCCATTCACTTTGCAGTATTTAGGTGTAACATACAGATTGAGAAAAACTTTCTGCCCCCAAAGCATATAAAGTTAATTTTTCAGAAATAAAGCTTAAGAATACTTGTTGACTCTATTTTGAGATATTAGTTTCCCATGTTCCTGAGAGTAGAGCATCAATGTAACAATAGCTTCTTTTGTTTCAGGAGAATGATCCATCTGTGAGACTGAAAATTGCATCATTGTTGGGTTTACTGTCAAAGACTGCAGGATTTTCACCAGACTGCATTATGGATGATGCCATTAACATCCTGCAGAATGAAAGTAAGTTGCAATTTAAAAGCTGTATAGGGAATTCCCTGGCTGTCCCGTGGTTAGGACTGAGCTGCCACTGCAGGGGGCATGGGTTTGATCCCTGGTTGGGGAACTAAGACCCCATATGCTGCACGGCGTGGCCAAAAAAAAAAGACAAAAAAAAAAAAAAGCTGTATAATTAGACCAGAAATCTTTAGTTCCTTTTGTATACAACGTAGAACAAAATTTTGTTGTGTTGGTGGTTATTGAAAAGGAATTTGAGGATGATTCAATAAAACCATGTACATATATTTACACTAGAGTTAAAATACAGGTTTGTCTCTTAATAGCTATCATTTATTGATCTCTACTAAGTGCCATATACTTAAGGTAGTTTACGTATGACATAAGATAGATACTATTGTCCCTATTTTATAGGTTGGGAAACTGAAGCTCAGAGAAGTTAACTAACTTGTTCAGGGTTACATAGTATGTGACAGAGTTGATGTTTTGTTGACTGTGCCTACTAACTCAGAAACTGTGGGAGGTGCTGCCCTGGTCATGGGATCACCCACAATTTACTTCCTATAAAGGCAACATCTCCCAAGTCTCATATGTTGTTGCCTTTTCTGTTTGTTCCTTGTTGATGCCCACTAAAATTATTCTCAGTGTTTAGGTGAAAAGGAAAACTATTTTACCTTAAAAAATTGTTTTTTTGATTATCTAGTTTTATTTATGTACAAGATTTTCTTATAGGGTTAGTGCCTCATTGCCTTGATATTTATTCTAAAATTAAATAAAATGAAATCCTTTGTGGCTGTTTCTGAAAGTACTATAGTTTTGTTTGAATTGTTTGTAGTTTCAAAAAATAGTTTTATTTCATTTTAGGGTATACATATTTAAACAAATATGATTATTTAAATATTAGACAACATTTAGTCTATCAACTTGAGGTTATGAGAGTAATAAAGGTCCAGTGAACTCAAGAGACAATCTAAATTCACTTATCGTACAACTGTTTAATGATAACAAATATAAGTGGCCCATGGGTTGAAGTTGAGAATTTTTTATTTTTATTTTTAAATGACATCGGAGGAGGTCAGAAATGGAGTGACATCCTGCCGAAGTGTTTGTTTATTTATTTATTTATTTATTTATATTTATTTATGGCTGTGTTGGGTCTTCGTTTCTGTGCGAGGGCTTTCTCTAGTTGTGGCAAGCGGGGGCCACTCTTCATCACGGTGCGCGGGCCTCTCACTATCACAGCCTCTCTTGTTGCGGAGCACAGGCTCCAGACGCGCAGGCTCAGTAATTGTGGCTCACGGGCCCAGCTGCTACGCAGCACGTGGGATCTTCCCAGACCAGGGCTCGAGCCCGTGTCCCCTGCATTGGCAGGCAGATTGTCAATCACTGCGCCACCAGGGAAGCCCGAAGTTGAGAATTTTTTATTTTGTTAGAAGCAACTTTAAATTTTACCTGTATTCAATTTTTTTTTTTTTGTGATTGGTAATTCTTTTTTTTTTTTTTTTTTTAATCAGTCATCAATTTTATACACATCACTGTATACATGTCAATCCCAATCGCCCAGTTCAGCACACCACCATCCCCACCCCGCCGCAGTATTCCCTCTTGGTGTCCATACGTTTGTTCTCTACGTCTGTGTCTCAACTTCTGCCCTGCAACCTGGTTCATCTGTACCATTTTTCTAGCTTCCACATACATGCGTTAATATACGGTATTTGTTTTTCTCTTTCTGATTTACTTCACTCTGTATGACAGTCTCTAGATCCATCCACGTCTCAACAAATGACTCAATTTCGTTCCTTTTTATGGCTGAGTAATATTCCATTGTGTATATGTACCACAACTTCTTTATCCATTTGTCTGTCGATGGGCATTTAGGTTGCTTCCATGACCTGGCTATTGTAAATAGTGCTGCAGTGAACATTGGGGTGCGTGAGTCTTTTTGAATTACGGTTTTCTCTGGGTATATGCCCAGTAGTGGGATTGCTGGGTCATATGGTAATTTTACTTTTAGTTTTTTAAGGAACTTGCATATTGTTCTCCATAGTGGCTATATCAATTTACATTCCCACCAACAGTGCGAGGGGGTTCCCTTTTCTCCACACCCTCTCCAGCATTTGTTGTTTGTAGATTTTCTGATGATGCCCATTCTAACAGGAGTGAGGTGATACCTCATTGTAGTTTTGATTTGCATTTCTCTAATAATTAGTGATGTTGAGCATCTTTTCATGTGCTTCGTGGCCGTCTGCATGTCTTCTTTGGAGAAATGTCTATTTAGGTCTTCTGCCCATTTTTGGATTGGGTTGTTTGTTTCTTTAATATTGAGCTGAATGAGCTGGTTATATATTTTGGAGATTAATCCTTTGTCCATTGATTCGTTTGCAAATATTTTCTCCTATTCTGAGGGTTGTCTTTTCGTCTTGTTTATGGTTTCCTTTGCTGTGCAAAAGCTTTGCACTTTCATTAGGTCCCATTTGTTTATTTTTGTTTTTATTTCCATTACTCTAGGAGGTGGATCAAAAAAGATCTTGCTGTGATTTATGTCAAAGAGTGTTCTTCCTATGTTTTCCTCTAAGAGTTTTATAGTGTCCAGTCTTACATTTAGGTCTCTAATCCATTTTGAGTTTATTTTTGTGTATGGTGTTAGGGGGTGTTCTAATTTCATTCTTTTACATGTAGCTGTCCACTTTCCCCAGCACCACTTATTGAAGAGACTGTCTTTTCTCCATTGTATATCTTTGCCTCCTTTGTCATAGATTAGATGACCGTAGGTGCGTGGGTTTCTCTGGGCTTTCTATCTTGTTCCATTGATCTATGTTTCTGTTTTTGTGCCAGTACCATATTGTCTTGATTACTGTCGCTTTGTAGGATAGTCTGAAGTCAGGGAGTCTGATTCTTCCAGCTTCGTTTTTTTCCCTCAAGACTGCTTTGGCTATTCGGGGTCTTTTGTGTCTCCATACAAATTTTAAGATGATTTGTTCTAGTTCCGTAAAAAATGCCTTTGGTAATTTGATAGGGATTGCATTGAATCTGTAGATTGCTTTGGGTAGTATAGTCATTTTCACAATGTTGATTCTTCCAATCCAAGAACATGGTATATCTCTCCATCTGTTGGTATCATCTTTGATTTCTTTCATCAGTGTCTTATAGTTTTCTGCATACAGGTCTTTTGTCTGCCTAGGTAGGTTTATTCCTAGGTATTTTATTCTTTTTGTTGCAATGGTAAATGGGAATGTTTCCATAATTTCTCTTTCAGATTTTTCATCATTAGTGTATAGTAATGCAAGAGATTTCTGTGCATTAATTTTGTATCCTGCAACTTTACCAAGTTCATTGATTAGCTCTAGTAGTTTTCTGGTGGCAGTTTTAGGATTCTCTATGTATAGTATCATGTCATCTGCAAACAGTGACAGTTTTACTTCTTCTTTTCCAATTTGGATTCCTTTTATTTCTTTTTCTTCTCTGATTGCCATGGCTAGGACTTCCAAAACTATGTTGAATAATAGTGGTGAGAGTGGACATCCATCTCTCGTTCCTGATCTTAGAGGGAATGCTTTCAGTTTTTCACCATTGAGAATGATGTTTGCTGTGGGTTTGTCGTATATGGCCTTTATTATGTTGACGTAGGTTTCTTCTATGCCCACTTTCTGGAGAGTTTTTATCATAAATGGGTGTTGAATTTTATCAAAAGCTTTTTCTGCATCTATTGAGATGATCACATGGTTTTTATTCTTCAATTTGTTAATATGGTGTATCACATTGATTGATTTGCATATATTGAAGAATCCTTGCATGCCTGGGATAAATCCCACTTGATCGTGGTGTATGGTCCTTTTAATGTGTTGTTGGATTCTGTTTGCTAGTATTTTGTTGAGGATTTTTGCATCTATATTCATCAGTGATATTGGTCTGTAATTTTCTTTTAATGCATTTTTTTTAAAGTATTTGTTTATTTATTTATTTATGGCTGTGTTGGGTCTTCATTTCTGCGCGAGGGCTTTCTCTAGTTGCGGCAAGCGGGGGCCACTCTTCATCGCGGTGCGCGGGCCTCTCACTGTCGTGGCCTCTCTTGTTGCGGAGCACAGGCTCCAGACGCGCAGGCTCAGTAACTGTGCCTCACGGGCTTAGTTGCTCCGCGGCATGTGGGATCCTCCCAGACCAGGGCTCGAACCCGTGTCCCCTGCATTAGCAGGCAGATTCTCAACCACTGTGCCACCAGGGAAGCCCTGTAATTTTCTTTTTTTGTAGTATCTTTGTCTGGTTTTGGTATCAGGGTGATGGTGGCCTCATAGAATGAGTTTGGGAGTGTTCCTTCCTCTGCAATTTTTTGGAAGAGTTTGAGAAGGATGGGTGTTAGCTCTTCTCTAAATGTTTGATAGAATTCACCTGTGAAGCTATCTAGTCCTGGACTTTTGTTTGTTGGAAGATTTTTAACCACAGTTTCAATTTCATTACTTGTGATTGCTCTGTTCATATTTTCTGTTTCTTCCTGGTTCAGTCTTGGAAGGTTATACCTTTCTAAGAATTTCTCCATTTCTTCCAGGTTGTCCATTTTATTGGCATACAGTTGCTTGTAGTAGTCTCTTAGGATGCTTTGTGTTTCTGTGGTGTCTGTTGTAACTTCTCCTTTTTCATTTCTGATTTTATTGATTTGAGTCCTCTCCCTCTTTTTCTTGATGAGTCTGGCTAATGGCTTATCAATTTTATTTATCTTCTCAAAGAACCAGCTTTTAGTTTTATTGATCTTTGCTATTGTTTTCTTTGTTTCTATTTCATTTATTTCCACTCTGATCTTTATGATTTCTTTCCTTCCGCTAACTTTGGGTTTTGTTTGTTCTTCTTTCTCTAGTTTCTTTAGGTGTAAGGTTAGATTGTTTATTTGAGATTTTTCTTGTTTCTTTAGGTAGGCTTTTATAGCTATAAACTTTCCTCTTAGAACTGCTTTTGCTGCATCCCATAGGTTTTAGATCGTCGTGTTTTCATTGTCATTTGTCTCTAGGTATTTTTTGATTTCCTCTTTGATTTCTTCAGTGATCTCTTGGTTATTTAGTAACGTATTGTTTAGCCTCCATGTGTTTGTCTTTTTTACGTTTTTTTCCCTGTAATTCATTTCTAATCCCATAGCATTGTCGTCAAAAAAGATGCTTGATATGATTTCAATTTTCTTAAATTTACTGAGGCTTGATTTGTGACCCAAGATGTGATCTATCCTGGAGAATGTTCCGTGCGCACTTGAGAAGAAAGTGTAATCTGCTGTTTTTGGATGGAATATTCTATAAATATCAATTAACTCTAACTGGTCTATTGTGTCATTTAAAGCTTCTGTTTCCTTATTTATTTTCATTTTGGATGATCTGTCCATTGGTGTAAGTGAGGTGTTAAAGCCCCCTACTATTATTGTGTTACTGTCGACTTCCTCTTTTATAGCTGTTAGCAGTTGCCTTATGTACTGAGGTGCTCCTATGTTGGGTGCATATATATTTATAATTGTTATATCTTCTTCTTGGATTGATCCCTTGATCATTATGTAGTGTCCTTCCTTGTCTCTTGTAACATTCTTTATTTTAAAGTCTATTTTATCTGATATGAGTATTGCTACTCCAGCTTTCTTTTCATTTCCATTTGCATGGAATATCTTTTTCCATCCCCTCACTTTCAGTCTGTATGTGTCCCTAGGTCTGAAGTGGGTCTCTTGTAGACAGCATATGTATGGGTTTTGTTTTTGCATCCATTCAGCAAGCCTGTGTCTCTTGGTTGGAGCATTTAATCCATTCACGTTTAAGGTAATTATTGATATGTATGTTCCTATGACCATTTTCTTAATTGTTTTGGGTTTGTTTTTGTAGGTCCTTTTCTTTTCTTGTGTTTCCCACTTAGAGAAGTTCCTTTAGCATTTGTTGTAGAGCTGGTTTGGTGGTGCTGAATTCTCTTAGCTTTTGCTTGTCTGTAAAGCTTTTGATTTCTCCATCAAATCTAAATGAGATCCTTGCCAGGTACAGTAATCTTGGTTGTAGGTTCTTCCCTTTCATCACTTTAAATATATCATGCCACTCCCTTCTGGCTTGTAGAGTTTCTGCTGAGAAATCAGCTGTTAATCTTATGGGAGTTCCCTTGTATGTTATTTGTCGTTTTTCCCTTGCTGCTTTCAATAATTTTTCTTTGTCTTTAATTTTTGCCAATTTGATTACAATTTGTCTCAGCGTGTTTCTCCTTGGGTTTATCCTGTATGGGACTCTCCGTGCTTCCTGGACTTGGGTGGCTATTTCCTTTCCCATGTTAGAGAAGTTTTCGACTATAATCTCTTCAAATATTTTCTCTGGTCCTTTCTCTCTCTCTTCTCCTTCTGGGACCCCTATAATGCGAATGTTGTTGCGTTTAATGTTGTCCCAGAGGTGTCTTAGGCTGTCTTCATTTCTTTTCATTCATTTTTCTTTAGTCTGTTCCACATCAGTGAATTCCACCATTCTGTCTTCCAGGTCACTTATGCGTTCTTCTGCCTCATTTATCTGCTATTGATTCCTTCTAGTGTAATTTTCATTTCAATTATTGTATTGGTTATCTCTGTTTGTTTGTTCTTTAATTCTTCTAGGTCTTTGTTAATCATTTCTTGCATCTTCTCGATCTTTGCCTCCATTCTTATTCCGAGGTCCTGGATCATCTTCACTATCATTATTCTGAATTCTTTTTCTGGAAGGTTGCCAATCTCCACTTCATTTAGTTGTTTTTCTGGGGTTTTTTCTTGTTCATTCATCTACTATATAGCGCTCTGCCTTTTCATCTTGTCTGTCTTTCTGTGAATGTGGTTTTTGTTCCACAGCCTGCAGGATTGTAGTTTTTCTTGCTTCTGCTGTCTTCCCTCTGGTGGTTGAGGCTATCTAAGAGGCTTGATGGGAGGCTCTGGTGGTGGGTAGAGCTCACCTGTATTGAATTTTGACCCAAGACTTTTAATTCACAGGAAACAATCAAAATATCTTTAAAATTTTTTTTTGGCATTTATTGAAATGCCAATATAATGACATTAGGGAGAAATTTAAAAGATATTTCTACTACTACCATAAAACAATTTAAGGGGGGCGGAGTCAAGATGGCAGACTAGGAGGACGCAGAGTTCGCATCTCTGCACAGCTAGGACACCTACCAGGCACTGGTGGGGGACCACAGACATCGAAGGGGACGGTAGGAACCCCTGAGTGACTGGGTCGGACATGTGGGGGAGTGAGGGGAAAGGAGAAGTGGAGATGGGATGGGACCAGCGCCCCTGAGGGGCTGCTGGGGAGGGGAGGGGTTCCCAGACCAGGTGGGGGCCACCCATGGTTAGGGGATCAACAGGGACAGGGGAGACCCTCGGGAGAGGGCAGGAATGGAAGGGAGCACAGCCAGCATTTCCCTGCCCACTTGGGCCCATGGGGAGCCTGCTGAGGTCCCGGGCCTAATCCTCCACCCTCGGAGGTCCATCAGTGCTGAGCCTAAGCTCTGTCTACACACCTCCACCCAGGGCCTTACCTGTGAATTCTGAAGTCTGTACACCAAGGCCCCCCTCAGGCTGTGTTGCCTTTCCCCACAGGTGGTACGCCTAGGCTCCCCCACACTAAACCCCACCTCTGCCTAAGTTCTGCCCCTGCCTAAACTCTGCCGCCCACAGCCAAGGGTCTTTTTTTTTTTTTTTAGGTTGTGTTTCTGTTTTACCTTGTTGTTATTGATTCATTTATATTTTTATTTTTCTAATTTTATTTTATTCTTTATAGTTTGTTATTCTGCTCCTTTTGGCATGTTCCCTTTTTTTTTTGCTGATTAGTATTATTATTTTTTAAATTATTTATTTATTTATTTATTTATTAATGGCTGTGTTGGGTCTTTGTTTCTGTGCGAGGGCTTCCTCTAGTTGCGGCAAACGGGGGCCACTCCTCATCGCGGTGCGCGGGCCTCTCACCATCGCGGCCTCTCCTGTCGCGGAGCACAGGCTCCAGACGCGCAGGCTCAGCAATTGTGGCTCACGGGCCTAGTTGCTCCGTGGCATGTGGGATCTTCCCAGACCAGGGCTCGAACCCGTGTCCCCTGCATTGGCAGGCAGATTCTCAACCACTGCGCCACCAGGGAAGCCCCCCCTTTTTTTTTTTCTTTTTTCTGTTGTGGTTCTGTTTTACTTTGTTGTAGTTGTTTCACTTATATTTTTATTTTTCCTAATATATTTTTTGGTTTTTCTAATTTTATTTTATTTTTTATTTCTGTTATTGTACTGCTCCTTTTTGTGTGTGTGTGTTTGGTTTTCTTTTCTATTGCCATGCTGCATGGCTTGCAGGATCTTGGTTCCCAGACCGGGGGTTGGGGCTGAGCTCCTTGGTGGGAGTGCCGAGTCCAAACTGCTAGACCAACAGAGAACCTCAGACACCAGGGAATATTAATTGGAGTGAGGTCTCCCGGAGGTCCTCATCTCAGCACCAAGACCTGGCTCTACCCAACTGCCTGCAAACTCCAGTGCTGGACGTCTTAGGCCAAACAACCAGTAAGGCAGGAATACAGCCCCATCCATCAGAAAAAATGAGACAACAGAAAAATATGTTACAGACGAAGGAGTAACGTAAAAACCTACAAAACCAAATAAATGAAGAGTTAATAGGTAACCTACCTGAAAAAGAATTCAGAGTATTGATAGTAAAGGTCCAAAATCTCAGAAATAGAATGGAGGCACAGATTGAGAAAATACAAGAAATGTTTAACAAAGACCTAGAAGAACTAAAGAACAAACAAACAGTGATGAACAACACAATAACTGAGATGAAAAATGCACTAGAAGGAATCAATAGTAGAATAACTGAGGCAGAACATTAAGTAAGTGAGCTGGAAGATTGAATGTTGGGAATAACTGCAGAGGAGCAGAATAAAGAATAAAGAAAGAATTGAGGACAGTCTCAGAGACCTCTGGGACAACATTAAACACACCAACATTCGAATGATAGGGGTCCCAGAAGAAGAAGAGAAAGAGGAAGGGTCTGAGAAAATATTTGAAGAGATTACAGTCGAAAACTTCCCTAACATGGGAAAGGAAATAGCCACCCAAGTCCAGGAAGCACGGAGAGTCCCATACAGAAGAAATCCAAAGAGAAACACGCCAAGACACATAGTAATCAAACTATCAAAAATTAAATACAAAGAAAAAATATTAAAAGCAATAAAGGAAAAACAGCAAATAACATACAAGGGAATCCCCATAAGGTTATCAGCTGATTTTTCAGCAGAAACTCTGCAGGCTAGAAAGGAGTGGCAGGATATGTTTAAAGTGATAAAAGGGAAAAACCTACAATCAAGATTAGTCTAGCCAGCAAGGATCTCATTCAGATTTTTTTTTTTTTTAAAGGATTTTCTTATTTATTTATTTATTTATTTATTTTTGGCTGTGTTGGGTCTTCGGTTCGTGCGAGGGCTTTCTCCAGTTGCGGCAAGCGGGGGCCACTCTTCATCGCGGTGCGGGGACCGCTCTTCATTGCGGTGCGCGGGCCTTTCTCTATCGCGGCCCCTCCCGTCGCGGGGCACAGGCTCCAGACGCGCAGGCTCAGCAATTGTGGCTCACGGGCCCAGCTGCTCCGCGGCATGTGGGATCTTCCCAGACCAGGGCTCGAACCCGTGTCCCCTGCATTAGCAGGCAGATTCTCAACCACTGCGCCACCAGGGAAGCCCCTCTCATTCAGATTTGACGGAGAAATCAAAAGCTTTACAGACAAGCAAAAGCTAAGAGAATTCAGCACCACCAAACCAGCTTTACAACAAATGCTAAAGGAACTTCTCTAGGAAACACAAGAGAAGAAAAAGAGCCACAAAAGCAAACCCAAAACAATTAAAAAAATAGTAATAGGAACATACATGTTGATAATCACCTTGCATGTAAATAGATTAAATGCTCTAACCAAAAGACACAGACTGGCTGAATGGATACAAAAACAAGATCCATATATATGCTATCTACAAGAGACCCACTTCAGACCTAGGGACACATGCAGACTGAAAGTGAGGGGATGGAAAAAGATATTCCATGCAAATGGAAATTACAAGAAAGCTGGAGTAGCACTCATATCAGATAAAGTAGACTTTAAAATAAAGAGTGTTACAAGAGATAAGGAAGGACACTACATAATGATCAAGGCATCAATCCAGGAAGAAAACATAACAGTTGTAAATATTTATGCACTCAACATAGGAGCACCTCAATACATAAGGCAAATGCTAACAGCCATAAAAGGGGAAATCGACAGTAACACAGTAATAGTAAGGGACTTTAACACCTCACTTACACCAATGGACAGATCATCCAAAATGAAAATAAATAAGGAAACACAAGCTTTAAATGACATGTTAGAACAGATGGACTTAATTGATATTTATAGGACATTTCATCCAAAAACAACAGAATACACTATCTTCTCAGCTGCACACGGAACATTCTCCAGGATAGATCACATCTTGGGTCACAAATCACGCCTTGGTAAATTTAGGAAAATTGAAATCATATCAAGTATCTTTTCCAACCACAGCGCTATGAGCTTAGATATCAATTACAGGAAAAAAAACTGTAAAAAATACAAACACATAGAGGCTAAACAATACGCTGCTAAATAACAAAGAGATCACTGAAGAAATCAAAGAAGAAATTTTTAAAAACCTAGAAACAAATGGCAACGAAAACACAAAGATCCAAAACTTATGCAATGCAGCCAAAGCAGTTTTTTTTTTTTTTTTTTAAAGTTTTACTTGATTCTATTTATTTATTTATTTATTTTTGGCTGTGTTGGGTCTTCGGTTCGTGCGAGGGCTTTCTCCAGTTGCGGCAAGCGGGGGCCACTCTTCATTGCGGTGCGGGGACCGCTCTTCATCGCGGTGCGCGGGCCTTTCTCTATCGCGGCCCCTCCCGTCGCGGGGCACAGGCTCCAGACGCGCAGGCTCAGCAATTGTGGCTCACGGGCCCAGCTGCTCCGTGGCATGTGGGATCTTCCCAGACCAGGGCTCGAACCCGTGTCCCCTGCATTAGCAGGCAGATTCTCAACCACTGCGCCACCAGGGAAGCCCCCAAAGCAGTTTTAAGTGGGAAGTTTATAGCAATTCAGGCTCACCTCGAGAAACAAGAAAAATCTCAAATAAACAATCTAACCTTACACCTAAAGCAACTAGAGAAAGAAGAACAAAGAAAACCTGAAGTCAGTAGAAGGAAAGAAATCATAAAGATCAGAGCAGAAAGAAATGAAGTAGAAATGAAGAAAGCAATAGCGAAGATTAATAAAACTGAAAGTCGGTTCTTTGAGAAGATAAAAAAAATTGATACCTTCAGCCAGACTCATCAAGAAAAAAGGGAGAGGACGCAAATCAATAAAATTAGAAATGTAAAAGGAGAGATTACAACTGACACCTCAGAAATACAAAGGATCCTAAGAGACTACTACAAGCAGCTATATGCCAATAAAACAGACAACCTGGAAGAAATAGACAAATTCTTGTCAAGGTGCAACTTTCCAAGACTGGACCAGGAAGAATTAGAAAATATAAACAGACCAATCACAAGTATTGAAATTGAAAAAGTAGAAATGTTAACAACAAACAAAAGTCCAGGACGAGATGGCTTCACAGGGGAATTCTGTGAAACACTTAGAGAAGAGTTAACACCTATCTTTCCAAACTGTTCCAAAAAATTGCAGAGGTAGGAACACTCCCAAACTTGTTCTGTGAGGCCACCATTGCCCTGATACCAAAACCAGAAAAAGATATCACAAAAAAGAAAATTACAGACCAGTATCGCTGATGAACATAGACACAAAAATCCTCAGCAA
Organism: Balaenoptera acutorostrata; assembly: GCF_949987535.1. Classification (NCBI taxonomy): domain Eukaryota; kingdom Metazoa; phylum Chordata; class Mammalia; order Artiodactyla; family Balaenopteridae; genus Balaenoptera; species Balaenoptera acutorostrata. The sequence continues at coordinate 57,528,249 of NC_080072.1, read as the reverse complement.
AATACTAGCAAATAGAATCCAACAGCACATTAAAAAGATCATACACCGTGATCAAGTGGGATTTATCCCAGGGATGCAAAGATTCTTTAATATATGCAAATCAAGCATTGTGATAAACCATATTAACAAATTAAAGAATAAAAACCATATGATCATCTCAATAGATGCAGAAAAAGCTTTGGACAAAATTCAACACCCACGTATGATGAAAACTCTCCAGAAAATGACCAAGAGGGAATCTACCTCAATATAATAATGGCCATATATGACAAACCCTCAGCAAACATCATTATGGTGAAACACTGAAAGCATTTCCTCTAAGATCAGGAACCAGACAAGGATGTCCACTCTCACTACTGTTATTCAACATAATATTGGAATCCTAGCCACGGCAGTCAGAGAAGAAAAAGAAATAGAAGGAATACAAATTGGAAAAGAAGAAGTAGAACTGTCCCTGTTTGCAGGTGACATGATACTATACATAGAAAATCCTAAAGATGCCACCAGAAAACTACTAGAACTAATCAGTGAATTTTGTAAGGTTGCAGGGTACAAAATTAATGCACAGAAATCTCTTTCATTCTTATACAGTAATAACAAAAGATCAGAAAGAAAAATTAAGGAAACACTCCCATTTACCATTGCAACAAAAAGAATAAAATACCTAGGAATAAACGTACCTAAGGAGGTAAAAGACCTGTACTCAGAAAACTATAAAACACTCATGAAGGAAATCAAAGATCACGCAAATAGATGGAGAGATATACCATGCTCCTGGATTGGAAGAATCAGTATTGTGAAAATGACTGTACTACCCAGAGCAATCTACAGATTCAATGCAGTGCCTATCAAACTACCAGTGGCATTTTTCACATAACTAGAACAAAAAATGTTAAAATTTGTATGGAGACACAAAAGACCCTGAATAGCCAAAGCAGTCTTGAGGGAAAAAAACGGAGCTGGAGGAATCAGGCTCCTGGACTTCAGACTGTACTACAAAGCTACAGTAATGAAGACAATATGGTACTGACACAGAAACAGAAATATAGATCAATGGAGCAGGATAGAAAGCTCAGAGATAAACCCACACACTTATGGTCAACTAATCTATGACAAAGGAGGCAAGGGTATACAGTGGAGAAAAGACAGCCTCTTCAGTAAATGGTGTTGGGAAAACTGAACAACTATATGTAAAAGAATGAAATTAGATCATTACCTAACACCATATACAAAAATAAACTCAAAATGGCTTAAAGACCTAAATGTAAGGCTAGACACTCTAAAACTCTTAGAGGAAAACATAGGCAGAACACTCTATGACATAAATCACAGCAAGATCCTTCTTGACTCACCTCCTAGAGAAATGGAAATAAAAACAAAAATAAACAAATGGGACCTAATGAAACTTAAAAGCTTTTGCACAGCAGAGGAAACCATAAACAAGACGAAAAGACAAACCTCAGAATGGGAGAAAATATTTGCAAATAAAGCAACTGACAAAGGATTAATCTCCAAATTTTACAAGCAGCTCATGCAGCTCAGTATCAAAAAAACAAACAACCCAATCCAAAAATGGGCAGAAGATCTAAATAGACATTTCTCCAAAGAAGGTATACAGATTGCCAACAAACACATGAAAGGATGCTCAACATCACTAATCATTAGAGAAATGCAAATCAAAACTGCAATGAGGTATCACCTCACAGCAGTCAGAATGGCCATTATCAAAAAATCTACAAACAATAAATGCTGGAGAGGGTGTGGAGAAAAGGGAACCCTCTTGCACTGTTGGTGAGAATGTAAATTGATACAGGCACTCTGGAGAACAGTATGGCGTTTCCTTAAAAAACTAAAAATAGAATTACCATATGACCCAGAAATCCCACTACTGGGCATATACCCAGAGAAAACCATAATTCAGAAAGACACATGCACCCCAATGTTCATTGCAGCTCTATTTACAATAGCCAGGACATGGAAGCAACCTAAGTGTCCATCAGCAGATGAATGGGTAAAGAAGATGTGGCACATATATACAATAGAATATTACTCAGCCATAAAAAGAAACGAAATTGAGTTATTTGTCGTGAGGTGGATGCACCTAGAGTCTGTCATACAGAGTGAAGTAAGTTAGAAAGAAAAAGAAATACCATAGGCTAACACATATATATGGAATCTAAAAAAAAAAGGAAAAGGTTATGAAGAACCTAGGGGCAGGGCTTCCCTGGTGGCGCAGTGGTTGAGAATCTGCCTGCTAATGCAGGGGACGCGGGTTCGAGCCCTGGTCTGGGAAGATCCCACATGCCACGGAGCAGCTGGGCCCGTGAGCCACAATTGCTGAGCCTGCGCGTCTGGAGCCTGTGCCCCGCAACGGGAGGGGCCGCGATAGAGAAAGGCCCGCGCACCGCGATAGAGAAAGGCCCGCGCACCGCGATGAAGAGCGGTCCCCGCACCGCGATGAAGAGTGGCCCCCGCTTGCCGCAACTGGAGAAAGCCCTCGCACGAACCGAAGAACCAACACAGCCAAAAATAAATAAATAAATAAAAAAAAAAAAAAAAAAAATAAGTCAAAAAAAAAAAAAAAAAAAAAAAAAAAGAACCTAGGGGCAGGACAGGAATAAAGATGCAGACACAGAGAATGGACTTGAGGACACAGGAAGGGGGAAGAGTAAGCTGGGACAAAGTGAGAGAGTGGCATGGACATATATACACTACCAAATGTAAAATAGACAGCTAGTTGGAAGCAGCCGCGTAGCACAGGGAGATCAACTCGGTGCTTTGTGACCACCTAGAGGGGTGGGATAGGAAGTGCAGGAGGGAGACGCAAGAGGGAGGAGATAATGGGGCTATATGTATATGTATAGCTGATTCACTTTGTTATACAGCAGAAACTAACACACCATTGTAACGCAGTTATACTCCAATAAAGATGTTAAAAAAGAAAAACGAATTAAAGACATAAATGTTAAGACCGGACACTATAAAACTCTTAGAGGAAAACATAGGAAAAACTCTCTTTAACATAAATCACATTAAGTTCTTTTATGACCCACCTCCTATAGTAATGAAAATAGCAGAATGGGAAAAATATTTGCAAATGAAACAACGGACAGAGGATTAATCTCCAAAATATACACGCAGCTCATTCAGCTCAATATCAAAAAACAACCAACCCAATCAAGAAATGGGTGGAAGACCTAAACAGACATTTCTCCAAAGAAGACATACAGATGGCCAAGAGGCACATGAAAAGATGCTCAACATCACTAATTTTTAGAGAAATGCAAATCAAAACTACAATGAGGTATCACCTCACACCAGTTAGAATGGACATCATCAGAAAATCTACAAACAAATGCTGGAGAGGGTGTGGAGAAAAGGGAACCCTCTTGCACTGTTGGTGGGAATGTAAATTGATACAGCCACTATGGAGAACAGTATGGAGGTTCCTCAAAAAGTAAAAATAGAACTACCATATGACCCAGCAATCCCACTACTGGGCATATACCCTGAGAAAACCATAATTCAAAAAAGACACATGTACCCCAATATTCATTGCAGCACTACTTACAATAGCCAGGGCATGGAAACCCCTAAATGTCCATCGACAGATGAATGGATAAAGAAGATATGGTACGTATATTTAATGGACTATTACTCCGCCATAAAAAGAAATGAATTTGGGTTATTTGTAGAGTTGTGGATGGACCTAGAGTTTGTCCTACAGAGTTAAGTAGGTCAGAAAGAGAAAAACAAATATTGTATATTAACGCATATATGTGGAATCTAGAAAAATGGTACAGATGTACCTATTTGCAGGGCAGGAATAGAAATGCAGACGTAGGGAACAGACGTGTGGACACAGAGGGGGAAGGGGAGGGTGGGATGAAGATTAGGTTTGACATAAATACACTACCATGTGTAAAATATATAGCTAGTGGGAACCTGCTGTATAGCACAGGGAGCTCAGCTTGGTGCTCTGTGATGACCTAGATGGGTGGGATGGGGGGTTGAAGGAGGTCCAAGAGGGAGGGAATATATGTATACATACAGCTGATTCACTTCACTGTACAGCAGAAACTAACACAACATTGTAAAGCAATTATACTCCAATAAACAAAAACAAAGACAAAAAAAATTTGTTTTACATATTACCTTTTACTTATGTAAGTTTTATATGGTTGTACTTATAGGGAATGTATTATTTTGTGTTTTAGTGTATTTACTTAATATCACATGTAATTTTCCCATTTTTATATATTACCTTCATAAAAATTAGGGTGTTGATAATATATTAAATACTAACAGGTATGTTTTTGCTGTTGTAGAGAGTGGGAAAATGGCAAAAAAAATACTTCTTTTAAAAGCACCAAAACAGGGACTTACCTGGTGGTCCAGTGGTTAAGACTTCTTCTTCCAGTGCAGGGGGTGTGGGTTGGATCCCTGGTTGGGGAATTAAGATCTCACATTCCTCAGGGCCAAAAAACCAAAACATAAAACAGAAGCAATATTGTAACAAAGCTCAACAAAGACTTTAAAAATGGTCCATATCAAAAAAAAGAAGTCTTGGGCTTCTCTGGTGGTGCAGTGGTTGAGAATCTGCCTGCCAATGCAGGGGACACGGGTTTGAGCCCTGGTCTGGGAAGATCCCACGTGCCGCGCAGCAGCTGGGCCTGTGAGCCACAACTACTGAGCCTGCGCGTCTGGAGCCTGTGCCCCGCAACAAGAGAGGCCGCGATAGTGAGAGGCCCGCGCACTGCAATGAAGAGTGGCCCCCGCTCGCTGCAACTAGAGAAAGCCCTCGCACAGAAACTAAGACCCAACACAGCCAATAAATAAATAAATAAATTTATTTTAAAAAAAAAAGTCTTAAAAGCACCAAAACAATTACATTGTGTCAGTGTAGAAGTATCCTTTTTTTCTGTGCAAAATTCTTATAGAAGCTCTACTTGGAAGAATTTCATACTTTATGATTGGGGATTTCATAAAGCCATAGACTTTTTGAGCTATAAATGGCCTTATAGGGACCATCTTGTGTAATTCCTTCATTTTGCAGATGACGGACTCTAGGTCCCAGAGAGATGAAATGAGTTGAAGTGAGTTGATCTAGCTAAAAGAAGTAGCAGGACTGAGAACTTAGTGCAGTGCTCTTTCTTATGGACCATGGTTTAACCAAGAACACTTACCTCTAAAATAGAAACATTACAAGAGAGAGTTAATTTTGATTCAAACCTCATCCTAGCCAAATTATGCAGTATTCATGGAAATAGCTGTTTTAACTTTTTGTTAAGTATTCTAATGTTTGTTACTTGTCTCTAAGAGAGCTGATCTAGGACTCTTCCTATTTTCCTGTTCCTGGCCTACCTAGATTCATACAAGATAGAATTGGAAGGGACCATTAGTATCATCTAGTTCAAACCCTTTATTTCAGAGCTCATGAATTCCAGGGAAGTAAAGTGACTGCTAAAGTCACTCTGTATTTGCAGCTTAAAATTAAGAGTTTCCCAGTTATCAGTCTACTATGCACTTTCAAATCCAAGACTGTGGTCCACACTTTGGACCAGATGTCTTTCATTTCAGTTCATCAGATGTATGAGTTTTGTAACTCCTTGGCAAGCACTGCTTCTCTAGTATCAGTACATATTATACCACTAATGATAACACAAAGCTCATTTTAGAGAAGGTATAATTAAAATACTGTAGCAGCAGAGGAGAGAATGGGATCAGTGCTGACTGGTGGGATCTAGAAAGGCTTAGTGAAGAGGTAGATTTGGAAAGTCCAAATCCCTCAAATTTGGTTAAAAGTGGTGCCAAGGAGAAGGAACAATATGATAGATGGTAGAGAACTGGGAAAGTATAAGAGATGTTTGAAGAACTGAATTGTTTCTTGAGAGATCAGCAGGAAGTAAGGGGCTTTTGGAAGAAAAACACTGGTAAAATGTTTTGAAGCCAAAGGGTAGGTAGTGTTGAGTGCTGAGGATTTTAAATGTTATTTTGCAGGCAGTGGGAACCTTGTTCTTTTTGAACAAGGCATGAAATGATCAAGTCTAGTCTTGGAAAGATATTTTGGTGGTTGTGTGGAATTTGCTTTGATGAACTGGGTAGTTTAGAGAAGAGATGTTGAGGATTAAGTTATTCATGTGGTGATATTCATCTAACCTGGAGTTACAATGTAGGTCTGGAACTTGGGAGAGAGACCAGGATTTAAGATTTAGATTAGATTTGTGATTTATCGGAGGCAAGAGTTAAGTTCAAAAATGTTTGACTAGCTTTTCATGGTTGCCATGCAGAATCATCTTTTTGAAGAAATAAATTACAGGGCAGTGTAGTGGTGTTGGAGATTTCTTCACCTCTCTTCCGTTTTCTCTTAGCACCTTCTTATCTCTTTGTGGCCTCTTTCATATTGGAGACTTTTCTTTCCTTTTTTAATCTATTCAACTTAAAAAAATTCTTACTGAAGTATAGTTGATTTACAGTATTGTATTAATGGAGACTTTTCTTGATGATCCTTGGCATTGCATTTAAATTTAAGATGAGGCAATAAAAAGCTGATTGGTAGTTCTGTGTGAATGGATGGGGCTTGTCAGCTGGTAGGCTTCACTCTAAGATGATCCTTTATGTCTTTGGAGGGCTGTTAAATATTGGTGTCTTTTGCTGTTTTTCTGTGGGATCCATCAGCTTTTGACTCTCCTGCTAGGAAGACAGAAATGCCCGGCTGCCATGTTTTTTTTTTTTTAGCCAAAGCAACTGAAGAGAGCTAGGGAGAGGGAGGGAGTCTCATTTTCAATATGTTGATTATCTCTTAATCTTCTCTTCTTCATTATATTTCCTCCCTGTCCTCACCTGGTATTCCCCAAATTAGATCCTTTCTGTCCTAATTTTCATAGAGAACAAACCTCCTATTTCAGTGGTCACTTGGTTATATAGGATAGGGAAGGAGGCAGGGGTCCAACTACTTCTTATAGACCTTTCAAACAAATCCCTGCCTCATCCCTGTTTTGGGGTGTTTTTTGGTTGTTTTTTTTAAATCTACCATTCCTGAATCTTTCTGGGCGTATGGCTAGAATTTATTTGCTCTGTCACGACACCCTCCTCAGTAGGCATTTAGTATTAGATTTCTCAGTTCTGCCATAGACTTTTTTTTTGATTTTATTTATTTATTTTTTGACATACAAAGTATTTTTTTAACATCTTTATTGGAATATAATTGCTTTACAATGGTGTGTTAGTTTCTGCTTTTATAACAAAGTGAATCAGCTACACATATATATATATCCCCATATCTCCTCCCTCTTGTGCCTCCCTCCCACCCTCCGTATCCCACCCCTCTAGGTGGTCACAAAGCACCGAGCTGCCATAGACTTTTTAACTGCTTTCCATCTCTGAAAAATTTGTTGACTTTTCTCATCTGCTTACCTTTCTTCTCCTGTTTTCTTTGTCCTTGTAAGTTTATACCTTTTAAATTTCTTTACGCTTATATGTTAATGAGGTTTTAGGAAAGAATTAGTGATAAACAGATGTGTTCAATCTATTGTGTTTTACTGGAAGTCTTAGTAAGAGGTGATTTAACCAGTGTTTTCTGAGCTTTAGTCATTTATATATCATACCATTTTTGACATATTTGTTTCACATCTATATTATGGTTTACTTAATGTTTTTCTTAAGTGGACAATTATTTTTTAGTTAAATAAAATTAAAGAGACTATATTAGTAAAGGTAAAAGGAAATTAATGTCATCAACATAATAACTGCAATTTTTATTTTGTTCATTAAACTATGTACAAGCATACCTCTGAGATATTGCAGGTTCTGTTCCAGACCACCACAGTAAAGTGAATATCACAATAAAGCAAGTCACACAAGTGTTTTGATTTCCCAGTGCAGATAAAAGTAATGTCTCCACTATACTGTAGTCTATTAAGTGTGCAATAGCATTATGTCTAAAAAGAATGTACTACCTTAATACTGTATTGCTAAAAAATGTTAACCATAATCTGAGTCTTTAGTGAGTCATTATCTTTTTGCAATAGTAATATCAAAGATCATTGATCACAAATCACCATAATATAATAATGAAAGTTTGAAATATTTCAAGAATTACCAAAAAGTGACAGAGACATGAAGTGAGCAATGCTGTTGAAAATGGCACTGATAGACTTGCTTGATGCAGGGTTGAGGCAGACCTTCAATTTGTAAAAAATGTAGTACAGTATCTGCAAAGTGCAATAAAGTGAAGCACAGTGAAACAAGGTATGCCTGTACAAGGTTATTAATATAAAAATGATTTTCCTAATGCCACCTAAATCCTCTTGTATACAACTAGCATTATAAGAGCTGTATTTTGGAACAAAGAGAATTTAGACAAAGAAGAGAATCTGGCTAAGGTGATTGATAGTGATTCACTTAGAATTGGCTGTTTGCCCATTTATTAAGCATCTGTTGGGCATATAATGAGTCGCGCTAGATTCTGATAATACAAAGGTGAGTAAAACACAGTCCTTGTCCTTAAGGATCTTTCAGTCTCCTGGTTTTGTCTGATATGCAAATAAATAAGTATCGTTAAGTGTTATAGCTGATTCAGTGGAAGCATGAGGAAGAAATGGTCAGTTGTTTTAGGGGAAGAAGGAAAAGCACTATACAGGAGGTGACACTTCAGGATTAGTAGGTGCTCCCTGGGGAGTAAGGTTGAAAATGGAGTTGGATGTAGATGAAGGCATTCTAGGTAGGGAAGTTGGCCTGAGCAAAGGTAGGGGGACATGAAATTATAAGTAATTGCGGAAAAGGGTGCTAGAGGAGACCTGAAAGAGATGAGGCTAGAAAAGTAGGGAGGGCTAGACATCATGGCGGGACTGGTATGTATGTATGTATGTATATATGTATGTATGTATGTATGTATGCATGCCCTGCTAAGGAATTTAGACTTTATCTTGAAGGCAATGAAAAGCCCTTGAATTAGTCAAGCACTAAACATTTTTGGAGCACTATGCGCCATGCTGTGGAGGACTCAAATTTTTAGACATGATCCCTTTAGGAACTTAGTTGAAGGGAATCAGGGATCAAATAGTAGAACCCAGCAGACAAAAATCTACATTCTTTACCCAAGTAAATTTAGTTTCTATAGTGATCTCCTTTTGAAATTCTAAAACCCAACTTTCCATCTTCCTTTCTAGAGTCTCATCAAGTCCTAGCTCAGCTGTTGGACACTTTGCTTGCAATTGGCACTAAACTCCCAGACAATCAAGCTATCCAGATGCGATTAGTTGATGTAGCCTGCAAGGTAAGAATATAATCGTTAGACACAGGGTTGCATCTTTCTTGAACAGTTTTGCATTATCTGGAGAGGTGATATGAGCTGTAAGATCTTCTTGCCTCCATCCTAAATCTATAACTGAGAATTGCCAAGGACTCTTAATTGTTTTAAGAGCTGCCTCATTTTTTTTGTTTCTTGATGTTGGATTAGGAATAAAGTTGAGTAACTTGTTATAAAATGAACTTCCTCATCCTCCCAAAAGAAATGAAAATAATCATAGGAACTACCATGTATCCTGTACCTAATATATGCACTCTGCTTATTATGGTACTTTGTACCCAGTTTTTCATTTGTTCCTCATAGTCCTTTAGGGAAGTGCTATTATACCTCTTTTACTAAGGTGGGAATTGAGGTTGGAGACGTTTAGTTTCCCCAAGTTTTCACAGTTAGGAAGTTGCAGAACCAGGGCATAAACTCCTTTTTCTGATTCCAAAGCCCATATTCTTTTTTTTTTTTTTTTTCCATATTCTTTTTATGATACTTTGTTGCCTCAATTAACAGACCAACTAGACACAAACAAGTGTTTCGGAAATTTTTTTTGTTGATCTGATTATAAAAAATTGTATGTACATTAGTTGTGCCTTTTGACTTAATTTGGAGCTTTTTATTAGCTGTCTTTTGTGCATAACACCAGTTCCTAAACTTTGTAGAATTGACTTTTTTTTTTTAACATCTTTATTGGAGTATAATTGCTTTACATTGTTGTGTTAGTTTCTGCTGTATAACAAAGTGAATCAGCTATATGCATACATATATCCCCATATCCCCTCCCTCTTGCGTCTCCCTCCCACCCTCCCTATCCCACCCCTCTAGGTGGTCACAGAGCACCGAGCTGCTCTCCTTGTGCTGTGCGGCTGCTTCCCACTAGCTATCTGTTTTACATTTGGTAGTGTGTATATGTCCATGCCACTCTCTCACTTCGTCCCAGCTTACCCTTCCCCCTCCCCGTGTCCTCAAGTCCATTCTTGTTTGTAGATTTTTTGATGATGGCCATTCTGACTGGTGTGAGGTGATACCTCATTGTAGTTTTGATTTGCATTTCTCTAATGATTAGTGATGTTGAGCATCCTTTCATGTGTTTGTTGGCAATCTGTATATCTTCTTTGGAGAAATGTCTATTTAGATCTTCTGCCCATTTTTGGATTGTGTTGTTTGTTTTTTTGATATTGAGCTGCATGAGCTGCTTGTATATTTTGGAGAGTAATCCTTTGTCAGTTGCTTTGTTTGCAAATATTTTCTCCCATTCTGAGGGTTGTCTTTTTGTCTTGTTTATGGTTTCCTATGCTGTACAAAAGCTTTTAAGTTTCATTAGGTCCCATTTGTTTATTTTTGTTTTTATTTCCATTTCTCTAGGAGGTGGGTCAGAAAGGATCTTGCTGTGATTTATGTCAAAGAGTGTTCTGACAATTGGCTTTAGTTTTAATCTTTTTGATAAATTTATTTTGAGAATATAAGGAGACATATGTTTGAATTGTGGAAGGGTTATATTCATGGAATTAGAAAGCCATTTCTGAACCCCAGGAAAGAGTATTTCATTTATCTTAATAAACAATGACAACAATAAACAAACCCAGAACACTTTGAGAAGTACAGTATTAAAAGCTTAAGTGGAAAAAACTAGGGATTATGTGTTTGAGAAAGTAAGTGTATCTCCCATGTGAGAGTATATACCTGGGAGGTTGTGTTTGTGAGAGAGGCGTCGTACTCAGTGGATTGTTCTGCTTGAAGTAACAGTTTCTTAAATTTGTTTGAAATAAACCTTTTATTATAAAAATTTATACTCATGGAACTTTGGAAAGATACTAAAAAGTATAAAGAAAGAACTACACTCAACCATTATAAAGGCAACCATTATTATTGGTCTTTTGATGTATGCTTTCTGATTTTTTTTCTGTATACAGATTGATTGCTTTTCTTTTTTTTTTAAATTAATTAATTAATTAATTAATTTTTGGCTGTGTTGGGTCTTCGTTTCTGTGCGAGGGCTTTCTCTAGTTGCGGCAAGCGGGGGCCACTCTTCATCGCGGTGCGCGGGCCTCTCACTATCGCGGCCTCTCTTGTTGCAGAGCATAGGCTCCAGGCGCGCAGGCTCAGTAGTTGTGGCTCACGGGCCCAGTTGCTCCGCGGCATGTGGGATCTTCCCAGACCAGGGCTCGAACCTGTGTTCCCCTGCATTGGCAGGCGAATTCTCAACCACTGCACCACCAGGGAAGCCTGATTGCTTTTCTTTTTACACACGTAGCTGTAAGCATATTCTATGTTCAATTTTGCTTTTTCACTAACGTAACAAAAGTGTTTTCCTTATATTGTAAATGTTTTAGAAATATTTTTAATGGTTGCATGATATTTTGTCCAGTAATTAAACCATAGTTTGTCCTAACTATTCTCCTATTATTGGACATTTATATTGTAGCCATTTTTTAAAATTGTAAATAATAATACAGTGAATGTGATTAGTCTAAAGTATTTTCTGTATTTAGGGTTATTTCCTAAACATAGATTGTCACAGTAGAATTACTAGATGAAAGCATTTAGAGTTTTTTGTAAGGCTTTTGATACTTTTGCCAAATTGTTTTCCAAAGTATTCCAGTTTATATGCCCATCAATAGTATATGAGAGTGCCTAATTTCACCTGTTTTTCTAGCATTGGATATTAAACAAGAGATAAACCTGTTAATTTGGTAGGAGGAAAATGGCATTTCATTTTTTTAAAATTTCCTTTTTAAAAGATTACATATTTGTTCTTCATTTATATGTTCTCTCTTAAGAATGAGCTTTTCATGTTCTTTTCCAGTTTCTCATATGGAGTTTTTGTGCATTTCTTCACCATTTGTAATAGGATGAAAATTTCAACTACCTGGAAATGGCAGATCTGTCACAAAGTTTTGCAAATTCACATAAATAAAGACTATGATTCATAGCTACAGTTACTGTTTCTATTGCCTAATGCTATTTTGTCTGTGATTTTTGCCCTACAATGTGCCTTGAGATATGATTCACATACAATAACATTCACTCTTTTGATAGAAATAATGCAAAGTATGTTTTTCAACTACAATGGAATGAAATTAGATGAGTAGCAGAAAAAAATTAGGAAAAGCACAAATATGTGGAAATTAAACAACATACTCCTATTTAACCAAGGGTCAAAGAAGAAATCAGTAGGGAAATTAGAAAATACTTTGAGATGAGTCAAAATGAAGACACAACATACCAAAACTGGGCTGCATCTAATGCATGCTGAGAGGGAAATTTATAGCAATTTGTGTCTATAGTAAAAAAGAAGAAAGATCTCATACCAGTACCCTAACCTTCCACCTTAAGACGCTGTATAAAGAAGAGCACATAAATATAAAGCATGCAGAAAGAGGGAAATACGAAAAACTAGAGGAGAAATTAATGAAATCAAGAGTAGAAAAACATTAGAGAAAACCAAAAGCTTGTTATTTGACAACAAAATTGATAAACCTTTAGTTTTGGAAAGGAAGAAAAGAAGGCTCAAATTACTAGAACCAGACGTGAAAAGAGGCTATTTCTGCTGACCTGACAGAAAAGAAAAGGAGCATGGGAGCTCAGTAGTTGTGACACATGGGCTTAGTTGCCCGACGGCGTGTGGGATCTTAGTTCCCCGACCAGGGATTGAACCATGTCCCCTGCATTGGAAGGCGGATTCTTAACCACTGGACCAGCAGGGAAGTCCCTTATCCTTATTATTTTTTTGAAGTTTATGTTGCTCCTTTATATATTTTTAAAATGTAAGGTGTGAATCTGCCATATTTTTTGTTTCACAGTAGAAAGAAAGTCATGCTTTTGGGTACTCTTAACGTTTCAAAATTCATCTCATTTTATCCTGTTAGTAATCCTTTGAGGTACATTGTACAGCTAGTCCTCATTTGAGAGATGAAGAGATTTAGATTTGGCCAGGAAATTACTAACTCTTTTCTTGTGTAGGATTCGCACAACTGAAATTAGAGGTCTTCTGCTTTCTTTCCTATCTGTGAAGATTTTTCTAGAAGAATAAATATCTTGTCATTTTTGCTTATATGTCTTCCTTAGAGCCTAGTTTAATTCTTTGTTTTTCTGTTTCCATCTCACCTTCTCTTCCATTCTCTCTGTTTCTTTTCTGTTCCTTTAATTCTGTGGCAAAAGTATCAAAACATTAAGCTCTTAAGGCAAAAGATAGAAACAGACAGCATTTTAAGATTTATTAAATACTACCCAAACAGATATTATGTGTGTTTGTTAGGAGAGGTTGTCTGTTAGAATCATTTCCATTGCTAAGTACACTGAATTTTTATCTGTCCTTAAAAACAATCCATATTGATGGGAATTCTTCAGCGGTCCAGTGGTTAGGACTCAGCGCTGTCAGTGCCATGGCCGGGGTTCAATCCCTGGTCGGGGCCCTAAGATCCCACAAGCCGTGCAGTGTGCTGCCTCCCTCCCCCTCCCAAAAAAGAAAAAAATATCCATATTGAAACTG